>NC_091059.1:133507146-133817260 GCF_000393655.2 Nicotiana sylvestris | reverse complement strand
TTTCAGCATCTTCTGCTGAAGTTTTTGAAAAAGCTTTATGACAAAACTAATGAATCTAGGACAAAAAACTTCAGCTTATTTAGTGCTGAAGTTTTTGAAAAAGCTTATCCATGACAAAAAGAACTTCAGCTTATTTAGTGCTAAAGTTTTCATAAATGAACTAAATAACTTCAGCATCTTTTGCTGAAGTTTTTGAAAAAGCTTAATGACAAAACTAATGAATCCAGGACAAAAAAACTTCAACTTATTTGGTGCAATTACGAACAATAATTTCAGCAAATAGAGAACAAAATTTCAGCTATTATGCTTAAGTTAAGCAATTACAAACAAAAACTTCAGCAAATAGAGAACAAAATTTTAGCTACTATGCTTAAGTTCAACAATTACAAACAAAAATTTCAGCACACTTGGTTCAGCACACTTGCTACTTCAGGCTCGTCTACTAGAATGCTGAAGTTTTGCGTGATTGTCTTTGTTACTTCAGCCTCGTATGCTGAAGTTATGCGAAAAAGTGAGTACGCTTGTAATTTTTTTTGCAAAGCGAATACAAGTTAAAACGTGACTCAAAAAGCTGGTTTTCCAAACGTTAGCTCAGATTAACTTTCAGTCAATCCGTGTATGAATGTGTATCGAATCCACTCATTTCTTTTTTCCATTCTTGTCGGCCCTATTGATTTTTGAATGGAAAAATTTCCATCTGAATCTTTGATTGCTGCTGGAATTTAGCACCTTCTTTTGTTAATACGCGACAGAAACTGTGTGCTTGCGTAACGATGACTCATATTATTACCCTTAATTAATATATATTCCCTCTCTTTCAATGATATATTTTTTTTTATTGAGAGTCAATTTAATTAAACCTTAAAGTTAAATTGAATTAATACAATTTAATATTTTAAATATTTAAAAACTATACGAAAAATATGATTTCTTTTCCTGTCAGTATAATAAAAAATATATTATATTTATCTAGTAGGCGTTCCATAAGTTTTGGAACGTTTGTTTTCAAAAAAAAAAAAATCAAATATGCATTTGTTTATAGAATTAATCTTGTTTTTAAGGAGATTTTGAAAATCAAAACTTCAAATCCCAAATAGCTTCACATTTTCTTTTTGGTCAAATCATGAACATTTGGGACTTCTTAGCTAAAAAAAGGAAGAAAAAAGGACTTTTTAACATGTTAAAACTTGTTCGAAAATTTATGTTCAAATATATTTTTAATTTTACATTAAGCTTCACTCAAATTAGCTTTTCTAAAATATTTTTTGGTAGCCTATATCCAAACGGAACCTTAATAAGCGAAATATGTTATGTAAATTAAAATAGAAGAAATATGTATTGGCTTCAGTAATCAAGAGCAGCTCTGAATACATACAAATGTCAAAGCTGCTCGACCAATTAAAATGTCCGTTCATCCAAACTTTAATAATAGTGGACATCTAAAGTGGAAATTATGACTTAAAAACTATCAACCAACTATTTAGTTCTGCCAACTAAGGGTTCTTTGCTAAGAGGCATCTCTCCATATTTAATTTGAGATAAGTTTATTTTACATTAATTAAGATAAATTACGGTATAATTATTCCGAGACTAAAATAACAATATCGGAATAACTAATTTCAAAATAATTGATCTTGAAATAATTTGTTTCCCAACAAAATGACCCCTAAGTGATCATGAACCCAGAGGCGGATATAATTTTGTAATCTACGAATTCAAGTAAACTTGATAGTTTTTGTTCAAATTTTGTATATGTATTACTCATTTCATCCCAATTTATGTGACGGATTTCAGATGTCGAGAGTCAAATGAGTTTTTCTTTGACCGTGATTTATTCATATGTCTTTAGATATTTTGAACTGTTAATTATTGCGATTTTAAAGAACTTTTTACGTAGTTTTCAAATATATAAATTTTATTTAAGAAAATTTAAAATTTTTATATCCGAGTTCACAGTCAAAATGAAAAATGTGACTCTCGAAATTCAAGTTCCGCCACATAAAGTGGACATAGGGAGTAATAAATTCACAAAAAATTTATAAATATTTGACTATAAACTCAATCATTATTTACATCAACTTGAAAATATTATAGAAATTCATAAATTTTAAATATTGAACCTGTTCACGCATGAATCTAAGAAAAAGGGCTTACGGACCTAAATTTTCCTTTACAAAAATTTAAAAAATAAATAAAAAGCGAGCAACTGACCATAAAGACGCATACATGATAGAAAAGAATTTAAGGTTGTTAAAGACGAAACAAAAATATGACCTACAAATAATGTTCTTTGCAATTTTTAAATTGTTTAAGGGTGCCAATGAGCTTTATATGCAACTTGATTGAAAATATCCCCTAAAAATGTTCTCAAAACAAGTTATTGCAGCTCTCAATTATGTTCGTTGTCTAACAATTGCGTGCAAGTCAAAAGTTGCATGCCTTTCATTATTAAAAATTAATTCCGCCCATAACACTAAAATGAAATGCATTATTATCTCTGTCTTTTATTAGGAAACGCAAAAAGAAGTGAAAGGTTCAAAGCATTTAACCCAAAGGTCAATTGCATTTCAACCCTCAATATGTTTGGCTTTAGGGCTTAATCACTCAACCGAACACTTTGGGCGCAGGTTTACTTGACGAATTGTCATAAAGACATCACTCTGCTATATATATATAAGAAAATTGGATTCTAAAAAAAGATTCAATTAATTAGAAGCATTCGCAGTTTTCAGTTCGTTTGTCATCAGACCCAACCGTTGCAGTACTTGAGAAGAAAGAAAAAAAAATTCTCTTTTTATCTTAAGGCTGCTACCGATTCCTTATCTGTTATCCTGACGTCCTGTATGCAGGGTTGTTCGGAAAAAAGAAAAGAAGGAACCGCTCGAAAGGGACCACACAACAATGGCTCATAACTGGAAAACATAACAACAATGTCTCCTAGCTGCAAAAGAATGGCTCCCAACTGAAAATTTCTCTCGATCACTCTCTAACAGAAAGCCATTTTCCCTTTCGCAAAAAGTAAACTTGGACTTCTTTCCTAAGCGGAGATTTGGACTACATGGACCTAAGCAACCCGCCGACAGGGGCAGATCGTTACGCCTCTCGTGCTCAGGAAGGTCAGAACACTTAGCCCCTTGACCTCTTCTCTCAAAAAAGACGTTGTGCGGGATCAGTTCTATTTTCAGGCAACCCCACCAATACTTAAGAGCTCAAAATGGTGGATTGGAAATGGAGCTAGCACTGATTTCTGGTTCCACCCTTGGCTCTCTGATATTCTTCTCAGCACACCCCCCACTTCAAGCGCACCTCTGTATCGACTGAATCACTCTTTTGGTCTAGTCGGTGGAACCGGTGAACCACGCGATCTGGTTAGATGCGTGGGGCAGAGGGCTCGTAGTACCCCCTTTGATTGATCCAGCCTTTTCTTCGCTTGGATTGACTTATTTTAAGTGTTTTTAAGTTAAAATAGCTTTTAAGTCACTTTGTAGTATTTGGATAAAATAAAAAAAAATTTAAGCACTTATTTTTAAGCTAAAATAACAAAAATAAGCCAAAAGTTAAAATTTCTAACTTATGACTTTTGACTTAAAAGTCACTTACAACAAATCCATCCAAACGGGCTCATAATATACCCATTATATATACACCACAATACAAGGAAGTTTTATAATTTTAGATGCCCTTTGGGTGTCAAAATACTTTAATAAGCTTCTAAAATAGATTCTTCGTTGAGTTGTCTCATGTAGGCTGTTGAAATAAGGGTAGCAAGTGGGTCGGGTCGGGCTTCAAACGAACCAATCTCGCGGGCCGCGGTTCCGGGCCGGTCTCAGTCCCTAATTAACAGTTCAAACGGTCCCGGGCTAAACGTGCTTTTAGTAGGAACCAGCTGGGGACCGGGCCCACTAACTCATGGTCCCATGCTAAACAGGTCGGGCTCGCAGTCCAAATCATAGGTAAATGGGCCCAACGGCTATACAGTAAATTACTTTTTTAATTAAATATAAATTATAGATAAAAAGATGTTAAAAAATATCTAGGCAATGCCTTGTAATTTTATTATAAAATTGTAACCTAATTTTTTAATTCAAATTTATAGACAAAAATATTGTAAAAAAATATTCAAAGCAATACTTGTAATTTTATTATAGCAATAAAAAAAATATGGTAACATCTTTCTTAGTCTTCCTCCCCCTATGGAATGAGCACAACAAGGTGCTAATACCACTATTGAAAAGAAAAAGGAACTAATCAAGAAGTGCCAAATATACAAGTTACATACTAATTTTATTTCATACAAGTTACATGCTATCTCTTACAAACTTCATAAATCCTTCAAGATTCGGAGGAAGTTCCGTTGGTGGTGGCGGAAAAGTTGCTTGTTCATTTTCACTTCCATTGTTGAACGAAGCAACATTCTCATCAAGTTCAGCTAGCATTTCTTCATAAGCTTCGTCTATCTCTGGTTGTGATTCAGTAGGTCCAAAATTTCTTCTTTCTGAACAGATCCAATCTTTGAAAAGTACTGATTTTTCCAAGTTATCCCTCATAGATTGTCTATGATCACCGATTTTAAGTCTTGCTTAACTAAAAGCGTTCTCTGATTCCACTGTTGAAACCTGAATAGTTAAAATATCTCCTTTAAAAATCCGGAAAGAGTATTTCTTTGTCCTTCCACCATTGCAGAATATAAATGGTGTCGTCGAGATTCACCTTCTCGAGCCCCTGCCACAACTAAACTTTAAACTCATTTAGTTGTGATAAATCATTACTACTAGAACCCGCAAACCCTGCCCAAACACTAAGTCCTCTTAAATCTGTAGTTCTTTTAGAAGATTGAGAATCAGAAGAAGAAGGAGTTGGAACATTTGGTCTAGCGTGATTTAATACAACTTGATAAGCATTATAAATAGTTTCAGCGTTTGTTATAATTGAGGCTATTACTTCCGGAAGTTTAGGCTCCTCATTATCTGCAAGTGCTAAACCCTTATAAACTGTTTCATACCAAAATTGAAGACCTCCTAATTTCATACAAGGATTTAACAAATTAGCAACACTATAAATAAGGGAATAGGGAAAAAATCGTTTTAAACTTTGTTCTCATAGAATCAATAGCAAGTTGATAAATTTCTCCACCCTGAAAAAAATGAGCAAATAAATTTGCAAGTTCTGTAATATAAACCAAACAATTAGAAATAGTAGGATAATATTACCCCAAAAATTCTTTTGTTGCAATATGAATGTTTTTAAAAAAAATCAACAAGCATTTTAACATTAGCCAATCCCCATTCGTAAGGTAATCGTCATCATCATTTACATGTGCATTAATCGTTGAGCTTATGGGTTTTCATATTCATATGCAACAACTAAACTTTCATACATGTAATTCCATCTAGTTGGACAAGGTTTAGGAACCTTTCTTTCTCTTAGGCCACAATCATCGCACCTTTTAAATATTCTCTAGGTCTACTTCTACGGTTAGAATGAAAAATCCAGTTAAGAGCTATTTTAACTTTTTCAATTTGAATGTTTAAAATTCTCATATCATCACCCACAATTAAATGGCAAATATAACAAATACATCAAACATGAAAAATGTTACTGAATGCAGGATTTAACGTAGTGGTAAGCAAGTCTACATCATTTGTGTTATTAGTAGTATTATCTTTTAAACCGATATTATTTTATTACTAATGCAAAAATATCTGCAAATATTCATAATTGTGCTAGCAATAAACTGCTATGTGTGCCGTGAAGCAATTATTTTATAAGATATGCGCATTTGCATTTTCCAATCCTCATCAATCCAATTATATGCAACAGTAAGGTAATCACAGTCGTTGCCAATTCTTCCCGATCTTTTCTTGGATCATAATATAAAATTTCACCTGTAACAATGTTAATTTTTTATTGAAATTGATTTGAACATGTACTAGGGTCAATCTGATTAAGACTAGGTGCACTTTTCCCCTCTGTTAGAGCCTTCATACGAAGATATTTGGCGTTATCGTTATAATGTTTAGCTATGTGTCTAGCCAAAGATCACGTCCCCGACTGCGTTGGTGCATATTTTAAAGCTAACTCTAGACCAACACTTAGCCATATTTTTTTCAACTAGTTGAGTAAAAAATGGCCAAAGAGGAGATGTTTCTGTCCGTTTGGTAGGTTCTCTAGAAAAGGTAGGAGCAGTAACGGGAGTATCAGTTAGGTCATCATTAGGATTAGCAGTGTTATTACTGGTTGGGTCAACATCAGAAGCATGACTAGTGGGTGTATCATCGTCCGGTTGAATTTCATCAAAATCAATTTCCTCGTCATCATTTCATTAATAACATTATAATTATTAGAATAAAGAGTATTCTTGTCATGACCCAATTCCCGAACCCGGTCGTGATGGTGCCTCTCATGAAGACAAGGCCAGCCAGACCCAAATTGAACATCTCTTTAAACAGTTAATTATCATAAACAGTAATAATGCATGATATAATATCCATAAATTGAGGAATTTAACGATCACAACAGTAGAAACCATCCTGACACAACCCAAACCGGGGTGTCACAAATCACGAGCATCTATTAAGGTGTAAATACAACTACAAGGTCTAAAATTATACAAAATAGGAACAATGATCAAAAGGGAGAAAAGCGGTGCTGCGAACGCCGGCAGCCACCTCGCTAAAACTCCGATAACTCTGCCTCTGATCAACCAAAACCCGCTACCGGGTGAATAAATACTTGCATCTGCACACAAGGTGCAGGGAGTAAAGTGAGTACTCCAACTCAGTGAGTAATAAAAGTAAATAACAACTGAGCAGTAAGAAATCACGTAAAGCAACCAACATGCTGTATAAAGGCAGTGTAAAACCCTTTGAGAAAAATAGTGAAGCTGTGAAATCTTTAGAAATATCTTAGCTCAGTTTAAAACCTCTTTTGAGAATGACTTTCTCAACAGTTACGCAATGAATGCAAAATAGTTAGTGTCGATAAGCATAGAAAATCCGCCCTTCGGGCACAAATACCACAATATAACAGGTATAATGACAAGTAAATATAAAAGATGAACATATAAAGGTTCGCCCCTCGATCAATATCTCAGAACAGTACCAGCCCCTCGGGCTCACTCTCAGAATAGCATCAGCCCCTCAGGCTCACTCTCAGAACAATATCAGCCCCTCGGGCTCACTCTCAGAATAATATCAGCCCCTCGGGTTCACTCTTAGAATAATGGGTACCCGCAATCACTGTGGGTGTGCAGACTCCAGAGGGGCCCCTTACGACCCAAGCGTTATATCAAGCCACCTCGTGGCATCATCACTCGGCACTCGGCCTCACATCACTCGGCACTCGACCTCACATCACTCAAGCCACCTCATGGCATGTGAGCACGTGATTTTTGTTTCACACGACAATCGCTCCAAAAAGAAATAAAAACAAATATAATTGGCCCTGCTGTACAATTTCGGATTTCTGTGCGGCACTTTGTTGATTTATTTATGACTTTGGCCCATTTTTATTTATTTACTTTATTAAAATAAAATTCAAAAAATATATGTGTCCTGCATAATTCAAACCGTAATCCGGTCGTTAAATAGAAAATCGTGATTAGGCATTTTCGTCCGTGATTTTATTTGGTTTGACCTTACCTGTTTTGAAATATTTTAGTATGTGTGCAAATAATTGTATTTGAGTGTGTATTTAATTTTAATTTGATTTTTGGCTTAGTTTTGTTTTAAAATAAATAAGAAAAAGAAATAAAAAAAAAAAAAAAAGAAGACCCCTTCCGGACTTGGGCCAATTTGTTAAAATTGGCCCAACAAACTCAGCCCAAACGGACAGCCCAAGCCACCAGTCCAAACAGCCCACCCCCAGGCCATGAAACGACGTAGTTTAACACCAAAACTACGTCGTTTCGATGCCAACCCATCACAACCGTTTAAACCAAGCCGATCCAACGGTCCAGATCTTTCACCCGTAATTCCACTACCCGACCCGTTACCCGAACCAATTCTGACCCCTACTGAGCCAAACGACGACGTTTCGTTTAAACCTTCAGATCCAAGCCGTCCATCTCGTCTCATCCAACGGTTGAAATCAATCCCCCCATTCCATATATAAGCCTCATACCACACCCTGCCCCCCTATCCAATACCCCAGCTTCCGTCTTCACCTCCTTCCCCACAAAACCCTAGCCGCCCCCTTATCCCTCGCCATTAATCCCGGCGGCATGAACGCCGATGACCTCGCCATGAACACCATAGAACCCCCTCACCACCCTGAACATAGACCTGTTAACCGTTTAGTTCGAATCACCCCCAGGTCCTCGAATCTTCATTTGAAGATTCGAGTCAAAACTCGATCTACTCAGTTTAAACCCAGTTTCATACCAGACACTCCCCAGACCCCCTCGTGACCAAACCATACTTGGTTTGGTCTGAATCTGATCAGGGAGGCATGAATCCCAGATCTGAGTTTTGGAAATTTGGTGTTCCTCCGTCACTGGTTCAACCGAAGAGATTAAGGTCTAATGGACTTTAATCAAAGTGTTTCTCGTCTGAGAAACACTTCGTTTAAAGTCCATTCAGCCTTAAGAAAGGCCTGACCAAGTCCGAGTTAAGGTTTCGATCTTTTTGCGGTTTAAGGTGAGTTTTCTTTCTTTTCTTAGTTGTTTTTGGTTTGTTTGATTGTTGTAAGGGTCTGTTCGTTTTCTGTTTATGTCCTTGACCTCTATCAACTGTGCTTCAACCACTTCGCCTGAACCTCTGTTTGTTTGTCTAAATTCCCCCCCTCCTTTTCTGATAAGGCATTATGTATTTGTTTGTGCAAGTAGCTGATTTTCGAGTTTGGACTGACTAGTTGACTCCTCGAGTGTATTTCTGCTTAGTCAGTATAATGCGAACCATGTATCAATACTGTTTAAATGTCTGACTTTTGGCTACGATTGTGTATGTTAATACTAATATAGTCGAGTCGACATGTGTCGTCAATTAATTTCAACTGTCTGAGCATAGCAAATCGATTTGCTTCTGTTGAACATTTGTTGAAATCAATTCAGAACCAGTTTTGTTTACTTATAGCTGTTGATTTGGATCAGTCAATGTAAAAAGGATTGTTTATGTTTAAATTCTGAATTGGAAGGCATGGGCACTCGTGCACAGCATGTGCACTTGGTGCACCTCATGTGCCTTGTGCACAGCCTGTTTTTCTGCATTAAGAAGCTTTTAAGTTTTAAACAATCTGACAGTATATGCTGTCAGATATATTCTACTGCCCATACTTGCTTTTAGATAATAAAATGAAAAGTTAAAGCCTGCCAAGGGAATGTCATGGGATTAATACTTAAATAGCTGAGTGGAAACTGAAAAGAAATGGGCACATGGGAGGGGTATCTGATTAATTTAACAGGCTGTAAAAGGTTTGATGTTGAGGCTTATAAAAGGGAGGCACATTTGAAGGAGGGGGATTTTTTTGGATAATAGACAAAGGGGATAATACACAGAGAGACATTGATAGATACACAGACATTTTGGATAATATACACACACACAAACAGAAATAGATAGAGAGAGGCATAACACAGAAAAGAGGAACTGCATTTTCATCTTTGTCTTGATTCTCACTGGTCTGGATTTGCTTGTTCCATACTGATTTCTTCTGAGTCCTGTTTTGAGATTACCAGTTGTCTGTGGCATCGGTTCATTTCTGGATCTATTCTGCCTAAATTCTGATTCTATATTACTGGGAATTTGCTTCATTCTGCCATTTCCCAATTGGCTCTAAACTGCATCTTGCGCTGGGATTTGTTCTATTGGTTACCTGCTGTTACTGCTGCTGTATTTGTTGCCATCGTTACTCTACTGACTTCTCTTCTTTCTTCAATTGTGAAACACTTCCAGGTACACAACTTCTGAAACCATATGTTGTTGAAAGTTTGAAGTTGGAAGCAGAAATAAAGAAACAAATGGCTGTTTACTGCATAATACTTGTGTTCAAATAGGTCGAAAGTTAGTTTAGCCTGTATTTGTTTAACTTCAAACTGCAAATGCTCTGTATGAAATAACATACATTCTGATTTGAGATGAACTATTAGATAGTATTTGCTTGTTAGATCAGACGTGTTGTAATGCATACAACCATTAGGTTTTGTTTTTTTTACATTATAACATAGAATCGTAGCAAGCATCTGTACGTATTTTTGTCTAGATCTCTAAACTGTTAAATCTGTCATATTTGGTTCCATTTAATTTCAAGATAAGTGTATCCCAAACTAGTTCTCATGCAGCGCTACGCTAACAGGGTGATGATGCATGCCAATCCTCTTGTTAGATTACTCGTTCCTATATAGGTTCGATATGGGCTTTAATATAGATTCATTGTTTCGAAATAATGCGTTTGACTTTTGAGGAAAACTAATAGGCATTTTTGAATTCAATTAGTAGTAGTTTTCTTAGTAAATAGCCGATTTCATTTATCAAGCCTAAATAAGTTAATTTTAAAAGTCAAACTCGAGGGTTGTTTAATGTAAATTTAGTATGTGTTATTAGTTTGCTTGCAACCCCTCTTATCAAATTAACAAAGCTCATTCATTCCTTAAAAACAAGGCATGAGGTAATTCTTATCTCATAAACAACCAATTAGGTAATCAAACAAAATTTAGTAGGTAGTCGTTTCAACAAGTAAGTTTGGTCTTTCCCTTTTATTTAGAGACAAATATAACAGAAATGTAGTCGCTTTAGGATATCTCTTTTTTTCTAAAAAATAATGAGACGAGCCTCGCCAAATAAAAAATGCAAATTGCGGGGCCCTCAACAGCTAATCATAATATTTAGAATTCAAGCTAGGCCGTTTAATCTCATGGCCTTCTCAAAAATAATGACTCGTTAGACTCTTGAGGCGCGACTTAATTAAATCATATTCTTAAATTCGGGTGCACATTGATTGTGACCCAAATCCAAATCTCAACGAAGTCAGATGTGTTGACGATCACGGGCGCATTGATTGTGACGTGGTTCGAGATGCATTTTCACGACGTTGCAATTCTATAAAAATAAATGATAATGATAAAAGCGGTTTAAACTTAATGAAAAGCACGCAAGTCATAACATGTATTTAAATTAGATATTTAGCCATTATAACAATTTAAGCGACCGTGCTAGAACCACGGGATTCGAGGGTGCCTAACACCTTCCCTCGGGTCAACAGAATTCCTTACTTAGAATTTCTGGTTCGCAGACTTCATTTGGAAAAGTCGAATATTTTCCTCGATTTGGGATTCAAGATAAACCGGTGACTTGGGACACCAAAAGCCAAACCTTTCCCAAGTGGCGACTCTGAATTAAATAAATAATCCTATTTCGAATATTGTCACTTAAATTGGAAAAACTCCACCCGCGCACTTAACTCTTCGGGGCGGGGGGCGCAAAAAGGAGGTGTGACATGGCATATAAAGTATCTCAGGCCCTCGGCCTCATATCACTCGGCATATCCTCACATATGGCCCTCGGCCTCACTCAGTCCAAAAATCATCACAAGCCCCTTGGGCATTAGTAAAACAATAGTTCTCAGCCCAAAACATGATGTAGAAATATCAGTTAAGTTTCAAATTTGAGTAAAAGTGGCTGAGTTTGTAAAACAATAGATATCAACTGGACAGAGTTCAAATAACAAGTCAAGCAGTGAGGAAACAGTGATAAAAATTCTCGAAGGGTTCAAATAGTTGGCACGAAGCCCAAATATGGCAACCAGCTCAAATCATGATGATAACAAATGAATTTCAGTCAAATACGCGGTAAAATCATCAATCGAGACGGACCAAGTCACAATCCCCAGTAGTAAAATACCCCACGCTCATCATACAGCCCGTGTCTCACCTCAATACAGCACTACGATGTGCAAATCCGAGATTTCAAACCCTCAGGACATCGTTTACAAACATAACTCACCTCGAACCGGCTAATTCTCTAGATCGTGATGCCTTTGCCCCTCGAATTGGCATCCACGCGCGTCGAATCTATCCAAAATCAGAACGAATACGTCACAATATGCCAAGGGAACAAAGCCCAAGCGAAAACATTCGAAAAATATAAAAAATCCCGAAATTAGCAAAACCCGAGCCCTAGGACCACATCTCGGAATCGGGTAAAATTTACATTTTTAGAATCCTCATACCCTCACGAGTCTAACCATACCAAAATTATCCAATTCCGATACTATTTGGTCCTTCAAATCATCATTTTACATTTTTGAAAGGTTTCACAATTTTCTTTCCAAATTCCATTCCAAATCACAAATTAAATGATGAATTCAGTGATAGATTCATGTATTCTAGCCAAATCTGAGTTAAAATCACTTATCCCGATGAATTTCTGAAAAACCTTCGAAAAATCGCCAAAATTCGAGCTCTCTAGGTCAAAATATTAAATAAAACCCAAAATCTCATATTTATAGGGTACCCCTCAGGTTTCAGCCTCTGCGGGCCACACCAAATCGACCGCGGTCCGCACAAGCCAGTGCGGTCCATGCAAACACAACCGCGGCCGCACAGGTCTTCCTCTGCAGTGATAGGCTTTAATATTTTGGCCATAACTTTTGCTACAGATGTCCAAATTCTAATATCTTTACCTTTCTGGAAACTAAACACGAAAAGCTACAACTTTCATTTTTGAATCATCTCAAAATTCCCTATGGATCAAAAGATATGAGATTCCGAAGTTGGACTGACGATCTGGAGATCTTCATGACCGCGGCCGCGGTCACTTTTACGCGCCCAGCACTAAGCCAGCATGCCCACCGCTAATTCTACCGCGGCCAGCGCTAAAAATTCTGCCCCCATCCATTTTCTAAGTTCCAAAATGTCCATACTCGCTCAAAACTCACCGTTAGGTGCTTTCGATCAAAAAGTCTATCAAATCTCGTCCAAATGACCTGCAATTTTGCACGCACATCCCAAATGACATAACGAAACTACTGGAACTCTCGGAATTCCATTCCGACCCCTATATCAAAATCTCACCTATCGACCGGAAAGCGCCGAAATCTCAATTTCGACAATCCAAGCCTAAACCTTCCACAGATTTCCAAAATGCATTCCGATCACGCTCCTAAGTCCCAAATCACCTAACGGAGCTAACCAAATCATAAAAATTCTCATCCGAGATCAAATACACATAAGTCAAATTTTGGTCAAACCTTTCAAATTTTAAGTTTCAACTGAGATTGTTCTTCCAAATTCATTCTTATTAACATGAAACCCAACACCAACGATTTATATAAGTCATAATACACCACACGGGGCAAGTCATGCCCGAGAACTGGCGGGCGAAATGCGAAAGCTTGAAGCGACTGGTCGGGTCGTTACATCCTCCCCCACTTAAACATACATTCGTCCTCGAACGTGCCCAGAGTTGTTCTAAAAGCCAACCAATTGCTGAATAACCTTACCATGCATATACCCGGGGGTGATCCTATGTCACCCTATCTCATATAGGTCCGATAACACACAGTAATTGAAATTTCACAACCCAATCTAACCCATAAGCCTTAGAACCACATTTCTACTTCTGAAATCATTCACAAGATTAGAATCTCACATCTATATTCAGAATAAGTCCGAACAAGCTATAATTACCCATACTTGCAATCTCAGGTGCAATCATTTGACATACCACATGACTCAAACACTCGTAGTGATAACTTCTAATTACAGCAGCTGCACACAACACCCGAATAGCGATAGAAAAACTCTTATCAACTAAAGTCTCACCCCCAACACTTTCATATACTGCCACTGATCACTAGAAAACGCGGTAAGCCATAACCATTTTTCCAGATCAACCATTCATGAAGCCGCTTCCCTTTTTGGCTAATACCATAGCAATTTCCGAGCTGAACCTCGATATTATCCTTCCAACAAGCTGAAATCAAATCCGTTCGTACTCATTAATGATCCCAACGATCACCCTCAATCCAACACGCCACTCTGGTAACATGACACGTCAATAGAGGCCTAAGCCACGACTTGCATAATACGCGCACCAATAAGCAACAGTCCGAACCTACTCAAATCATGAAAATGACTTAAATGAAAGAGTTGTACCTCAAGCTCACCAGATCACCACAACACAAGGCTGAGGACCCATATCACATCATAGAAATAGAACACACGAATCTAACCTGAAGGATCATGCCTCCACAGAATCTTCGTTTCAATGCACGATTATATCCAACCACTATTCCACATGGAACACCTCAAGCCACTATGCTCGAAATCGACAACCACGCACAATTTGATGTCTGGAACCAAAGCACATCATCATACCCACAGTGAAACAAATAACATATACCACGCAAACCCAATAGGACATAACCGATACGCCATTCCCCGAGCAACACCCAATTACTCTACCCGCTCGACTTCCACTACGAGACCCTAATAGAATCGCACCACATGTACCTATAACCAACAAATCATAACATCTCGCAACACAGAAAGGTAACTCATGGATCTCCCCAGATTACTAATAAGCTCAATAACAATCGAATCAATACACCCCTCAACAGTACAATCCAGAGCTGACTCAAATTAAAACACGCATCCACATTGACCTGCAATGAGCTCATTATCACAAAAATCCTAGAGTTGCTCTTCAACTCCTTTAACTCTGTCGGTGCCATACAATATAGTGTCCGGCATCAAATCAATACCGAAATCAACAACCTTGCCTGACAATAGTCCAGAATGACATAATACGGAGACAACTAGTCTGAACCCAATATCACATCCAAAATCTAACATACCAAGCAACAAAAGATCCGCTCGGGTCTCCAAATCCCAATAGTCACTAAACAGTGCCGATACACATGACTCACAACCTCCACATAGCCTGAACATGAGAACTTCCCGTCTCCAACTCCATATGGCCCATGAATCCACATATCTGGTGCCAATTACGCCATCTGAATGCATACCACACCTCGAATACTCAATCATTCCACGAGAGATAATCTAGAATTCCTCTTTGCCACCAAGCAAACACGAGTATCAGCAGTCATTCTAACCAGAAAATGCCGCAATACTACCGATGTATCACCAACTTAATCACATTACCCTTTCTGAAACATATGCCCTCGTCAAATCACCCCAAATTAGCAATACCATTTCCTTAATCATCTGAAGACCTTACCTCTAATTATCTGAAGCTCGTTCCTCTAACTATCTGAAACTCGTTCCTCTAATTATCTGAAACTACCCGTGTTGCCTAAGATTTATATGATTTTCCGTTCAAAATTGAACCACAACCTCACGCACACAATTCCCAATCATTTACAACATACTGCATAACCCATACCATTCTAGTATAACCATGAGAACTTCATATCCCTTCCGAACCGCAAGCCACTATGCATTTCACTAGCCAAGAACCTTCCATTGATCCCATCTAGCAAAGAACCACTATACATCTCATGCTCCTCATGCCCATAGAAAATATACATCTCTAACCAAGGTAGAAACCATCAAGGACTCTCCGAGTTCCCCTTGCACAAACCAGACCTGCCAAGACTGAATCCTTCTAACTCGACCAAGCTACGCAAGCCATCAAAACCTAAGAGCATTGACGCAAAATACCTGTAGGAACTCATTATCTCGTACACACCCAAGGAACTAATCATATCCTTACCATACTGATCCAGCCTACTACCCAGCTATCCCATTTATCCGAGTTTCCTTCCGATTTACCTTCAACTTGATATCCCCTCTTGTTTTAGCACCACAATTCCTCAACCCAGACTTACCACACGGGACCCAAGCATAAATCCACACAGTCTGAGACCCATAAGCCACTGAATACTCTCTTATCTATTACCAAAGGCACCACATTCAAAATACTTTACTCTGAGGAAACTTCCTGCGAATCTAAATCCGTTACCTTTACCTTCCTGATACTGATACATAGGATCCCATAAATGATATAGAAGTGACACAAGTCTTGGCACCCTCTAATGCAAACCTCAGTTTCTAGCCCAATTATACACTTGAAAATCTCCAATTATTACCTGAAAGTCTTGAACCTATTAGAACCATTCCCGAGAGTTATTCACTCTATTCAAACTGCAATAAGTCTGATCAAATGAACTGAACAACTTGTGCCTCATTGTCACTCCGACACCACAGAATGTAACCTCATCCCAATACAACCAAGCAACTTCCTGCTCTATGCACCAAGCATTCTTGCCAATAACAACTCAAGACATCCTGTGATTCTCACACACCTATGAAGAATAATATAATCTTCGTCAAAATTTTCCTTTACTCGAGTCATCCTCGGTCTCAATTTCCGCAAGCCATAACTGATTCACCAGCACGCCTCAAACTGGAACCAACATAGCACCTAACCGTGCAATCGCCTAATCAATGGCAGACTCCCCTACTTGGCTCGAAGCCATAGATCAACACACACTCAATAACTCATAACGATTATACTCTATTTATGCCATGATACCATAGTGAGATTAAACTCAAATCTTTTATAAGCTTGCGAAAACACAGATCATCTAGAATTTTAACTCTTCTGCAAATCTCGCATTCCACTCTCGCAACAGTTACACCCACTCTCTAAGCGACCCAATTTAAGTTGCAACACATATCCTTCACTCGCAAATGAGATCTTCTAACAGACACATAAGGATCGTACAACCTCAGAACATTTCGCAGGAGACAACCCACATGCTTTGCCTCTAACTAACATTTCTGTATACCTTCCACTGTCATAAACTGTACGCAGTCACTTAGTCCTCCTGAGTCTGAACTCACACCGCAACATGAAATTTACTTCACTCACGATTGAGAAACATGAAAAGATCCTTCACACACCCATAACTCGGGGCTATACCTCGAATCAAGATGGAATTCAAGCACCTAGTAGTTCTTCTATCATCTAGCAGACCCCTTCTCGTTGCCTCCAAATCACATGGATACATCTCGCAGTACCAACATACTCATCACATAGTTATCCAGCCGTCACTTCCACTAGTAGGGACAATACCGAAAATATACGTTCAAAAATACTTGCTCACACAATCAACACCTCGGTGCTCAAGCTATAGGCAAAGATTCGGCCTCAAGTCCTCCATACTGGCCCAACATCAACTCACAGAGATCACATCTCGCCCCTTGATAAGGGAATCACAAGCCATCGATGCACATCTGATACTGAGCGCTCATGCGCGCTACGAACACGTAGAAGGAATTCAAGAGTTACTTTTCAAGCTGAATCAATGACGCACGATTAGAATTCAAAAATGTGAAGTTTTCCTAAAGGTTCTGCAGCCTCTCAAGGATAAATACAGACATCTCCGTACCGATCCGCGAGACTCTACTAAACCTGCTCATGACT
Organism: Nicotiana sylvestris; assembly: GCF_000393655.2. Taxonomy (NCBI): domain Eukaryota; kingdom Viridiplantae; phylum Streptophyta; class Magnoliopsida; order Solanales; family Solanaceae; genus Nicotiana; species Nicotiana sylvestris. Next base: position 133,799,873 of record NC_091059.1, on the reverse strand, counting down.
CGTGAGACCTATGTAACCTAGGCTCTGATACCAACTTGTCACGACCCAATTCTCGAACTCGGTCGTGATGACGCCTCTCGTGAAGACAAGGCCAGCCAGACCCAAACGGAACACCTCTTTAAGCAGTTAATTATCATAAACAGTAATAATGCATGATATAATATCCATAAATTACGGAATTTAATGATCACAATAGTAGAAACCATCCCGACACAACCCAAACCGGGGTGTCACAAGTCACGAGCATCTATTAAGGTGTAAATACAACTACAAGGTCTAAAATTATACAAAACAGGAACAATGATCAAAAGGGAGAAAAAAGGTGCTGCGAACACCGGCAGCCACCTCGCTAAAACTCCGATAACTCTGCCTCTGATCAACCAAAACCCGCTACCGGGTGAATAAATTCCTGCATCTGCACACAAGGTGCAGGGAGTAAAGTGAATACTCCAACTCAGTGAGTAATAAAGGTAAATAACAACTGAGTAATAAGAAATCATGTAAAGCAACCAACACGCTGTATAGAAGCAGTGTAAAACCCTTTGAGAAAAAAGTGAAGCTGTAAAATCTTTAGAAATATCTTAGCTCAGTTTAAAACCTCTTTTGAGAATGACTTTCTCAACAGTTACGCAATGAATGCAAAATAGTTAGTGTCGATAAGCACAGAAAATCCACCCCTCGGGCACAAATACCACAGTATAACAGGTATAATGACAAGTAAATATGAAAGATGAACACATAAAGGTTCGCCCCTCGGGTAATATCTCAAAACAGTACCAGCCCCTCGGGCTCACTCTCAGAATAGCATCAGCCCCTCGGGCTCACTCTCAGAATAATATCAGCCTCTCGGGCTCACTCTCAGAATAATATCAGCCCCTCGGGCTCACTCTCAGAATATTATCAGCCCCTCGGGCTCACTCTCAGAATATTATCAGCCCCTCGGGCTCACTCTCAGAATAATGGGTACCCGCGCTCACTGTGGGTGTGCAGACTCTGGAGGGGCCCCTTACGGCCTAAGCGCTATATCAAGCCACCTCGTGGCATCATCACTTGGCACTCGGCCTCACATCACTCAGCACTCGACCTCACATCACTCAATCCACCTCATGGCATATAAAGTATCTCAGGCCCTCGGCCTCATATCACTCGGCATATCCTCACATATGGCCCTCGGCCTCACTCAGTCCAAAAATCATCACAAGTCCCTTGGGCATTAGTAAAACAATAGTTCTCAGCCCAAAACATGATGTAGAAATATCATTTAAGTTTCAAATCTGAGTAAAAGTGGGTGAGTTTGTAAAATAGTAGATATCAACAGGACTGAGTTCAAATAACAAGTCAAGCAGTGAGGAAACAGTGATAAAAATTCCCGAAGGGTTCAAATAGTTGGCACGAAGCCCAAATATGGCAACCAACCCAAATCATGATGATAACAAATGAATTTCAGTCAAATATGCGGTAAAATCATCAATCGGGACGGACCAAGTCACAATCCCCAGTAGTAAAATACCCCACACTCATAATACAACCAGTGTCTCACCTCAATACAGCACTACGATGTGCAAATCCGTGGTTTCAAACCCTCGGGACATCAATTACAATCACTACTCACCTCGAACCGGCTAATTCTCTAGCTCGTGATGCCTTTGCCCCTCGAATAAGCCTCCACGCGCGTCGAATCTATCCAAAATCAGATCGAATATGTCACAATATGCCAAGGGAACAAAGCCCAAGCAAAAACATTCGAAAAATATCAAAAATCCTGAAATTAGCAAAATCCGAGCCCCGAGCCCACGTCTTGGAATCGGGTAAAATTTACATTTTCAGAATCCGCATACCTTCACGAGTCTAACCATACCAAAATTATCCAATTCCGATACCATTTGGTCCTTCAAATCATCATTTTACATTTTTGAAAGGTTTCACAATTTTCTTCCCAAATTCCATCCCAAATCACGAATTAAATGATGAATTCAGTGATAGATTCATGTATTCTAGCCAAATCTGAGTAAAAATCACTTACCCCTATGAATTTCTTGAAAAACCTTCGAAAATCCGTCAAAATCCGAGCTCTCTAGGTCAAAATATTAAATAAAACCCAAAACCTCGTATTTATAGGGTACCCCTCAGGTTTCAGCCTCCGGGGGCTGCACCAAATCGACTGCGGTCCGCGCAAGCCAGTGCGGTCCATACAAACACAACCGCAGCCGCACAGGCCTTCCACTGCAGTAACAGGCTTTGGTATTTTGGCCATAACTTTTGCTACAGATATCCAAATTATGATACCTTTACTTTTCTGGAAACTAGACACGAAGGGCTACAACTTTCGTTTTTGAATCATCTCAAAATTCCTTGTGGATCAAATTATATGAGCTTCCGAAGTTGGACCGACGATCTGCAGATTTTAATGACCGCGGCCGCGGTCACTTTTACGCGCCCAGCACTAAGCCAGCGTGCCCAACGCTAATTCTACCGCGGCCAGCGCTAAAGGTTCTGCCCCCATCCATTTTCTATGTTCTGAAATGTCCGTACTCGCTCAAAACTCACCCGAAACACACCCGGAGCCATCAGACCTCCACCCAAACACACCAACACCTCCCATAACATCATTAATACCTAGTCGAGTTTTCGAATCACTCCGAACAACATCAAAACACAAAATCAACTTCGGATTCAAGCCTAAGATCTCCAAGAACTCTTAAATTATGCTTTCGATCAAAAAGTCTACCAAATCTCGTCTGAATGACCTGCAATTTTGCACGCACATCCCAAATGACACAACGAAACTACTGGAACTCTCGGAATTCCATTCTGACCCCTATATCAAAATTTCACTTATCGACCGGAAAGCGCCGAAATCTCAATTTCGTCAATCCAAGCCTAAACCTTCCACGGACTTCCAAAATGCATTCCGATCACGCTCCTAAGTCCCAAATCACCTAACGAAGCTAACCAAATCATAAAAATTTCCATCCGAGATCAAATACACATAAGTCAAATTTTGGTCAAACCTTTCAAATTTTAAGCTTTCAACTAAGACTGTTCTTCCATATTCATTCTGATTAACCTGAAACCCAACACCAATGATTTACATAAGTCATAATACACCACATGGGGCAAGTCATGCCCGAGAACTGGTGGTCGAAATGCAAAAGCTCAAAGCGACCGGTCGGGTCGTTACAATTCATTAATTTATGGTCTAAATATTCATCAGGTGCAATATTATGGCAAAATTCAGTATCGGTAGATCATAGTAAATTATTATCGGTATTAAGAATAGCAGGTGTAGGATGGCTACGGGGTTTGGATCGGGGAGCCGGGGAAAGGTAGGAGGAACAACAGTACCACTAGATTCGCCAGTCTTAGATTATTCCTTATTCTTACTTTTATCAAAAATACTTCTTAAGGAATACATCTTAATTAATCAAGTAATAGCAACTAAATAAATAATAAATAAAACTATAATATTAAGACTTAAGAATTGGAACGAGTTTACCGAACTAACGAACAACTTGTTGAAAATTAATTATTGTTGAAGAGTTGAAGACTCAAATTCACTAACTTCACAATTTGTTTCACAAATTCTAATAAGCTCAATATTTTTTGAATAAAGTAAGCAATAGTAGCAACCTCACAATTTTTTCACTATTTTTTTATAAAGTAAACAACTGTAGCAAGTATTGAAGAAAATTAAAGAGAGATTTTGATCTGTTGAGCTCGTTTGGCCCGCCAAGGGACCGGTGTGGTCCCAGTCCCAGTCCCTTGACAGGCTAAACCGGCCCGGTCCAAATGATTCCAACGGTAAAAATCGTCCCACAAAACCGGCACGAGCCCACCAATCGTTGGCCAAATTATTCCAGCCCGTTAAGCCCATTTAGCCCGCGGTCTTGGGTTGGTCCCGTTCCCAGCCCGGCCCGGCCCAGTTGCCAGCCTTATGTTGAAGTTGGCTTTACTATGTTCTGTTGGTTCTCAGGGACTTGGTATTTTTTGTGTGTCGTTGATGGCAATTTACAAACAAATTCAAATTGACAAAATGGTTTCATGGATGAATGTGCCCTTAATGTCTAAAGATCCTGAGTACATATTTCCCTATTTGTGAAGGGAATCTTATGAAAATATCCTTTAAAACTTACTAACCTCTAGCCATTAATCACAAACTTATCAAAAGCAGCCAATTACATACAAATTGGAAACCCCAAATAATTAAGCATTATTTCCACGCACAAAGATCTGCCTCCATATTTTTAAACATGATCAGCAACATTAATAAGACAAAAAGAAAATTTCATGGATGAGGTAGCAAACAAGGTGATGAAACATAATACACACACACACATACACACACACACACACACACACACATATATATATATATATATATATATATATATATTCCAAAAGCCTAAGCAAAAAAGGGATCTTTTTGAATGGATATGGTTGAAATTCATTGAAAACATATAGATTAGTCAATATACAAAATTTGATGAAAATTGGAGGTGATTTGAACTAGTTTTGAGTCAAAATTCATAGCTAAAATCGAGTTTAAAAATTTCTCTACGGCATATGAATCAAACATATAGCTCACATACAGGTATACATTGATATACAGGAGATATATATTTGATACACAAGTGATACACAAAAGATACAGGGGAGATATACAGTGAGATACACATATCATCTTCTTCCATGTTCATCTTGTGTACTTCAAATTTGGCTCAAAATTTAATTCAAATTCAAACCAGCTAACATCTCCACCAAATCGTCCCAAAATTGAGTTTTGCACTCCTTAAGATATACAGTCAGCCCCCTCTATAACAATATCCTTATATAATAGTCATTCACTATAAATGCCAAGTTTTCTTGGAACCGATCTTTTATGTTATGTTATAATATATATCCTCTATAATAGCAATTCACTACAGCGTCCAAAAAATATCGGAACTAACGCGGCTGTTATAAAGAGGTTTGACTGCTCAATCTATTCCAACAACACCCACTCGAAATAAATTCTAATTTTGAAAACTCCAAAATTTGAATTCAAGCTTAAGCAAATTTCAATTGTTGTCCATGGCGCTTTTAGTTTAACCCTTTGACCCAATCCAACAAAATAACGTTTAATAGCAGTTTTTAAATCAAATTAAGGTGCTTGATTCTCTGAATTTCAACTTAAAGGAATTAGAATATTATAATATTGCTCAAGTCTAGTGTCTCAAAATATTTGGAATGTCTCTGTGTTTTAGCAAAATAGATATGTGTTACAAAATGATACTTGGCTATTTCTGGTAGATATTTAATTTTGGGATAGTTTTGATTTAAAATCTTTATGGACTGACAATTGGAGTAGTTTTCCTTTTATTTAACGAAGATTTCACATGATAGTTTTATCAATCTAATTTATTTCGTATTTTTTTCTTTCAATTTTTTTTTAATATATCCAAGGTTTACATTTGTACTTGCAATTACTAAATTTTTTTAGATTGTGGTGAGAATAAGGAATTGGTAATGCACTATGAGATGAATATTTTATTTGACGATTCATTTTTGTTAACAAAAGAAGAACCACAACTTATTTGCTTAAATTAAGAATTTGAAATAACCAAACCAGGTACTCCAAAATTAAACTTTTAAAATCAAGCCAATCTGAACTTATTTGGTTTTGTTATAAATAGAATTTTATTTATGGTGAATGTCCATATTTAGAGAGATTCTAGGGTTTATTACTTGGTGGCTAAGTCACTCTCTCCCTAAAAATAGAGAGTTCTATTCCATTGTAATTCATGTCATATCAATAAGAATTCTCTCTCTCTTTACTTTGCTCTGCAATACTCTTCTTCTTTTATTATTTTATAACACATTATCAGCACGAGACTCTACCGTCTCAAGAAGATTAAGGTACAACTTTTCTCCTCTTTTAATTATGACTGATATTATGAAAAGAAAGTTCGTTGCCCTTGAAATTTCGGGCAAGAACTATATGACATGGGTGTTGGATGCTAAAATCCATTTAGATGCAATGAGTCTTGGAGACGTCATTAAAGACAAAATTAAAGCATCCACTCAAGACTATGCTAAGGCCTTGATTTTCTTGCGTCATCACCTTGATGAAGGGTTGAAAATAGAATATCTCACAGTCAAAGATCCACTTGTTTTGTGGAATGGCTTAAAGGAAAGATATGACAACTTAAAGTTGGTCGCTCTTCCACAAGCACGATATGATTGGGCTCATCTGAGGCTCCAAGACTTTAAATCTGTTTCTGAATATAATTCTGTGATGTTCAGAATTACTTCTAAATTGAAACTCTGTGGAGATACTATCACTGATTATGCTTGAAAAAATGTTTACAACGTTTCATGCCTCCAATATGGTCCTGCAACAGCAGTACAGAGAGAAAGGTTTTAAGAAGTACTCTGAGTTGATTTCTCTTCTCCTTGTGGCTGAGCGAAACAATGACTTGCTCATGAGAAATCACGAAAATCGACCCACTGGGTCTATACCATTGCCTGAAGTGGATGAGATATATTCTCATTATGCTAAGCGTGGAAAAGGTCGTGGCCCTTGTTGGAGAGAATGGCTAAGCATAGAGAAAGATTGAGAAAGATTCTGTAGATATAGTAGTTATATTATGATAAAGTTACTTTGTATTATTGATAGAATTATGTATCCTGATAAGTGTAGGACTATTCCTTTGTATCTATCCTTATCTCTTAGAGAGTCTTAGTTGCGCCTTAATCAGTATAAAAGGCAACCATTGTACGATTGATTCATGAACTGAATACAAAAGATTATCCCTTTCTTCTCTAATTTCTACATGGCATCAGAGCATTAAGCTTTCTTGTTGCGCAGTACTTATTCAACAGTCTAATCCTAAACTCTTCTATTTAAAAAAAATGATGGCCTCTGCAACATCTCTATCTACTGCTTCTCTCCATCATCTCATTTTATCATGTCCTATTAAGCTCAAACCGACAAACTATCTCATATGGAGAACTCAAATGCTTCAATTGATCTAAGCTATGAAGCTTTCTCATCTTATCAAAGGTGAAACTTCAGACAGTACATCCAAGAAGAGCACGGATAGTGATGATTTAGAGGAGAAGGATGTGTTATTAAGAAGCTGGATATCTGGTACAATGTCTGAGGAAAGCATATACCTTATCGCAGGATGTTCATCTACTAAAGAGATGTGGGACTGCCTGGAGGAGACATACCTTCAAGAAACCAAAGATAAGGAGTTTCAAATTAAGCAACAACTCCAAAACATTAGGTTGGGCAGCAGATCCACGGATGATTATCTCAAAGAATTCAAGGGCATTTGTGATGATTTGGCAGCCATACACAAGCCTGTGGATGAAGATAGTAAGGTAATCAACTTTGATAGAGGGCTAGGTCTTAAGTATAGAACATTTAGGACAGTTATGCTAGGAAAGCCTCCATATCCCATCTTAAATCAATTGATCAATGCACTAAGAGGATTCGATATAAGAGAGGATGACGAAGATACTCAACTAAATCACAATATGGCTTTTCAAGCTCAAAGGTTTTATCGAGGCTGTGGTGGATCTAATCAACGAAGAGGCAGCTTCTCTTCTAGATAGAGGATTTCGTCCTGCTGTTGGTCAAAACAATCAGATTACTCAAGGTATGAATGCCCAAAAAGGTAAGGAGATCTCATCACCCTGTCAAATTTGTGGTAGAAACAATCATACTGCTCTTAAATGTTTCTACCGATGGGATTTCTCTTATCAAGCGTCTGATGATCTTCCTCAAGCTCTAGCTGTAGTAAACTTACAAGACACAAAGAATGAGGACAACACAATGTATGTCGACTCCGGGGCTAGTACACATATGATAAATTCTCCAGGTAACTTGTCCAATCTTCAGCCTTATAAAGGTTCTGATAAAATTGTTGTTGGTAATGGTTCAGAACTTAACATAACACTTGTTGGAAGTGCAGAAGTTTCTGGCTTAAAAATGCAAGAAGTACTTGTAGTTCCAGAACTTAAAAATAACTTACTTTTAGTTAGTAAGTTATCAAAGGATAATTTTTGCACGATTGAGTTTTCTGAATCATTTTTTGTTGTAAAGTACAAGGCAACAAGGAAAATATTGGCGATAGGATCTAAAAGAGGAGGACCGTATGCTTTGGATAACAACAACCTTAAGTCCTTGACTGCGACACAGAGGAGTACATCTAGTATTTGGCATGCAAGATTAGGGCATCTGAATTTGAAGCTTTTACATTTCTTGAGTAACAATAAGCGTATCAATATCACATGTTGGAATAAAACCCCTACTATATGTGTTAGTTGTCAAATGGGCAAAAGTTGTAAGTTACCTTTTGAGCAAAGAAATAAGATTGAAAATGAACCTTTGTTGAAAATTCATTGAGATGTATAGGGACCTGCACCTATTGAATCATCGCAACATATGTTATATTATGTAATTTTTGTTGATGATCATACTAGGTACACCTGGTTGTATCCTTTGAAAAAGAAATCTGAAGTGTTTGCGGTATTTGTTAAGTTCCAAAGAATGGTTGAAACTCAATTTTCAAAGAAGATTAAAGTTTTTCAATGTGATGGAGGGGGTGAATTCTCCAAAGCTGAGTTTATTAATCATCTAGAAAATAGTGGAATTGTGAGGCATATTTCGTGCCCGAATACTCCTGAGCAAAATGGAGTTGCAGAGAGAAAACATAGACACATTGTAGAGACCGGTTTAACACTATTGTTTCATGCTAAGTTGCCTCTTTTCTTATGGGTTGATGCATTCTTGACTGCTACCTTTCTTATAAATAAGATGCCCTCATCGGTTCTCAAGATGGAATCTCCTATTTTCAAATTATATGGAACTCATCTTGATTATAATATCTTGAAGGTGTTTGGATGTTGATGTTATCCCTATTTGAAAGGAAAGTTTTCTCCGAAGACTTATCCGTATGTATTCATTGGCTATAGCAATCTGCATAAGGGTTATAGATGTTTTCATCCAGTGAGTTGGAGAGTTTTTATATCAAGAAATGTGGTATTTGATGAACTAACTTTACCATATGTGAAGTCTCAAGAAAAGCATCAGGATGTTGCAAGTTCCATTCATTTGGCCATATTTCATGAATTTTTCACTACATCGTCAGATTATGATGCCTCGAATTCTTCTAACAACTCCAATGTGAGCTCTTCAAATTTTGAATGCAGGAATGTAGATGAGGAGCCCATTACTTCAGGGGAAGTGTTCACAGGAGGTGAACAATACATCATTGAGCTAGCTGAAGTTATTGCTGCACCAAATGAGTCAAATCAAGTCGTTGTACCAGATGAGTCGACCAAGGTTGTTGCACCAAGCGAGACTGAAGCTGCTACATCAAATCAGTTGACTGAAGCTGTTGTACCAAGTCAATTGGCTGAAGACACACAACCCGAAGAGGTGCAACGAAGAAAAAGTCAGAGAGAAACAAAAACCCCAAGTTATCTTGGCGATTATGTTTGCAATGCTGTGATTGCAAAAATAGGAGGTGCATATGGTGAACCCAAATCAGTGAATGAAGCATTAACTATCCCACACTGGTACACAACAATGCAAGAGGAGTTAGAAGCACTCGATAAAAATGAAACATGGAGTCTTGTTCCCAGGAAAGCAGGTATGAATGTTGTTGGCTCGAAATGGGTGTTTAAAATAAAATAAAAAATCTGATGGATCCATAGAAAGGTATAAAGCACGATTAGTAGCTAAAGGTTACTCACAACTTGAAGGTATAGATTATGAAGAAACGTTTAGTCCTGTGGTTAAGTCTGCAACAATAAGGATAGTTTGATCACTAGCTGTGAGTTTGCATTGGCCTATAAGACAACTTGATGTTAAAAATGCATTCTTACATGGATTACTACATGAAAAAGTATATATGGCACAACTTCCAAGTTTCGTGAATTCTGAGTATCCAGATCATGTTTGTTTATTGAAAAAGGCATTATATGGATTAAAGCAAGCCCCTAGGGCCTGGTTTGAAAGGTTGTCTTTACTTGCTTCATCTTGGTTTTAGATGTAGTAGAGCAGACCCTTCTCTATTTATACTTCATTGTAAACAGGGAACAATTTTGCTTCTTCTCTATGTGGATGACATAATTGTAACAGGAAGCAATCATGAGCATATTTCAGAAATTATTGGGAAACTAATGTTGAGTTTGCCATGAAAGATCTTGGACCTTTAAGCTTCTTTTTGGGCATTGATGTGTCTTACTTTCGAGGAGGAATACATTTGAGCCAACGTAGGTATGCTACTGATTTACTCAAGAAAGTGAATATGACACAAGCAAAGGCAGTTGGGACTCCATTAGCACAAAAACATGGATTGCAAGAAGCTTTTGGTGATTTAGTTGATCCATCATTGTATAGGAGTATTGTGGGAAGTTTACTGTACTTAACACTCAATAGACCCGACATAACACATGTTGTAAATCTTGTAAGCCAGTTTATGCAAACCACATTTCATTTGCAAGCTATTAAGAGAATTTTACGATATGTCAAGGGTATTTTAGATTATGGGTTACGCATTTTATCTCGGTCTCCTTTGAGGCTATATGGTTTTTCTTATGCTAATTGGGTAGGATGTCCTTCTACAAGGAGGTCAACCACTGGGTATAACATTTACTTAGGAGCAAATTGCATTTCGTGGTCCTCAAGGAAACAACATAAAGTTGCAAGATCAAGTGCAGAGGCTGAATACAGAGCCTTAGCATCCACAGCTGTTGAACTTACTTGGATAACTTTTGTGCTACGTGATATTGGGGTTTGTCTCAAAACAACTCTTATATTGTTTTCTGACAACCTTAGTGCACTTTATATGACCACAAATCCAGTTATGCATGCTAGAACTAAGCATGTTGAACTTGATTATCATTTTGTGAGAGAGAAAGTTGCACAAGGACAGTTTCTCACTCAGTTTGTGCGATCAAGGGATCAACTCGCAGATATTCATACTAAAGCTCTGGCAAAGGATCAGTTTACAATTCTTCGCAGCAAGCTAGGAGTGGTGAAACCACCTCTCACTAGCTTGAGGGGAAGTATTGGAGAGAATGGCTAAGCATAGAGAATGATTGAGAAAGATTGCCCTATTCGTGGTCATGGTCGTGGCCGTGGACAAGGAAGAAATTTTCCTGGTGTTAATCACCCCCCAAAGAAAAATAACCACCAAAAATGGAAAGGGAAAGATGAGAAACCAAAGACAAATGGTTTAGAAACCGAATGTTATCATTGCGGTGGAAAAGGCCATTGGGCAAATATTTGTCGTGTACCAAGACATTTGGTTGAGCTTTATCAAACATCTCTAAAGAACAAAGGCCCTGAAGCTAACTTTGTCTATGACAATGAATTTGACATCACCCACTTAGATATGGCAGACTTCTTTGAGCGCCCTGATGGGAAAGTGGACCATTTGATCGGTGATGGATCTGTGGTTAAAGATGATTGAATAGTTTAATTTTTATTTTTGCCTATTCATAGTAGTTAGTGAATAATTATCATGTAATCATAGTTCTTTACATGAGTATAGTCATTAGTTTTATTTGTTTTATAAAATTGTGTTAGTTCGTTTCGATTAAATATTGTTCTAGTATTCGTTTTAAACAATGTTTCGGTTTATTTAGTCTTCTGGTTTCGTTTTTCAACAATGCGTGCTCGTTAAAAACGTTGGAACACTTTGGTTGCTGGTGGTAGTAGTAATACGTTATTATACGTATGTTGTGCATTCATGCATATATATGTAACGCACAGAACTTATTTTAGCGTGTGAATATATTGATAATAAAACTGTTATTTCATAATACAGTATGTATTGTAAACCATCAATAACTTTGTAACATTGTATGTATGTGAATACATGACTAACTTATTTTTAAACGTAAGAATTATAGTCCAATTGTTATCATCAATTTTTAGCTATAAGTAAACTGTATAAGCATGTTTCGTAAGTGATTTGCACACTTGATCACTTAAATTATTATAGTTATTTTTTGTTGTTATTTATTTTACGATATTGTGATGGTATAACCAGCTTAATATGAATGTATAATTGTTTAATATAATTAGTGTTGATACTCAAAAATGGGGAAACGGTCCATTCATTCATTTTTTTATTTTTCTTTATTAAATATAAAAGTAAATAACTTATACATGTAAATAAATTTGTTATAATTGTATTAATCATATGTGTTGTGTACTTATAATTGTTTCTTTTCTTTTATCTCTGAAAATACTAATATTTATTCATATATTTCTTTTGTATGTCAAAACAATGGGAAGCAAATATGGATATCTCACAAAACAAACTTGGAACAAAGTTCAATTGTAAAAATATTTGTTTAATTGATTCATGTACAACACATACAATATTCAAAGAGAAGAAATATTTCTCTCATTTAAATATGTGTAAGGCAGATGTTACTACAATTTCTGGTAGTAGTAAATTAATTGAAGGCTCTGGAAGAGCTACTATAACTCTGCCTAAGGGAACAATACTTATCATAGAGAATGCAATGTTCTCCTCCAAGTCCAAGAGGAACTTGTTGAGTTTTAAAGATATCCGTCGAAATGGATATCATATTGAGACAATAGATGGGAATAATCTTGAATATCTCATCATTACCAAGAATGTCTCTGGCCAAAAGAGGGTTATTGAGAAGTTCTCATCTTTATCTTATGGCCTGTATTGGCCAAGAATTAGTGCAATTGAGGCACATTCTACCGTAAACCAAAAGGTTACCGATTCCAATATTTTTGTACTTTGGCATGATCGATTGAGATACCCTGGATCAATTATGATGAAACAAATTATAGAAAACTCAAATGGGCATTCATTAAAGAATTTAAAGATTCTTTTAAATAATGAATTTTCTTGCACTTCTTGTTATCAAGGCAAGTTAATTATTAGACCATCACCAACAAAGATTGAAATTGAGTCCCCTGCATTTTTGGAACGTATACAAGGGGACATTTGTGGACCTATTCACCCACCTAATGGGTCGTTTAGATATTTTATGGTCTTAATAGACGCATCTTCTAGATGGTCCTATGTGTGCCTATTGTCATCTCGCAACCTCGCGTTTGCAAAATTAATGGCACAAATAATTCGATTACGGGCACAATTTCCCGATAATCCAATTAAGTCTATTAGACTTGATAATGTTGTTGAGTTTTCATCCCAAGCATTTAACGATTATTGCTTATCAATTGGGATAAAAGTGGAACATACTGTAGCTCATGTTCACACTCAAAATGGTCTTGCAGAGTCTTTAATTAAACGTCTGCAATTGATAGCAAGACTGTTACTCATGAAAACGAGGCTGCCCACTTCTGTTTGGGGTCATGCCATTTTGCATGCAGCAATACTAGTTCGTCTCAGACCGACAAATTATGATAAATATTCCCCTTTGCAATTAGTTTTGGGTCATGAACCTAATATGTCCCATTTAAGAATTTTTGGATGCGCAGTATATGTGCCTATAGCACCGCCATATCGCACCAAAATGGGTCCGCAAAGAAGGTTAGGAATATATGTTGGGTTTGAATCGCCCTCCATTATTCGCTACCTCGAAACATTAACGGGAATTTTTTTACTGCACAATTTGCAGTCTGTCGATTCGATGAGACACTTTTCCCAAAATTAGGGGGAGAAGTTGGTGAAACCAAATGGAAAATTTTGTGGAAAAATCCATCATTATCTCATCTTGATCCACGTGCTTCTATTTGTGAAAAAGAGGTGCAAAAGATTATCCATTTGCAGAGAATAGCAAACCAAATGCCAGACGTATTTACGGATTTGAAAAGGATAACAAAATCACATATCCCTGCAGAGAATGTTCCAATCCGTATTGATGTCCCTATTGGACAATCTTCTAGTGTCATAGCTAATGAGTCAAAAGCATGCCTAAAATGTGGTAGACCATTAGGTTCAAAAGATCGAAATCCTAGAAAAAGCAAAACAAATGATCAAAATGACACTACGAAAGAATCTCATGAAGAAATCCATGATTTAATAAATTCTGAGATTCATGAGGAATCCACTGAGCCCGAGGCTCAAGAAAATAAGGAACTATCAATAAATCCAATCGATATTGAGATAAATTTGAAACGAGTGGATATAGTAGTGGATTATGTCTTTGCATATAATGTTGCATCTAGCATTATGCAAGAAAGTGAGGATCTTGAATATCAATCTGTTAGAGAATGTCGACAAAGACTTGATTGGCCAAAATGTAAAGAAGCAATCCAATCAGAGTTGAATTCACTTGCAAACCGTGAAGTTTTTGGGCCTGTAGTCCAAACACCTAATGGTGTTAAGCCTGTTGGCTATAAATGGGTCTTTGTACGCAAGAGAAATGAGAAAAATGAGGTACAAAGATATAAGGTACGCCTTGTTGCACAAGGATTTTCACAAAGGCCTGGTGTCGATTATGAAGAGATATATTCATCTGTTATGGATGCTATAACGTTCCGTTATCTCATTAGTTTTGTTGTCCATGAAAATCTTGACATGCATTTAATGGATGTGGTTACCGCCTACCTTTATGGCTCACTTGATAATGAGATATACATGAAAATTCTCAATGGATTTAAAATGCCAAACGCACATAATTCAAAGTCCCGAAAAATGTTTTCAATCAAATTGCAAAAATCTTTGTATGGTCTAAAGCAATCAGGACGAATGTGGTATAATCGTCTTAGCTAGTATTTATAAAAGAAAGGCTATATAAACGATGTCATTTGCCCATGTGTTTTTATAAAGAAAACAACATCGGAATTTGTTGTACTTGCCGTATATGTTGATGACATAAACCTTATTGGAACTCCTATAGAACTCCAAAAGGCAATTGATTATTTAAAGAAGGAACTCGAGATGAAAGATCTTGGAAAGATAAAATTATGTCTTGGTTTGCAAATTGAACATTTGGCAAACGGATTTTTTGTTCATCAATCTGCCTACATAGAAAAGGTATTGAAACGGTTTTACATGGATGGAACACATCCATTAAGTACTCCGATGGTTGTTCAATCATTTGATGTGAATAAGGATCCATTCCAACCTCAAAAAGAGAATGAAGAGCTACTTGGTCCTGAAGTACCATATCTTAGTGCAATTGGTGCACTAATATATCTTGCTAATACTACAAGGACTGACATAACTTTTCAGTTAATGTCTTAGCAAGATATAGCTCTGCTCCTACAAGGAGACATTGGAATGGAATCAAACACATATTGCGGTATCTAAAAGGAACTACCGATATGAGCTTATTTTATGGCAATAATTGCAGTCCTGATCTTGTTGGTTATGCCGATACTGGGTATTTTTCCGATCCACACAAGGCTCGATCTCAAACAGTCTATGTGTTTATATGTGGAGGCACTGTCATATTTTGGTGATCGACTAAGCAATCAATTGTAGTTACTTCATCTAATCATGCTGAGATAATTGCTATTCATGAAGCAAGTCGAGAGTTTGTGTGGTTGACGTCTATAATACATCTTATTTGAGACAAATGCGGTTTGAAATGTGACAAACTACCCACAATTTTGTATGAAGACAATGCAGCATACATAGCCCAATTGAAGGGAGGATTCATAAAAGAAGATAGGACAAAGCACATTTTACCAAAGTTATTTTTCACACATGATCTTCAAAAGAATGGTGATATCAATGTGCAACAGATTCGTTTAAGTAATAATATGGCTGATTTGTTCACAAAATCTCTACCAACGTCAACCTTCAAGAAGCTAATGTACAAGATCGGGATGTGAAGGCTCAAGGATGTGAATTGATGCTCTCATCAAGGGGAGTTAATGTGCGTTGCACTCTTTTTTCCTTACAAGGTTTTGTCCCACTGGGTTTTCCTTGAAAGATTTTTAACGAGGCAACCAAAAGGCGTATTATTAGATATGTGTACTCTTTTTCCTTTTCTAGAATTTTTTTTCCCATTGAGTTTTCTTTTAGTTAACGTTTTAACGAGGCACATTATCTATTGAATAGACATTCAGGGGAAGTGTTATAAATAGAATTTTATTTATGGTGAATGTCCATATTTAGAGAGATTCTAGGATTTATTACTTAGTGGCTAAGTCACTCTCTCCCTATAAATAGAGGGTTCTATTCCATTGTAATTCATCCCATATCAATAAGAATTCCCTCTCTCTTTACTTTGCTCTGCAATACTCTTCTTCTTTTATTATTTTATAACATGTTTGATTTTTTTATTTATTGTAATTTTACAAATCTAAAATAAATTCAAATTAAATCAAAATTTTCAAATCCAATCCAAAATAACGACGCCAACCCCTAACCCTTAATATTATGAGTCGATTACAATTAATCCACTAAGTTGAAAATATGACTGATAAAGGATGAAAAGTATGTTTTGAGTGTGTTTGAGTATTAATTTTTGTGGGAGTTCACACCGTTTTTGAAGTGAAAATACTCATTACGTGTTTCTTATGTGTAGGAACAAATTTATGCGGAAAATGATCAAATAGGAGAAAAATTGGTGAAAAAAGAGCTCAAGAGAAAAATTCTAGACAGCCAAGCGAGGCTCACTTCGCCAGTCCGAGGCCGGAGCAGAAAAACCCAGAAAAAATCCCGGACAACGAAGCGAGGTTCACTTTTCCAGACCGGGAATGGAGCAGAAAAAAACCAGCTTCTCTAATCCGAAATAGGAGAAAGAAAATTTGCCCCATATAAACCCTAGTCACTATAAATACATCACGAAACGTGATTTTGAAGTGAGAGACACTACTTTGGGGTGAGAGAAGACTTTGGGGAGGCAAGAACACACTTGGAGCAAGGATAATGATTCAACTTCAAATTTTCCCCTCTTTCTTCCTCTATTTTCATTATTGATTATGAATCTAGTATTGTAGTTTTGTATACTATTATGAATATCTAATTTGTTATCTAGAGTTTTGATGGAACATTTTGTAGGATAAATTTCTTGTTATGTTTTTATATAATTGAGCCTTTGAATTTCTCTACTTATTTAACTACGTGCTTATTTCAGTTGATTGAAGAGCTCTCAATTGGTTGTGCCTATTTAGTATGTATTGCTTGGAAAAGGGTACATATTTAGGTAGTTATTGAACAACATCACTCCTAACGTACGTGATGAATTAATACGGAGGGTTTAAAGGTGGAATTAGGAATAACGAAACCTTGATGTTATCTTAGTGAGCGATGAATTAGTGTCAGCTAGTGTAGTTCGGAAGAATATGTCTAGTAAATTGTTGTAGTTGCTCAGAAGATAATTACGACACCGGAAGTACTCACGATCGGTAAAGAATATATAGGCAAATTTATAAGAGACGTAGTGGGGAGGATTCCGACGATTGGGGAAATCGTAACCCTAAACCTTTCAAATCTTATCTTCAATCCTTAGTCTGTTAGTTGATAATTTTACTGCTTTTAATAGTTGCTTGTTAATTAGTTTAAAATAAGAATCGAAATTTTTATAACTTAGGAATTGTTCGAGCTTGTCTTCTTAGTGATATTGAACAGTTATAGTGAAACCTTAGTTTTCTGTGGGATTCGACTCTAGACTTTTAAACTGAATTATATTTGCAACGACCGTTTATCTTTTTTAGGATTAGAGTTGGGTGTGATCAATGGCTACATCGGCAACTTACCTAGTTTGACATTGTTGCTGCATCAGCTCAAATTAGCTATCCATCTCCTTCTATCTATGTGACACTTCCCTTATATTTGTGTTTTGAATCCTTCATAATGTTTGACAATAATACATTTTTGTACAACTTTTACAATAATCGAGAACCTAAATATATTAAACAATTCAAAATTTTAAATAATAATGAGACATTTGTGGTGTTAACTAAGCTAACTTTTCAGCTGCATTATGGTGTTTCTGTACTTACTACCAATAAAATATAATACAATAAAATTTAACATATTAAACTTCCATCAAATACGTTAATGTAAATGGATAGCGAGACACTATTTTTGTTCTTTTACGAGAAATATGCAAGTACCAACCATGTGAACTCTTGTTGCTTCTATATTTGTCCTCTAGAAAGTAGAAACCAAACTATGAAATTATAGAAAAGGAGAAATACACAGGGACTACACGATAATAATATACTCGAGATACTTCTCAATGCTCTGAACAAGAACAGAACCTCAGAAACGATAATAATATACTCGAGATACTTCTCAATGCTCTGAACAAGAACAGAACCTCAGAAAATGTTAGGTTCTAGCTGAAGTTTTGTGAGTTGTGTGAGACACAAAATAAAATTTTTAGTTGTAGTGTTTCAGTAGTTCAGTTAAACCCTGTGTTCTTTCTCTATGCTGTATTTTGGTAAAAGTATCGAGAAATGTAGGACATTGTGGCGTAGACTTCTCCTCCTTGATTTTTTTTAAAAGATAATTTTGTTAATATACTATAGAAACTAAAGTACTACGTGACTAGTTCCTTCTAGGATATACAATCCCAATAGAGTCACTTACAAAAGATACTGGTATACGTAAGGTGGAGAATCAAAATACACCATTAAGCTATCAAAAAAATTCAGTATTACTTTGTTTCCATAACTTTAGCTCAACTTGCTTAGTAAAAAGTTCTGTGACTGTGGTAGCCACTTTCGTATTCATTCAAATAACAAAATGGGAGGAAAAAGGTATAGCTAGTTCCGGGTAATTGGCCAATAGCGCAAGGGGTTAGTGACAATCATATCCCTCTAAATTCAATTTTATTGTTTTAATTTGATTGTCGAAAATATAAGCAGAAAAGTTTGATACAAGGGGATCCTCTATAAGAGATGAAGAGGCAAGTGAAACGTAAAACGTGATCCAAAACTTTTCCCAGTTCCATTTATTGCTCGGCACTATTATCAGTTTTCTCGCCTTATGAACATTAGCAGCGGAGGAAATAAATGATGCGTGTTATTTCAAATCGAACAGATACATTATATATTCAGTTTCAGATTTTAAGTAGCCTCTTGGTAAGGAAAAGAACTGAGTAAGGACCCAATGCAATTTATTGGCCTCTAGGAAAAACTAGAAAACACGGTGGAACACAACACCAATAGGTACAGGAAACCACATGTCCATTTGGCCCGCTTGTCCATGAGTTTCACAGGTCAGTACAAAACAACAGAACCCCAAACTAGCTGGAGTGAACCACCACAGATCGATATACTACAACTTAATATGTGTGATTACAAAACACAGAATAGGCAAAATACAACTTCCTAGAATAAGCTTATGTTTGAACACACCACAACAAAAAAGAAAATTAAGCGAAAATGCAAAGCACAAGAAGTCAAGGAATCATGGTTGTATAACTTCAATTTCGCAAACATCCTGATCATGTACCCCTTCCAACTACAGCACCTCCATCCACAGCAGAATTTGTTCCTAAATCCCAAAAACAAAAATCAACTCAATTAGCACTAAATTAAACATTTATTTTGTTGTTAATAGATGTCAAAATGGGGAAAACTGCAACAAACATCTGATACATTTTGCTTACCATTTGTGGACGTCTGTGTTTCACCACCTTTCCCAAGCCACGTAGTTACAGCATCTTTAAGCCTATCCACTACACCCTGTCCAAAGCCTTCGCCAACTTGAGTTTCCCCAGAAGCACCATCTTCTTCTTTCTTTGCGTCTTCAATAGGACCTAATCGCCTCTCCTCTTCCTCCGATTCCGTTACCTTCCCCATTGGCTTTGACTCCTCTGTTTTCTCCTTCTGTCTCGAAAGTGATCCTGAAATCACCTCAGACAGCGCCTTGTCCTCCTCTCCAGGCTTAAATTTCTCGGCCAAATACTCCTTCATTGAAACTCCTTTATCAGTAGCTTTAGTCTTGTCTTCATGTTCTGCATCAACTCCTCCCCTGCTTTCATGTCCTGTTACTCCAGTTGCTGTGCCCTCAACTTTTGCCATGACTCTGGTGCCAGCACCTGCTACTTTTTCATAAACAGGAGCAAGTTTTTCTGCCACTGTGCTCACAGCTTTTTGTGCTAATTCAGTTGCTGAGGTTGTTTTTGCTTTATCTTCATCACCTACACTTGCCTGTGACTTTCTTGTGTCCTCCTCTGTGCCACCATACCCAAGCTTGGAGGCAACAACATTCTTAGCAGCAACTGCCTTATCAGCAATTGCTGATGTGGCGGATGAAATTTTCTCTGTATAGCTACCTGGTTTTCCAGTTAGTGCGTCCTGAGGCGAATCTTCTGGCTTGCTAGGATTCATGCTTTTAGGAAGTGATTCAGTGTTTTTAGGAACTGAGGGGAAACCAGTAGGTTCTTCCTGTGGTGCAAATTGATCATGTGTTCCTGTATATAGGCTGTGTTCTGTTCCTTGATCAAATTTGTTGTCCCCTGCTCCTAGCTCTGGCATTATTTGTTCAGTCCCTTGCTTTGGTGTTGTTTCTGGAGGAGCATCATTCACACCCATTTTCTCGAATAATGGAACAAGTGGACTAACTCCTGCCTCTTCATTAGCTGTTACAAATGCATCATATAGCATTTTTTCAAGATCCAATCAAAACATATTCAATCTATTTTACTAGCAATTTAAGAGAAGTGACACTTACTGGCGCCTGTTGGATCAGTTACTTTACTCTGATAGTTGGTTGGATTCGGGCTCAACTCAGGACGGTCCTTAGGAGCGTGAGGATCCTCCTCTATGCCTGTTGGTACACCGATTTTTTGCCCCTGCAGTCCTTGATCTTCTAATTTCCCACGGGCAGTAACATAATCAATGTCCTTAGTCTCATGTATATCAGATTCAGCAGCAGCATGTGGCCTATGCATCTCTTCACGGAAGCGGGAAGAGTAAGGCTTCTCCAAACCTGTTGGTGCCCCAATATTTTCATGCTCCTGCAGTCCTTGATGCTCTTGTTTTCCATAGGCAGTAGCATGATCAATGCCCTTAGTCTCAGCAAAAGGTGATCTATCCCTCTCTTGGGAGAAGTGGGAGGCGTGGGGATTCTCCAGACCTGTTTGTGCTCCAATTTTATACACGTGTAATCCTTGATCTTCTACTTTCCCATGATCAGTGCCCTTAGTTTCATGAGTCTCAGCAAACGGTGGTCTATGCCTTTGTTCAGGGAAGTGAGTCTCGCCCACGGATGGTGGCCTTGCAAATTCGTCTTGTCTCTGCAAAACTGGCCTATGTGTTTCTTCATGTTTCATCTTAGCATGATCGTAACGATCCTCCTTTGGGCTTGTTGGATTCTCTAAATTGACCATTGGCCCAACATTCTCTTTTCGAATATCTTTACTCCTAATAGCATCTGACCAGTGAATATTGCAAGAAAATCACAAGTTCATTAATCAGAAAGCAGTTAAGCCAGTAGTAATTGACGTGCTAAAAAATTAGTAGTACTATTTTATTTTATTTTTTTTTTTTTTGGGGGGGGGGGGGGGGGAACGTACAGGGTCCACCATGAACTTCTGCACCTTCCTCCATTTCTTCATCGTCAGTTTCATCTTCTTCTTCCTCATGTTCACCTTGCAGTGGACGATGCTCGTGCTGATCATGGTCGTGATCGTGTCCAAGACCATGCTTTAGAGTATCCTTGATCTTTTTTGCCTTTGCCTTAACCTTCTTTAGTACTGATTTCTTATGATGATGATGTTCACCTTCATCATGAACTTGACCTTGGCCTTCCCCTTCAATCACAAAAACACTTTCAAGTCAGACAATTCAAAAAACACGGCATATATAATACTACTACATCTCATTGTTCATTAAGAATTTCTCACCTTTGTGCAATCCAGTATCCTGGGGATGGTGCAGTTGCGCCTCCATAATCAAAGCTTAAAAAAACAGTAATTCCTGATCTCTAATTATATACGATGCTCCTTTGTTTTCTTTGGGATTTCTGACACCAATGTGTAAATATAATGTACAAATAGTTATAGTCATCAGAAGAAAGAAAGCAGATAGCTGTATGGAGAGAAGACAAAAAAGATGAGAATGGTTTATAGAGGGAAAAATTGAACCAATTGGCCACCTTTGCATGGCAGTGGCATTCTCTGAGAGACACACGTTGTTACTGGACATAGCACGTCTCTGCTATAGGACGCGTGGTACGGCCTTTATGGGAAACTACTGTGGACGTGGCCTTCTCTTTACCGACGTGATTGGCCGTTAGAATATGAACTGCAATTATATGAATGTCGGCACTTCTTATCTTCCAACATCTTTTTATTTCCTTTTCTTTCAAGATCTTATGGCCGTAAAATTGTTAAACCGATCCATTACTCGTGTTCAAGCAGTTTCAATCCTTATATAATTGAACTGCCTTAAATCACTGGATTCTTTCTGAACCGTTTTAAATGATACTAGACAGTAGAGTAGTTGTTTTCTTTCAAATTAAGTTTTAGACTTAGACATAATTTTATCCATGGTCATTGAACTTTTGTGTTTGTTATCCAAAGTCTTTTTTTTTTATTATTTAAAAATTATTCAACTTTGTGTTCATTACACAAAAATTATTTTTTTTCTTTTATTACACAAAATTACTTTACTTTGCTCTAATTATCATAAAAGTCACATTTTTACTTGAAAAATCTATTATGTCCTTGATATTATATAAACCTTCGTATTTATCTAATACCTTCTATATTTTATATATATATATATATATATATATATATATATATATATATATATATATATATATATATTATATATTTTTAACTATATATTTTATTTTAACTTAATATTTTTTATAATATTTTATATATTTAATTTTTTCTTAACGTTAATTTTCAAGATATATTAGTAGCGTTATAAAATAACCTTTTTTCAGCAATTATTTTTTTTTTGAATTTATTGACCGACCAAAGTTGGTCTGTAATTATCGACCAACTTTGGTCGGTATGCCCTTCCGACTTTCAAAATACCGACCACACGTTAATGGTCGCGTTTTGAACGGTTATTGGCCATTACCGACCAACTTTGATCGATTTTTTTGGACGATTTTTTCCGAATTTCTAGTAATATAATTTCCCAAATAACCAATTACCCAGGTAAATCCCTAAGAAAATATCCTTAGCTCAATTCACATCAAATTGACATATGATTTTTTCCTCATTTTCTTGTTTATTTACCTGCGAATTTTCTCACGGAAGTGTATTTGCCGATTTATTTCTCTACTAATATATATTAAAGTTACTGACAAATTTAATAATGCTACTAATATATTTTGAAAATTAACGTTAAGAAAAAATTAAATATACGAATATATTATAAAAATAATATTAAATTATTTTATTTGTAAATAAAATACATAGTTAGAAATATATTATATAGTATATAATATAGAAGGTATTACATAAATATGAAGGTTTATATAATATCAAGGGCATAAGACTTTTCAAGTAAAAATATGACTTTTGTGATAACTAGAGCAAAGTAAAATGATTTTTGTATAACAAAAGAAAAAAAAAAGTGACTTTTGTGTAATGAACACAAAGTTGAATGATTTTTATGTAACAAAAAAAAAAAAAAGTATGAATAACAAACGCAAAAGTTCAATGACCCATGGATAAAATTAACTCTGATTGTTTAATAGTCAAAGTAAATGTATTACGCATTCAAACAAAAAGGTCGTCCCAAAAAAAGAAAATTAATAATGTCGCGATTTAAAAGTCTAATGATCTTATGTATGGTATTGTAATATGACAATTTATTATACTTCTAAACATGGAAATAGTAACATGGTTGACATATGAAACACACCGTCTTATAAGGCTATAACTAGGGGCGTACAAATCGAATCGGAAAATCGAATTATACCGAAAAGTCAAATCAAATCAATTAAAAACCTGATTAGGTTTGCTTCTATTTGATTTGGCATTGAGTAAAAAAATTCGAACGAAATCGACATATAAATATATAATTTTTATATATACTTTTAAGAATTTTCTTTTAAAAATATCTTGAAATATTTGTGATTCTCTTATGGGATGTAATAATTAGTTAAAGATGAAGTGCTCTATTTTTATTAACTTTATATAACGGGTTGTATGATCACTTTCTTATCAAGTGTTAGTGAAATGCGTCAATCTCTTTGTTCTTCCATATTCATATGTCAAGATCTATTAAATTCTTATTATCTTTTTCGAAGTTGAAGTGGTATTTCGATAATTTAAAATTAAATATAACATATAGTATCACATTGATTTTTATGTTCAATTATTAAATTCAGTTAACCTTGAAAGTGTACATTAACAAAAAATTATTGTCAGACGATTAAAAAAATAACTATCATATGTTACTAAGAAAATTTTCCCATAAGAATATGTTAATAGATCATATGTTTGTCAATTTTTCAATTTGTACTAAACATATATTTACTTATAAAAAATTTAACAACGTAAGAGTAAAATAGTATTCATGTAACAAAAAAAATCGAAAAATCCGACAAACACGATCTAATCCAAACCGATATAATTGGTTTGGTTTGACTTTGATAAAATTCAAATCAATCTGGTCCATGTACACTCCTAGTTATAACGTACTATACTTGCTTAAAAGGAAAACCGTTACTAAATTATAGTTGGCAAAATACATATGATGTCACCTAACCTATGGACCAAATCCTCCTTACACATTTTCTGGACAATAATAATATTACACGCGCAATCTTTCTAAAGTGTATCTAGTACACACCTTCTTTGATCATGTCCCGTAAAAAGTTCATCTGTGTAATTCACGCGTTTGACTTTAACCATTAAACTTGACCCCCTTATTTTTAACCTTTTATATTTACAAACAAACTCGACCCTACCCGGTCCATTCGGTAAAATGGTTAAAACTAATTTATCCAAATTAACTCTCATTTCTCGATACATCTCGAAGGTGCTCTGGTGAAGATGATTCCGGCGACTATCTCAAATGCGACTTTCATCTTGTATGGGAGGTAGATTTATGCGATTTTAGGTTAGTAATTTCTTCCCCTTGCATTACCCGTTTGTTTTAGCAATGGGTGGGTTGAACCTAGGGTTTTTTTGAAATTTCTTCATTTGCTTTAGGGTTTTCGCACTTTTTAAAAGGGGAATCTTTTGTCATTGTCGATATTACTGTGAAGTTGTCGTGTTGTTGCCTTTACAGAGAGTTTTTTATAAAGAGATTTACTTTGTGTTTATAAACTGTATGTAAAGTTAGGGTTTATATTATTATTGTAATACCATTGCTTTGAATAATGTGATATGCTCTTATCTTTGTCTCTACTTTTGTATTTCTTTATTTTCAGTTGTTGCATGTGGTGGTTGATTTATTTATCCCCTTGTTTGTCTGTAGAAAAAATATTTTTTAAATTGGTTACATTCAAGTGGTACCACGATGAGGTTTTAGTTTCTGGTAACTTTGATCGTTATGTGGGGATAGTCAAACATTGACTTTAGATGTAAATGTGGATTTACTGTCTTTTATTGAACTGATGAACTACACTAGGTTAATGAAATTTAAAAATGTGGCTGAGTTGTATATTTGTCCAATGGATAGGACAGATAAATTGGTAAATATTCTCACAAACAAAGATATATTAGACATTTGTAATAAATTGGAAGATAGGGATACTTTAGATATTTATGTGACTCATGTTGTCCCTTTAAATGTTGTTGACATAAATAAGGCTAGTAAAGGGGTTGGTGGGAGTAATAGTGGAGCTTTTAAGAACACGGTAATCTTACAAAAAGTCGATAGTGAACCTGCACATGCCCCTGCCCCTGCACCTTCAAGAGAACAAGAGAATAAAGTAGATAGTGAATCAGATGATAATGAGGGTGATGATGACAATGAGAATGATTCTGACTTTAATATTCCTGATGGTGATAAGAGTGATGGAGTAGACTTGCATGTTCCTAATGATAATGATTATGGATATGATATTCATGAAGAATTTGTAGAGTGTACAGATGAACTGAGGAAATATAGAAGGAAAAGGAGTAAAAGGCCAAAAGATAGGGGTGATATTAACCTAGGTGATGTAGGAGTTAATGTTGGTTTTGATGAATTAAGAATTGGTAGCAAGCAAAATAGGTACACGTGCTTAGTAGGGACAAATGAGCCTTATTTTAGGTCTTCTAATCCTGAAAGTTTTCCTTCAGATGCTGAAGATGAATTCGATGAAGAATATAAGGAGAGAATGGCTGCCAATAAGAGAAAAAAAAGCCCTGATATATGATCCAACTGTCAAGAAAATAACCTGGGAGTTGGGGCTGATTTTTTAGAGTGTTGATGATTTTAGGTTGGTTGTTACTAAGTATGCAATTCAGAAAAAGAAGTTCAAATTGAGAAGTATATTAATGAACCTGGTAGGGTGAGGGTAAAATGCATGCACCCAAAATGTCCATGGTTGTTGGCTGCTAGCAAAGATAGCAGATCCAACAATTTAAGGTAAAAAAGTATTGTCATGTCCACAAGTATTACAGAACAAACAAAAACAAGCTTTGAAACTCCAGATACCTTGCAAAGTATTACATGGATAAGATTGTGTCTCAACCAAATATAAAAGTTTGGGAGCTAAAGAAACTCATTAAGGATGAACTGGACATGTATGTTAGTAGGTCTACTGTCCATAGAGCTAGAGCAAAAAATTTTAAGGAGATAATAGGTGATGTGCATGCTGAGTTCAAGAGACTCTATGATTATAGAGATATATTCTGTTACAGACAAATTCAGGTACAACTTATGTTGTGTAGGTAGATGATCAAGGTGAAGGCAAGCTTGTCTTCAATTCATTTTATATGTGCTACTATGCTATGAAAAAGGGATGGTCTGAAGGTTACAGAAAGATAATTGACCTTGATAGATGCTTTTTGAAAGGCATTTGTAAGGGTCAACTGCTTGTAGCAGTATTAAAGGATGGCAACAATCAGATGTTCCATATTGCTTGGGCCATTGTAGAGTGTGAGAACAGTTTCACTTGGACATAATTTCTGAAGTGTGTGACTCATGACTTAGAGTTTCAAGATGAAAGGGATCTCACTATCATGTCTGATGTGCAAAAGGTGATTTCATCGCTGTCAATATTTTATTTTTCTTATTTCTATTTCTGTTAGCAACTAATATATTCTTCTTATGTTACAGGATTGCTTAAAGTTGTATCAGAAGTATTGCCTGAAAGTGAACATAGGTGGTATGCCAGACATATATTAGCAAATTGGCCCAAAAATTGGAGAGGATTGGATAGGGAAATAACTTATGGAGGTGTGCTAGAATATCATGTATGGCAGAATTGAATTTCCACCTGGACAACTTGAATATGCTTGGGAATGGGATATGTGAGAGCCTCTTGAGGTATAACAAGGAAACCTGGTGCAGAGCATACTTCAAATGTGACAGAAAATGTAATATAATTGACAATAATATGTGTGAGACCTTTAATGCTTGGATACTTGCTGCTAGACACAAGATAGTCATCACAATGTTGGAGGAAATCAGAGTGAAGATGGTGGAGAGAATAGAAAAGTTGAGGGAGTTTGCAGATACATGGATATGTGATATATCCCCAATTGCTATGAAAGTGTACCAGGATAATATGACCCAGCCTATGAGGTGTACAATCAAATGAAATGGTAAATTTGGCTATGAGGTTGAGGATACCTTATTAAGATTGGTATTGAAGCGCTGTGTGAATATGCAAACCTAAACTTGTACCTGCAGGTCATGGATGCTGAAGAGTATCCCTTGTGCTCATGCAATTGCTTCTATGCACTTCAAGAACATTGAGCCAATTAACTACATATCCAACAGGTACTAAATCCACTTATCTGAAGGCATATTCAACATTTATCCAGCATATAGCAAACATGCAGATGTGGCCAACATCTACCAATCCACCAATTAAAACCCCACCAATTAAAAAGATACCTGACAAACCAAAGAAAAAGAAACGAAGAGAAGAAACTAAACATCCTAAGTCTGGAAAGCTTTCAAGAAGGTATATAGAGATGACATGTGTAAGCACGTGATTTTTGCCCTATGAAAGAATTACTCCCAAAAAATTCAAAATAAAATAATTTTTCTTTGGTGTGCAATTTTTTGAATTTTTGTGGTATTTTTGTATAATTATTTGTATTTTTGTCTGTGCATGTTTATTCTTTTAAATTAATAAAAATATAAAATATGTCGCATTTTCATTTAGTATTTATTTAAGTTTGTTTTACAAAAAATGAGAAAATCATAAAAAAAATAATGTATGTTGCATTTTAGCATTTAACGTCTAAATTGTGCGATTTTATCATTAATTGCTATTTAAATGTGTGATAATAGTTATTGGGAATTATTTAGTATTTTTGATAAGTTAATTTAGTTTATAACTTAATTTAGATTTTTAGTTTTATTAATTAGAAAGTAGAAGAAAATAGAGAAAAATATAAAGAGAATCGGAATTGGGCGCTTCTTCAAATTCAAGCCACAAGCCCAAAAAATACTCAACCTTCCCTACGACCCGGTCCATTTCAAACCGGGTCAACCCAGTCCATAAGCCCAAAGACCCACCCCCATCTTCCCATTTTTCATTTTCCACTCCAAAAAACCCTAACACCTAAAACTACCCGCCCCCTTCCCTCTTCTTCTTCTCCAAAATCCCAAACACCCCAAGCAACCATGGTAGTCCTTCCCCTCACACCCCTGCCCCCCACGTCGTCCATGCACGACCAAACAACCCAGCCACCCCCATCTTCATCTTCTTCATCTTCACCAGTCCAAACGACTTCCAGCCTCGTCGACCAAACGACCCCTCGCCGCGAACCGGCACCATGAACGACCTCGAACCCCAGTCTGCCATGGTCACTACCTCTTCTTCTTCGACGAGCTCCAATAGCCATCGCGCGAGCTGCCCATCATCATGTCATCATCTTCGTCGAACCAACAGCCTTCGTCGTCGCCATCTTCTTCGAGCTCGAGCTCTCATGGCTGCGGCTTCTTCTTCTTTTTCATCGCACAACTCAGTCCATCGAGCTCCATAGCCATCCCTTCCCTCATCTTCCTCATCGTCCCAAACAACCCCCAGCTGAACCCACCACCATTTCCGTCGCCCAGCCTGTTGCCCGCCACCAGTTGGGCAGCGTCGATATCCAACCACAAACAGCAGGATTGATGTTGCTGCGTTATTGTTTCTTCACATTGCTGCTGCCCTCGATGTTGTTTCACCATCCAACATGTTGCCTTCTGCTTCGTTTTCATGCTGCTGATTTTGCTCATGTCCTTGAGCTTGTAAAACCAAGCATTTGGCATCATATATGATAATCCAAACCTATAATTTCTCATGATGAGTAAAAAGAGCTGCTTGTATTTGTGTGTTTTCTCTCTTATTCGGATCGTCTTCGTCGTCGAATTGTTTTGGTGCGATAATCGCTTCTGGACAAATTTGTTTTCATTCAAAGTTCTTCGTCGTTCCGATCCGGTTAGTTGGTTTAAATTTCGTTTCTGTCCGTAATTTGTTTGATATTTTTCGAATTTGAAATCAAATATGTTTGAGATTAATTTCATGTTCATCGTTTTTTTATCTTTCAGTTTGTTTCATTCATTTTTCTTGTTTATTTTTAGGAAGAAATTGTTACTTTAATAATAATATTGTTAGATTTAAATTGAAGTCCAATTAATTATTTCTTCAGTTTGTTTTATTAATTTAAAAGGATTTAGTTTTAATATAGAAAAGTGTTAGTTTAAATCATTTGAATCCGTCATGTTTGTTGTTTACTATAGATTTCATTCGTGTTCATTTTGTTTGAAGTTCATTTTTAATTCAGTGATTTAATGTGAGTTTATGTTTTGGTTTTTAATTTTTTGGTTTAGTTTGAACCATGTATCTTTGTTGTAATTTTTTTTGAATTTAATTTGAAGATCAATTGATTATTTGAGTTTAGTGATTTGAATCTGGTTATTTATTTTGTTTAAAGTTTAATTTGAATGTGAGCTCATGCTTTGAATATATTTGTTTGTCATTGTTGGTGAATCTGAAAATAAGTTTGTTGTGTAAAAACATTGTTCAGTCAAAATAATTCAAGTTGTTTCTTTGTTGTTCATCATATAGTTTGAGTTTGTTAATAAAATCTGATTAGGAATTGGTTATAGCTGCTATATTTTGGTTAGAATTGATTAGTTGAACTTGTTATAGCTGACAGGGATAGATTGGTAATTACAATGTTTTCAAGGTCAAAATGGTAATTTCAGTAAGGTCAGAGGGGTATTTTTGGAATTAAAATTTTGAACAATTATTTATTTTGAGTGCTCTGTCAATTAGGATTAAAATAATATTAAAATAATCAATAACGATGGACAAGATATAATGGTGAGGAATAATGCAATTGTTTAAAATAAGCATGGGGACAAGATATAATGGGGTATTTGTTTAATATAGTGGGGGACAAAACATTAGGTAGTGGGATTAAAAGGGGATGAGTGAGAAGATAGTGGGTTTTTATGTTTAAAAATGCTGAAAGATGGTAATAAAGAGGGGACTTGATCAGATTTTTAGGAGGGAGAAAAAAAAGAAGAGAGAGAGATAGAGAAAAAAAAGAGCTGGATATTAAAGAGAGAGAAAAATTCCGAAAATACTAAGACTCCAAAAATAAAAAGAAAAACATTCTGGAAATTCAAAAGAAGAATAGTATACACCTGATATACAATTTAAATATTCTGATATACGGATTCAAAAATTAAGGGTTGAACATTAATTAGTCTTTCAAATCTGAAAAGATTCCCTTGGCTTCTGTCCGTTGATTGTTGTTGGTGTTTTCTGGATTTTTATCTTGAGTTTTAAAATCCGTCACTGGTTTCTCATTGCTGGTTGCTGGGTGTTGCTGTTGTTGTATGCTACTGAATTTCTGCTGATCTCTCTTTTCTTTTGCTTCCAATATCAGGTACACAACTGACACGTTGATTATTGTAAACTGAAACATGAAGCATGAATACAAAAAAATGAAGAGTTGAAGTTCTAAATTTATTCTGATTTTTATTTGTATATATAAATTATTTAGCTTACTCTAATCAGAATCATGTAGCTGTTAATATATATAGTGGAACATCTGACGATAGCTTAACAGACGAACTATCTATATATTGCCTAAAAAATAAATAAATGGTGTAGTAACTCCGTCTAGTTAATTCGTTATTGTTTGGATGATTATCATGTCTCAAAAAGCACGTTAGTTCATCAAACGAATAGACCATTTAGGAACTTGTAGGAATGTTGTTTAGTTAAATACTATTGGTTAATTTCAGCATGTAAATGGTTTAGAATTAAAATTAGATTTCTAAGTTTTTTTTTAATTTGACAAACTGTGAACATGCCTAGTATAATGTAACTAGGTAGTAACATGTGAATAAGATGGTCCAGGTCTAGTTTATGTCATACACGTTGAGCCTGAGCCCGCATTGGAAACAGATTGCCCCGCTTGCATCATTTTTAGAATTTATGAATCATATTCAAAACCCAAATATAACAACTCAAGCATGTAAATAAATTAAGACATTTTTCTCTTTCATTTTGTAGAGACAATTTTAATAGAAAAAATGTAGGCACTTTAGGATTATCCTTTTAAAATAAATGAGATGAGCCTCGCCCAATAAAACACACAAATTGCGGGGCCCTCGATAAATGTTTAATTAAAATTACTTAGACTTCGGGATGAGCCGTTTTAGCAAATTTCCACGGCCTTACCCAGAAATAATAATACGCTAATTGTTGTAGGCGCGCATTTTTAATAATCTTACCCTCTTAAACTCGGGTGCGCATTTATGCGACCCAAATCCAAATCCCAAAACATTGAATAAAAATGCGTTCCGGATCGCGGGTGCATTTCATGTGATGCAATCCAAAGACATGTTTTTAAACGATGTTCATATTCTTTTAAAAGCGGCTAAAGGATAAAATTTGCACATAAGTTATAATATATATTATATCAGATAATCAAGCCGAATATAACAGTTGAGCGACCGTGCTAGAACCACGGAACTCGGGAATGCCTAACACCTTCTCCCGGGTTAACAAAATTCCTTATCCGGATTTTTGGTTCGCAGACTGTAATACAGAGTCATTCTTTTCCTCGATTCGGGATTAAAATTGGTGACTTGGGACACCCCAAATCTCCCAAGTGGAGACTCTGAAATAAACAAACAAATCCCGTTTCGATTGTCCTTTAATTGGAAAAAACTCCTTCACCCCTCGCGGGGACGAAAAAAGGAGGTGTGACAGCTCTGGCGACTCCGCTGGGGATCTTTTCACCGAGAACCATTGGTTCAGGGTTCAGAATTCGAGCTTATATGAATTGTTATATTTGGCTTTATTTATTATTTGATCTTATTACATGTTTTGGCCTAAATGTGCAAAATGATGATTTTTACTGCTTTGATATTATTTGAACTGTACATATAAACTGTGCCAAAACCTTCTCTTCTTACCTTCGGGGATGTGCTTACTGGTTAAGACTCCCTATTCTGTTAGTGTCATACCCTAAATAAAAGAGGCTCGGAAAGTTTCTAAGCCGGCTGGCCTTTTAGTTCCCGGAAAGGAGCTCTTTCCTCAACTCGAGTTGTCCGCTCGGGTACACTGTCTAGAACACCGACCCAGGTTTTGAACATAGAATAACGTGACTTCATGCCGGATCCCTAGTAGGAACGCTTATTTGCATCACGTTGCATTTGACTTAGGAGACTCAACACAGGGGTTGGGTCCGTCTAGGACTAGCAACCTGATATGAAAAGACCATCCTGATGCATCCTATTTGTTTTCCGGGCATTTATTTGTCTCGCGCCCGCATGCTGACCAGTTTTTGAATATTAGGAATATTGTGGGGAAAAAAAAAGAAATAACGGTTAGGGAGTTAATTGTTTATTTTTGAAAAACCCAATGCCCAAATACCGTCGAACTCTGCCGAAATTTTGAGAAACTAAAAAAAAATGTTGTATTAATTTGTTTTACTAAAAGCAAAGGAAAAATAGAAAAAAAAATCATTGTTTTGTCTTGTTTTCAAAAAATAGAAAAAGGAAAATAGTTTGTCTTGCCATGAAAATGAAAATAAAAAAAAGGTCTTATTTTTAAAATAGTTTTATTTTTTATTTTTATGAAAATGCCCAAAATCGAAAAGGAAAAGAGTCGTGCTTTGAAAGTGGTTTTTATATTTACTGCCAAAAATGAATGAAAAAAAAAAGTTCAGTTAATTGCCCGAACTAGGCGGGTTTGATTCTCACCGGATGTGAGATACGTAGGCAACCCTCATCGGGTCCAACCTCCCCTTTTGCTAAAATAGCCAAAAACAAATAAATAAACATGTCAAAATTTTAATTTTGTCATAAATAAGTCGGGTGATGTCCTTCCTCCCCTTTTGCAAAAAAAAAAATTAGCAAATATATATATGTCAAATTTTAATTTCATCATAAAGAAGTTGGGTGACGCTGTTTTGTCAAGGCATAGCCGAATGTTCCCGAAAGGGACGCTGGAAGGCTGACTTTGCATAAACAGCCACCTTTTGGGTCATGTTTAAGATTTGGTCCAGTTGACCCACACAGCCTTAAAAATCTTCGTCCCTGAGGCGCTGAAAGGCCGTGTTTGCGTTATTGAGTTTTCTATTTTTGAAAAATGATAAAAAGAGTCATAAATAAGTCGGGTGATGTTGTTTTTGTCAAAAATAGCCGAATGTTCCCGAAAGGGACGCCGGAAGGCTGACTTTGTATAAACAGCCACCTTGGGTCATTTTTTAGGATTTTGGTCCAGTTGACCCACACAGCCTTAAAAATCTTCGTCCCCGAGGCGTTGAAGGGTCGTGTTTGCAACACCACGTTTTCATTGTAATTTGAAGAAAAAAACAAAGAGTCAGCGGTTAGGTGAACACCGTTTGGATTTTTAGTCAAAAATAAGCCAAGCCAGCTTCGGCCGCGTCTTAAACCGTTCTTGCCGAAATAGCCTCAGAGTATCTTTCAGTTGTCGAAAGGCTATTTTCGTAAAAGAATGGGCAAGTTTGTAAAGTGTCATAAAATAATCCTTCCCGGCCTCAAAATTCATATGAAATTGGGAAGGGGGCACATTTGAAAAATAACTGTTTGGTTGCCTTTGTCAAACGGGGAAAGAAACTGGTCGTTTGTCTTTGAGTTTGTAATTCTTTGATTAGAGTATGCAGGCTATTTGATTTTCGAGGCCGTTTGTTATCTTTTGTCAAAGTCTGTTAGTATGGTCAGTTTTTAAACTTTTGTAATCAAGTTTGTTTTAATATGAAAATTGAAAATTCCAAAAAAAAAAAGAAAAAAAATGTTTTATTATTATTTATCTTTTATTGGTCCGAACTACGCAAGGTCTGATTCATGCGGGGTCATGATACGTAGGCAATCTCCATAAGATTCGACCACAACAAAAAAGAAAAAAAAGAATGGAAAAAAATGAAAAAAAGGAAAAAAAAGGAAAAAAGATGTTGTTAATAATGAGGACCGATTCAGTCCATTCTAACCTGTTTTGCTTTGAATCACAAAGAAAGTTAAGGTGGTTGGTTTGAGGTAAACCAGATACACAAGATCTAGAAGCACACTTTGCAGGAATGAGGTCTGATGACAGAAGCACTCGAATCCTATTGGGAACTTGTTGACTGAGGATTGATAATATTGAAGGTTGTAATGGTCTGGGCAATACTGATGCGAAGATCAGTGGCTAAGATGCCAGTTTTGATAAAGTGGGAGGACGCTCCGTTCCTTGGTTAGCAGAGAGAAGCTTTTGGTGGCTTATTTTGTTGTCATTTCTGTTCTCCAGATTATTAGGGTTGTAATTCGGATATTGTCTTGCATCAAACTTTCTTATCTTTCCATTTTGTCATAGCGGTTTGTTTAAGTTTTGTCCAGGCTGTTTTAGGATTTTATTTTGGTTTGTTTTGTTTGTTTTGTTATTCAAGCCATTTCACTAGTAGTCTAATGCAAAATCCGTTCTTTTATTATTTCCAGTCATCTTTTTGGTCCTTTTATCATTTTTGTTCAGCGCCGATTCTAGTGACATGTCATGCGCACACAGTTTGGGCCTAATCTTAAAAGTTAATCATAAAACCCTGGAAAGGTGACCAGAACATTTAAAGGAAATAAGGACAGTTTGAAATTATTCGGAGCTCGAGTCATATGGAACTGGGGCAAGTAAAACATAAAGAAAATCGTTAAAGGCAAGATTCGCCAAATTGACATGAGGGTCGTTCATGATAATGAGAGTGAGAGTGTCGCCAACGGTGCTTTAGAAATGACAAATGAAAAGCAAATGAAGAATATAATTGTCAAGTCCAGCACCATCAGAAGAGACTATAAATCTATGTTCAATTGTGTTGTTTGCACTTGACATATTTTGAAGACTGGAATGACGAAGACATTTCGTTCTGCTACCTAAACACTTTATCCTTCGTTACCCCTTTTGAGCCTTGTTTATTTTTTCTTTCATACCCCTCTTTCGGAATCAGTAGCAAAGAGTAGAAACACAAACATAAAAAGATAAGAAAAGAAAAGAAAAAGAAAAAAAGACACAAAAAGAAAAAGAAAAAAATCAACAAAAACGAAAAAAAATGATGAAAAGAAAAGAGAAAAATGATAACAAGAAAAAAAAAGTCACAAGAAAAACAAAGGAATTGGGAACTACGTTCGACCTGATTCCTCAAAGAGGATACGTAGGCGCCTCACGGCTCGATCATGGTGTAATAAAATAAAAATAAATAAATAATCCCCAAGCAATAAATTGGGGCAAGAGTTGCGCTTGTCGTAAACAAATATGGTTCCGAAGGTTGTAATTTTGAACCTCAAATTGATTTGTTTTTGAGCCTTTAATACCCTTTCTTTCTAGCCTATCCAAAAAACCCACATTACGGTCCAAAGAAAGACCTTCTGATCAGTCTTCAAAAGATGCTAAGTCAGACAAATGAGAGTCTTACCGGTGAACATAACACTCTATCCCACAGCAGAAGGGACTCTAATCCCCAGCAGAGAGAATCATACCGGCAACACTCCAAATCCCCAGCTGGAAAGTGATACAAATGAGAGAGTCTTATCGGTGAAAATCTTCACGGACACCATAAGGCGGTGAAAGCTGGAAAAAAAAACAAAATGAGAGAGGCTTGATAGTGAAAACCCTTCGGGCACTACAAAGTCGAATAAGATTGAGAATCAGATGGGGAATCACTAAATGAAGATCTTGAAAGACGATTGACGGTAGAGGATAGGCCACATACGCATGTCATGACCATTAGAGTCGGTATCTGCGTTTGATAGGTTTTTATTTATAGTTTCTCTTGTTAAAGAGTCATCTTTTTCCTTTGTCTTTTATTCGGTTCCTTTTTGTTTGTCTTTCTCCTTTCATAGAAAAATTCCCCAGTAGAGTCTGTTTGGTCAGAACAAGTGAGAAATAATTTCAAAATCTGCCATCGGCTTTTCAATTATGCAAGATGAGATCTGACTAGTACATCCAAGTGGTATAGTCAGCAAGGAACAAGCGCGAGGCTAGTGTCAAGAAAGATATCTCTAGCAAAAGGGAATTGACAAAAGGATTGACGAGTGTCAAGAGGGATAATTACTCCAAAATGCTTCACACAGAGTACTCGGATGGGCAAAAATCGCTCACTTTATCTTTGCACAAAAACCCTTCGTGTCTTCGGGCAAAGAGGGGCAGCTGTAAGCACGTGATTTTTGCCCTATGAAAGAATTACTCCCAAAAAATTCAAAATAAAACAATTTTTCTTTGGTGTGCAATTTTTTGAATTTTTGTGGTATTTTTGTATAATTATTTGTATTTTTGTTTGTGCATATTTATTCGTTTAAATTAATAAAAATATAAAATATGTCGCATTTTCATTTAGTATTTATTTAAGTTTGTTTTACAAAAAATGAGAAAATCATAAAAAAATAATGTATGTTGCATTTTAGCATTTAACGTCTAAATTGTGCGATTTTATCGTTAATTGCTATTTAAATGTGCGATAATAGTTATTGGGAATTATTTAGCATTTTTGATAAGTTAATTTAGTTTATAACTTAATTTAGAATTTTAGTTTTATTAATTAGAAAGTAGAAGAAAATAGAGCAAAAAATATAAAGAGAATCGGAATTGGGCTCTTCTTCAAATTCAAGCCACAGGCCCAAAAAATACCCAACCTTCCCTACGACCCGGTCCATTTCAAACCGGGTCAACCCAGTCCATAACCCCAAAGACCCACCCCCATCTTCCCATTTTTCATTTTCCACTCCAAAAAACCCTAACACCTAAAACTACCCGCCCCCTCCCTCTTTTTCTTCTCCAAAATCCCAAACACCCTAAGCAACCATGGAAGCCCTTTCCCCTCACACCCCTGCCCCCCACGTCGTCCATGCACGACCAAACAACCCAGCCACCCCCATCTTCATCTTCTTCGTCTTCACCAGTCCAAACGACTTCCAGCCTCGTCGACCAAACGACCCCTCGCCGCGAACCGGCACCATGAACGACCTCGAACCCCAGTCCGCCATGGTCACTGCCTCTTCTTCTTTGACGAGCTCCAACAGCCATCGCGCGAGCTGCCCATCATCATGTCATCATCTTCGTCGAACCAACAACCTTCGTCGTCGCCATCTTCTTCGAGCTCGAGCTCGAGCTCTCATGGCTGCGGCTTCTTCTTCTTTTTCATCGCACAGCTCAGTCCATTGAGCTCCATAGTCATCCCTTCCCTCATCTTCCTCATCGTCCCAAACAGCCCCCAGCTGAACCCACCACCATTTCCGTCGCCCAGCCTGCTGCCCGCCACC
This sequence comes from Nicotiana sylvestris, assembly GCF_000393655.2. Taxonomy (NCBI): domain Eukaryota; kingdom Viridiplantae; phylum Streptophyta; class Magnoliopsida; order Solanales; family Solanaceae; genus Nicotiana; species Nicotiana sylvestris. The sequence goes on along the minus strand of NC_091059.1, from coordinate 133,762,123 downwards.
AGTTGGGCAGCGTCGATATCCAACCACAAGCAGCAGGATTAATGCTGCTGCGCTATTGTTTCTTCACATTGCTGCTGCCCTCGATATTGTTTCACCATCCAAACATGCTGCCTTCTGCTTCGTTTTCATGCTGCTGATTTTGCTCATGTCCTTGAGCTTGTAAAACCAAGCATTTGGCATCATATCTGATAATCCAAACCTATAATTTCCCATGAAGAGTAAAAAGAGCTGCTTGTATTTGTGTGTTTTCTCTCTTATTCGGATCGTCTTCGTCGTCGAATTGTTTTGGTGCGATAATCGCTTACGGACATATTTGTTTTCATTCAAAGTTCTTCGTCGTTCCGATCCGGTTAGTTGGTTTAAATTTCGTTTCTGTCCGTAATTTGTTTGATATTTTTCGAATTTGAAATCAAATATGTTTGATATTAATTTCATGTTCATCATTTTTTTATCTTTCAGTTTGTTTCATTCATTTTTCTTGTTTATTTTTAGGAAGAAATTGTTAGTTTAATTATAATATTGTTAGATTTAAATTAAAGTCCAATTAATTATTTCTTCAGTTTGTTTTATTAATTTAAAAGGATTTAGTTTTAATATAGAAAAGTGTTAGTTTAAATCATTTGAATCCGTCATGTTTGTTGTTTACTATAGATTTAATTCGTGTTCATTTTGTTTGAAGTTCGTTTTTAATTCAGTGATTTAATGTGAGTTTATGTTTTGGTTTTTAATTTTTTGGTTTAGTTTGAATCATGTATCTTTGTTGTAATTTTTTTGAATTTAATTTGAAGATCAATTGATTATTTGAGTTTAGTGATTTGAATCTGTTTATTTATTTTGTTTAAAGTTTAATTTGAATTTGAGCTCACGCTTTGAATATGTTTGTTTGTCATTGTTGGTGAATCTGAAAATAGTTTGTTGTGTAAAAACATTGTTCAGTCAAAATAATTCAAGTTGTTTCTTTGTTGTTCATCATATAGTTTGAGTTTGTTAATAAAATTTGATTAGGAATTGGTTATAGCTGCTATATTTTGGTTAGAATTGATTAGTTGAACTTGTTATAGCTGACAGGGGTAGATTGGTAAATTATAATATTTTCAAGCTCAAAATGGTAATTTCAGTAAGGTCATAGGGGTATTTTTGGAATTAAAATTTTGAACAATTATTTATTTTGAGTGCTCTGTCAATTAGGATTAAAATAATATTAAAATAATCAATAACGAGGGACAAGATATAATGGTGGAGAATAATGCAATTGTTTAAAATAAGCATGGGGGACAAGATATAATGGGGTATTTGTTTAATATAGTGGGGGACAAAACATTAGGTAGTGAGATTAAAAGGGGATGCGTGAGAAGATAGTGGGTTTTTATGTTTAAAAATGCTGAAAGATGGTAATAAAGAGGGGACTTGATCAGATTTTTAGGAGGGAGAAAAAAAAGAAGAGAGAGAGATAGAGAAAAAAAGAGCTGGATATTAAAGAGAGAGAAAAATTCCGAAAATACTAAGACTCCAAAAATAAAAAGAAAAACATTCTGGAAATTCAAAAGAAGAATAATATACACCTGATATACAATTTAAATATTCTAATATACGGATTCAAAAATTAAGGGTTGAACATTAATTAGTCTTTCAAATCTGAAAAAATTTCCTTGGCTTCTGTCCGTTGATTGTTGTTGGTGTTTTCTGGATTTTTATCTTGAGTTTTAAAATCCGTCACTGGTTTCTCATTGCTGGTTGCTGGGTGTTGTTGTTGTTGTATGATACTGAATTTCTGCTGATCTCCCTTTTCTTTTGCTTCCAATATCAGGTACACAACTGACACGCTGATTATTGTAAACTGAAACATGAAGCATGAATACAAAAAAATGAAGAGTTGAAGTTCTAAATTTATTTTAATTATATTCTGAATTTTATTTGTATATATAAATTATTTAGCTTACTCTAATCAGAATCATGTAGCTGTTAATATATATAGTGGAACATCTGACGATAGCTTAACAGACGAACTATCTATATATTGCCTAATAAATAAATAAATGGTGTAGTAACTCCGTCTAGTTAATTCGTTATTGTTGGATGATTATCATGTCTCAAAAAGCACGTTAGTTCATCAAACGAATAGACCATTTAGGAACTTGTAGGAATGTTGTTTAGTTAAATACTATTGGTTAATTTCAGCATGTAAATGGTTTAGAATTAAAATTAGATTGCTAAGTTTTTTTTTAATTTGACAAACTGTGAACATGCCTAGTATAATGTAACTAGGTAGTAACATGTGAATAAGATGACCCAGATCTAGTTTATGCCATACACGTTGAGCCTGGGCCCGCATTGGCAACAGATTGCCCCGCTTGCATCATTTTTAGAATTTATGAATCATATTCGAAACCCAAATATAACAACTCACGCATGTAAATAAATTAAGACCTTTTTCTCTTTCATTTTGTAGAGACAATTTTAATAGAAAAAATGTAGCCACTTTAGGATTATCTTTTTAAAATAAATGAGATGAGCCTCGCCCAATAAAACACACAAATTGCGGGGCCCTCGATAAATGTTTAATTAAAATTACTTAGACTTCGGGATGAGCCGTTTTAGCAAAATTCCACGGCCTTACCCAAAAATAATAATACGCTAATTGCTGTAGGCGCGCATTTTAATAATCTTACCCTCTTAAACTCGGGTGCGCATTTATGCGACCCAAATCCAAATCCCAAAACATTGAATAAAAATGCGTTCCGGATCGCGGGTGCATTTCATGTGACACAATCCAAAGACATGTTTTTAAACGATGTTCATATTCTTTTAAAATATAATAATAAAAGCGGCTAAAGGATAAAATTTGCACATAAGTTATAATATGTATTATATCAGATAATCAAGCCGAATATAACAGTTGAGCGACCGTGCTAGAACCACGGAACTCGGGAATGCTTAACACCTTCTCCCGGGTTAACAAAATTCCTTATCCGGATTTTTGGTTCGCGGACTGTAATACAAAGTCATTATTTTCCTCGATTCGGGATTAAAATTGGTGACTTGGGACACTCTAAATCTCCCAAGTGGCGACTCTGAAATAAACAAACAAATCCCGTTTCGATTGTCCTTTAATTGGAAAAACTCTTTCACCCCCCGCGGGGACGGAAAAAGGAGGTGTGACAACATGTTCAAACATGTGGTGGCTATAGACTCAACAAAAGCAATTTCCCCAAGAACCAAGGCCTGCAAACTCCACTCTTGCAAATGCTTCTTATAGAGAAAGCATGGGAGGAAAAGGAAGAGGAACAACTGCTCCAACACTTTCAGCTTCAACTACTTCTGCCTATGCTGCTACTGGCAAAGGAAGAGGAACTGGTAGAGGTAGAGGAAGTAATACACGTTAAGCTTCAATTGCTTTTGCCTCTAGAAGAGGAAGAGGAACTGGTAGAGGTAGTGGAAGAGGAACTAAAAGTTCTGGGATTGGACTGTTTCAATCAAGCAGTGGGTTCACAAGTTTTTTTTATAAGTACTGCAAACTTAAGTTTATGTCTTGTTTGGTTAAACTACTATACTAAATACTTTACTTGTTTGCAGTTTGGTGGAGGTAAACCAAGAGTGATTTCTCATGGTGGTGAAAGGAGGCCCTCAACATATATTCATGAATGTGCCTACAAGCCAACAAGTGGAGTAAAATGGAATGGTAGTCCAGCCATTACTAGAAGAAAATTTGAAAGAACTGCTGCATCCCATTCCAACCTAAGTCAAGCAAGTTCATCATCCCAGCCATCCAAGAACAACTATATGTAGTTGTGTATTGAATGTTGTTATTGTGAAACACTATTAAGTTATTTTGGAATTGCTGTTAAGTTATTTTGGAACTGTTGTTAAGTGGTGTATTGAATGTTGTTATTTTATTAAGGCAGATTGTTGTTATTTTGGTATGATGTTAAGATGTACTTATTTTTGTTAAGGCATGCTGCTATTAGATGACTGTAATAAACACCTTTACTTTATGGTTTTATGTGTTTTAAACTAAAAATTTCTGGGCAGATTCATCTCTTTAGTATTACAACTTCAGTATTTTAGCATTTGATCTGTATTTTAAACAACAATTTCAGCCACCATTTAACTGTGTAAGCAGTGTATTATCTGCATTTTCAGCTCACATAGCAACAATCACAAACCAAACAACATTAACAATTATAAAAAATTTCATTCATTTCTAACAAAGGAATCCACCAAAAAGCTTCATTCATTGTCTTACATAATATACCATTCTTTAGAACTACCAAACATAATCAACTTCAATACAATTACAATTAAAATCAATACACAATCTCTTCCAATTTCTTTGATTCCTATTTTCCTTCAATAATGCATCGAACGCCCTCTTCTTCTTAAGCAACCCCAAAATCACAATTTTCAAGTGCTTGGGGATCAAACCACACAAAGAAATTACATCCCGAGCATTCGTCCATCTGAAAATCGAAGAGAAAAATTATTAAGGAATATAAAATCGCTTATAAAAGTACAATTGATATTTACCTCATAAAATGGACATCCGTAAAATTGACGTCCGGGATTATCAACACTCCATGACTGTGTCACCACATCTTCTTCACCACAATAACAAAATTTTCTCAGATTATGCATTTTCGCTAACCCTAAAATTGAACTCTAAAAATTATAATGTCGAAACAGAGAAGGAAGAAGTAGAAGAAGAAGATTATATTGGCAATAGAAAATCGCATAAGAAGATTTCAAAAAGAAAAATATTTCTGCAACTTTCGAGCTTTCGACGAGGAAGAAGAAGGGGGAAAACAGGCCCAATTTGAGAAGGAATGGGTCGGGGGCCCTTTTATTTGTTTAAAATTGGCCGTTGGGATTTGTTTCTAGCCTTCGATTTAAGTCAGAAATTGTCTACTTCTACTTTTCACGCGCTTCTACTGTTTTGTGTTACACACGCTTGGACCTAATCAAAGAAGGTGTGTACTAGATACGCTTAAAAAGCTTGCATATGTAATATTATTATCGTCCACAAAAAGTGTGTAAGGGAAATTGGCCCATAGGTCATGTGGCAACTTATGTATTTTGCCATTATTATTTAAGAAGGAAACTTTTGACTTGAACGTTTTGCATTGAACTTTTATGCATGGTGACGTGGGAAATATATATAAAATTAGGTTATTTGAAAATTAATTATATGTACGTATTCACACCAAATAACATAATAAATAACGTATACTGTGAAACTATTTAAAAATGTCGATGTTTATAAATTAAATTCAAACTTTAATGCTCGTCATCTTTCTTATTTTTTCAACTCTCATAAACTAGTTTGACTATATTGGCTTAGCTATAGCCTATAGATCTAATATATATTCGATAGGAGTGTGTAATGTCTAGTACAAGTGTCAGATTTTTGCTTATTCTATTATATTTTGAAGGAACAACATAAAATAACCATATCCATATAACACTTACTTCATACGAGTATGTTAAGTTAAGCAAAATGCAAGCAACATATATATCTTAGGATTTTTTTTTATTTATAAAATAAATAAATAAATAAATAGGGACAGGGAAAGGAGAAATATGGGAGAAGGTTACAATGTGAGGAATCAAATACTAACCAACCAACTAAGCTATTATAATTTTCAACATAATTACAAATGACTTAGGTTATGTTTGGTGTGAAGAAAATATTCTCATGAAAAATATTTTATTAGAAAATAAATAATTTTGTTGCTTATTTTCTGGTGTTTGGTTAGACAAATACTTTTTTAAAGTTATTATTTAGGCAAACACTATAAGAGACAAAATAAGTAAGGGCAGGAGAAGGTGGTAGGTTGAAGGTCTAGGGGCTAGGGTAGCAACGACAAAGGGCAGGGCTCGGGATGGTGGGGTTAGGGGGTGGTAGAGTGGCAGGTGTGAGGGGTTAGGGTGGGGTTGGGGGTAGGCCAGTAGGGTGGGGTTGGGGTAGGGATGCTGGAAGGAATTGGTGGAGAATAGGATGAGAAAGGTTGAAAAAGAGTTGTGAAAAATATTTTTTATCCTTTTGGCAGGGAAGTCATTTTCCTCCAAATAAATTCATAAGAAAAGTAACAATCAATAACATAACAAGTATTATCCCACATCGTGGGGTCTGGGGAGGGTAGTGTGTACGCAGACCTTGCCCCTACCTTTGTGAAGGTAGAGAGACCGTTTCCAATAGACCTTCGGCTCAGGAAAACATAAGCACCATATTAATTAAAAGATAGACAAGGAGGGATAACACCAAAAAGCCATGTAAAAGTAGCATAGAAATAACATGATAATAAGATGATCAAAATGAAAGAAAACAACGAGTAGTCAAAGAAACCTACTACCAACAGAATGCGAGCGTGCGTACTAATACTACCGGTATGAACAATCCAGGCCACCTACCCTAATACCCTAATCCTTGACCTCCACATGTTCCTATCAAGGGTCATGTCCTCGGTTAGTTGAAGCTACGCCATGTCTTGCTTAATCACCTCTCCCCACTTCTTCTTCGGCCTACCTCTACCTTTGTCAACATCTCATACCTCCTCACCGGGCATATGTGCTCCTCCTCCTCCCATGTCCAAAACACCTAAGTTTCGTTTTCCGCATCTTATCCTCAATAGGGGCTGCACCCACATTGTTGTGAATAACCTCATTCCTAATCCTATCTAACCTGGTATGCCCACACATCTATTTTAACATCCATCTCTGTTACCTTTATCTTTTGGATATGAACGATCTTCACATGCCAACACGCAGCTCCATACAATATAATCGGTCTGACCATCATTCTCTAGAAATTTATAAGAAAAATATTTTTTAAAATATTTAATCCAACAAAATATGAAAGTTTAAAAAGAATTTTTCATTAGACCAACTCACTCTTACATAACACTGTTTCCATAATCTCAATAGAGTAGGAAAAAGAAGAACAGAAAAGAAAAGAGCACATATCACACATGGGGCCATGGTAACGCCGCATTTTAGCGGGAAGCAGCTCAATATATTACACTCTCGCCATGGGCGCCATTTCATTTTGCAAATACAAATCCGTGACATTTCAAAAACCTTGGCGATCTGATAACACACACTCTTTCCCCCAAAATCTCACCGTAATCAGGACATGCGAACTCGATTTCTCTGCACAGATTACTTCAATTCCACTCCAATTTCAGCTCGCGATTTCCTCCGCCTCCCCCTTTCGCCTCTCCTCACTGATCCGAACACCTCCAAATTCGAAGACCTTAATTTTTCTGACGGAGTTTCTACTCTCAGTATCGATGTCGAAATCGAGAAATTTCCGATCGAGGCAGCTCTCTCCAGCTTCTTCGCCGATGTCCTTCCGCACAACATCGATATTGAACTCTCCGAGTTCGCAGATCCTCAACCTTTCGCTAGTTGCAGTTCCGAGGTGCAAACAAGCGAAACTACGAACTCAGAGGTAAGTGCTGAGCATAATTCGAACTCGTTTAGGGTTTAAATATTACTACATACGTTACAATTTATGTGACGTGTTTGACTCGGAGTTTAAGAAGAAGAAAAAAAAGAAAAGAAAACTCTGAAACTTGTGGTATAAAATGAGTCATAAATATTTGTGTGGCTATAAATTATCTCATTAAAGGTAAAATGAGCATTTTAAAGTAAAAACTGCTACTAAATATAAGAAGATGTCATTCTGTTTGGCACTGACTAAAAAGAAAAGAATGTCACATAAATGGAGGAGTACTATTCGTTACTTCATCATGAAATTTCCACCTATCTGATACATCTGGTAATGGTTCCCGTGTAACATTTTAATTGGAAGTGTTGTGTGAATTAAAATGCATGCTTATGTTAATTGATGATCTCTCCAATTTGCATTGAGTTATCTGTCAATATAAGCTTCCCTTGAGATTTGTTCAAGGATTTGTCACTTCCAAAGGGAGCTTCAGTGCACTGGACTTGTCACTTTTAGTTTGACAAAAATTCTACAAGATACTGCATATTAGCACATTTTGATGTGATTATATTAAATTTTAAAAGATGTTTCTTCTTCATTTATTGTAATTTAGAAAATTTCTAATGGAGAGTTTATGGTGCAGATGTGATGATAATAAGAGAATTATTTTCGTGTTGCGTGTTTTGGAACTAAGATTCTCCATTTGGAACTCATATTCATCAGTACAACCTTCCAATTTTGTTAAACATACAACCAAAGATTAAGGTATCCTATTAAATCTTTAGAGATTTGAGATTCCTGGTAGACTTTCTAGTGATGGCTCCATGTGCTTCACTGATACAGTAATACCTGAGTTTGTATTGTGATACTGGTAACTATTTGCTATTTATAAGGTAGTGTTATGTTAAAGTCTAATACATAAAAAAGTACATGTGCTGCACATGTCTTTAAGAATATTAATGAGGCTTAGGCAACGAAAAGAAATTTAATCTCAAGTGAGAAAGAATACAAGTTGGTTTCAAGAAACAACTCCAGTCTTCACCTTATCTCAACATTACGTCTGGCTTAGGCTGCTCATTTTCTTTTTTGTTGCAGGGGACTATTGTTTCCTACAGCAAGGGGAAGGAAAATCTTGAAATGGTCCAACTTGAAATTCGGGTGCTGGATACATCCTGGCTTCCATTGGTAAACCATCATGGCAATCAAGCAGATACGATTTATATACTACTAGCTAAATTCTTATGTGGAATTTCTGGATTTATTTGTTTTCCTGTTGTCAGCTTGAAGACATCCCTTATTTTGGAAAGGAGAATATGTCGATTCCCTCTCATTCGGATGGTGAAGATAAGCTGGTAATATTTTGATGAATTACATATCTCTTTAGGCATTCAAGTTTCTATGACCGCAGTGAAGTGCTTTGGTTTATCTTGCTACCTTTTACAATGACAGTGAACTACCTAGGATAGGAATTCTATGACCGCAGTGAAGTGTGTTTGGTTTGTCTTGCCACCTTTTACGATGACAGTGCATTACCTAAGATAGGAATTACCAACTCCCTCCTTCTGTTAAGAAGAAGCCTTTTGTCAAAAATGAAAAATGGGTCGTTCATATTGATAGAAGAAGCTTAGCGATTTTCGATATGATATAACTTTGTAGTTACATGTCTTCTATATGTTTGTGCAGCTGGGGACTATGATTCTGAAGACAATGTCCTCTAGCACTTTTCCTCAATCATCATTTGTGAAACTGGATTACTATCTTTCTTCTTTTGTATTTTCTGATGCTCTTAACTTGACTACTGAAATCTAAGAATCACCTAATAAGGTTCTTAAATACAATTTGCTTGGATATTGTCCCAAACCGAGCTTACACAGTTATGCGACCGAGACCTTTCACTTCTCAATCTGCGCCGTCCTTCAGTTTCAAACATCTTTTCTTTATATATTGAGCTAAAGTATAGTGATGCTCAAAGACACAGTGACCTCTTATGAAGTAATGAAGTTTGTTCATTGTAGAGGACATGAAGAAATTGTACTCCATGCCATCATGGTAATTTACTTCTCTGAGACTGCGTAGACAGAAGGGAAAGACCTAACCAAATAAAGCGCTACTTTCACTTTTTAAGTGCTCCACTTACTGGTTTGGTACATCATTGTTCACTTTTTGCAGGATATGCCCGGTCTTGAAGTTTGGCTGCCAGATTCCCCTGAGATCCTGCAATCAATTTGTTCAGTGGATGACATCTCTTCTGTGGCTTTACTGGAGAAAAGTGCTGATTTGATGGAAGATGGTGCTTTCTGTCAGGGGCAATATCATTCTAGTACATCTGTCTTTCCTCATCTTGAAGTGGATGAGGCAGGTTTGGTTATTGTCAGTGACAAATCTGTAAAGGAGAAAGTTGCAAGTATTGAAAATATTGAGCTTCACTGTGAGACGCCAGGAAGTGAAGGAATGGGTAGAAGCAATGAACTTTTGGGTTCCATAAAGTTTGACACAATGCAATACCTATCAGATGGTAGTTTCACAATGGGCAGTTGTGAAGTTGAGGTTCCGTGCTTGAATTTCTCTGCGGAGATGGATTTGATAAGTATTATTGAACTTGAGAAAAACTTGGTGATCCATGAAAGCATAGAAAATGATGGTCTAATATGGGTAGCAAGCCCAATCATTTTTGATGAATTGCAGTTCTTTGATTCAGACCTTTTTTCTTTTCATGAATTCCAGTCTGAAGCAAAAGTAGATATTGATAAAGATACATGTGACCTGATGTTGAGAGAAGCCGAGAATTTCAGGAACTTTGACGAATTGCTTGTTTCCCATGAGCTCATCCCTGTGGATAATTCTTTCAGATCATTGCCTGTGCCACCAGTTCCTGAGAATGGAAATATAAAGTCACTGTACTTGTGTATTAAGGAAATCCTAGCTGAGTTGGAGCTGCAGTCTCCCTCCATGTCCGATGGGTTATACTTAGATTGGCCTTTTCTGGAAGAAGAGAAATGCGAGTATCGAGAAGACTGCTTCAATTTGTTGAGGGATATAGATGCTAACGACATTGCCTTTTGCTTGAACTTCAGTGACAATGAGATGCTTGTATCGGACTATTTTTTCTCAAGTGATAGTCCACAAGAACCAAACAGAGCGGAGAGCAAGGAAATGCTGAGTATACCTTCTAATGGCAATCCTATATCTCCCATCCCTTATAACATAGAAGTGTCAACTAAGTTGCTGAATGATGGGAAGTTCCCAACTGAAGGAGTATCATCCCAATGTATTGCTAGAAAAGCATCTTCATTTGGTGACTCCAGGTCAAAGTTTAATGATCTTGATTTTTTCTTAAATCGAAAGGAGTATAGTAGAGGCAAAGATTATAAACCAGCTGACAGTTCAATTGATACTAGTGCCACGGACCAGATCAGTTTCCTCTCTTCTTCTGCTACCACATTATTGCAACCTCAATGGAATATCAAGGTGCATCAAATATTGTTATCTACTGATATTCTACTTCTAATTGATTATCTTAAGAAAATCTTTCTAGCTATCTTTGAAAGACAGAGAGAGTTAGTTGAGATTCAGGATCCATCTCAAGCTGTGGACGATGATGCTATTCTTCGCCTTCCAAAGAAAAAGCTCATCAATTTAATTAAAAAAAGAGGCATGTGCAGGTCATCTTTGTTCCAGGATGGTGAGAAAACCATGTCATTAGTCACATTGTCTGCAATCAAACAGATGGTTTGGTACCTGTGCTACTATGATCTGCATTCAACCTATCTATACATAGAAAAGTTATCCAGGAGCTTGCAGGGATTGGAATCTAAACTTGATTTCATCTACAACATCGTAAAAGATGTGCATCAGAAGGGTGAAAACGATATACATAAGTTCCATCCATCGCTATCCGTTATCAAGGATATTCTGGAGACATTTAAGAGCAAGGATAGTTCAAAGATATTAATTGTGGCTGAGCCAGTGTTCTGGTGGTCATTGAAAAAACTCTTGACGTCCATGAATATTGCATTTTTTCAACAACAGAATGGACAGAAGGATGATTTTTACAAATTAGAAGATGCCAGCATGCAAATGATTCACGAATCAGATTGCTGTTTAGTAACCCATGAGTAAGTGGTAGTTCCTACAGAAAGTATGCTGGGATTGGGATATTAGCCTGCTTAATAGTATGGTTGATCAAACTTACAGTTTCCGATTTCTTGTCTGTATCCTTGTATTTAGATGTAGTCTTTGCTATTCTTTCCAATTCATTGTTCAGGACAAAACACTAGCATTTTGACAGCTGGCCTGCTTAGTCTTCAGTGATTCAAATAGCAGAAGATATCTGTTTTTGATCAGGCTGGAAAATAGTTAATTTTTGACCTTTTGAGACTCCAGCTTGATGTTTTGCTAGTCTATTGTAATTGCTGTTCCATTCCTGATAAAGATTCAGGTTTTAGTTGTGTGATCTGTACAAACTTCACTGACGTTAAGGTGCCTCTAGGAGAAAAGTATTCTAAACTTAAAGATAGCTAGTCATTTTTAGCTGCAAAACTACTGATTATAAGAACTAAGATATTAATTTTGTCTGAGGAGAAAGGCAGAGGTAGGCCGAATAAGTATTGGGGGTGAGGTGATTAGGCAGGACATGGCACATCTTTAGCTCAACGAGGACATGGCCCTTGATAGGCGGATGTGGAGGGCGAAGATTAGGGTAGAAGGCTAGTAGGTAGTTGCACGTTTTCCCTTTCCTTCCGGTAGTAGTAGCGTTTTTTAGTATTTCCATATGCTTAAAATTCTATTACTACATGATATTGCTTGTGTTTTGATTGTTCTACTTCCTTGTTGTTGTACTGCTTCCCTGACTTTTACATTATTGTATTTCTTCTCTGTACTGTTGTGATTTGCATGCTTGCTTGGAGCCGAGGGTCTACTGGAAACAACCTCTCTACCTGCACAAGGTAGGGGTAAGGCTGCGTACACACTACCCTCTCCAGACCCCTATTTGTGGGATTTTGTTGTGGTTTGTTGTTGATAGATTGGCTGTGTGAACGGTATTAATCATTCACTCAATAACCTATAGATGTCATATTAATGGTCTTATCCTTCTCTGGCATATGCATTTCTGATTTTTGCCATTAATATGTATTTATGCAGCAAAAGGGTGTCAAAGTAGTTCCAAATTTGATTAGTTAGTGATAGATAGTAATTCCATATTGGAAAAAGAAAAATATCTACAGAAGTCTGGGAAAATTTGAATGAATTTACTTTTCTTGAATTTGAATGGGTCCTTAAGAATCATATTTTTTTCTAGATAAATTGCCCTGGAATGCTGAGGTATTACCACCAAAACAGAATGTTGATGTTACATTCAAATCCTTGAGTTTGAAATGTTGTGATCCTTATTGAATCCATGGCCTTGGTTGATGAATTTTAATTTCTTTTTCCTATTATCTCTTTTCTATCAGATCCTTGCTCTCTAACATGCTTGAATGAAGCTACTTATTTGCTTTAGTTTTAACTTAAAATCTACAGTTTACCATTTAGTAAGTATCATGGCAGACAACGTATGGTTTGGGTACATTGAGGCAGTTCAAATTTTATTTGTTCTTAATATTGTTTACCACAATGCTGTTCACAAGTTCCCTTAATTTAGATTGAGATTTAACGAAATGAACTGATATTCCCACTTTTTTTCTCCAGGCATCTGTTTGCCTCATTTCCATTTGAGAAATTTGAGATTATCTTGGAATATGGAGGTTCACAAGAATCATCTAAAGTATCTTCCATCTTGCCAAAGTCAGATAGAGTTCCTCCCCTTCATTTCCTTAAGGTGGAGCTGGAGGACCCCAGTGTTGCAAAAGCTCTTTGTGATGGCGTTGACATGTCCAACATTAATGAAGCTAGTGTGGCAAGTCTCTTTCCTTCACTCGACTACGATCTATTCACTATCAGTTTGACAAGTAGCACATAGTTCTGTGTTTCCTTTCCGGGAACGCATGACACCACATTGTCCTTGTAAACGGAATGAAAAGTTTAAATATTGTCAAATTTTTAAAATTTTAATTGTTTTGCTGTTTTGTTTGAGTCACAACATATAGTTCAATTTGCATTAAAGTGTTAACTTCTATGGTATTTTTACTCCAAGAGACGTGATGGTTGTTAATTTTCTGAGTTAGAATATGGTCCGTAATTAATCTTATACTTATGAGTTTGTACTTTTGACTACTTAGGTTTGATCCCTTCCTCATTCTTTTGGTACTCTGTCTGCCTTTTCTTGCTTGGCTGAAATTTTCAACATGGCCAAGTTGATTCCCTGTTTGACCTCCCCTTGTGGTGGATTAATCTCACTGTGGCCTGATATATTTCCGTTTTTGCATGGTAGTGAGGTTTTCTCCATCCAAGTCATATTTTGTGGCTGGTAAATTATGAACAGTTGGGGGATGAGCTTATCATTTCTGATAAAAGCACCAGATTTTTTACAAAAAGAGAATCATTTAGTGTTGAATACTTTATGCTGTCGATCAGACTAGAAATATTTAATTCAAATCTTCAAGAACGGATTCCTATAGTTCATTCCGAGGGGCTTCTAAATTTGGATCTTCAGCTGACATACTCTTTTTCTAGGAAGGAGGTCCTCACTTTTGCTCTACTCTCAATGAGATGGATGTTACCTTTGAAGAACTGCTAAATTACCTTCCAGTGGAAAAGAACTTGAAGGGTGGGAGCATGGAGGCATTACTGGGAAATGAAGCTTGCTCTACTGCAGCTGAAGATGCAGTATTCAGTTCAAAATCTAAGCAAAATTGCAGAAGCATAGATGGCTGTCCTGAGACTATCGTTATAGTTAACACACACAATTTTGACACGGAAATGGTAATTTCAAGGAGAAGTACATACCAAAAGATTCTTGCATTTGAGAAGAAAGGAGTTCAGGTCATAGAGCGTGATTTACGTCAGCCTGTCGATATTATAGTTAGTGCATCAGCTTGCCTTGCTTGGTATGACTGCAAAAACATTGCAAAGAAAGCTACTGCCTCCGACGAGGCTTTCTCTTGCTTGCCTCAGTGTGTCGAGAATCTTGCAGCAAATATTTTGACGTCACTCAGTTTTGCTTTCAGTGGCTGCACTCTGGTAATTAGCTTGTTTTTGTTTTTTCTTGTTTTCAAACTGTTCCACCCAGATAGTTTTCTGCTGGATCTAAGGTATGCAATACAATTATTTCCGCAAGAGAACCCCAGCCCCCCCCTCCCCCCCCCCACAAAAAAAACGGACTTAGTCAGTTTCTGAATATTTTCCACCCTGTAAGATAGGAAATATACAGGCTAACAGCTGAAAACCCAAGTGTTTGATATCAGAAAAGGAACGTTCATAAATTATGATGAAGATTGTTCTGTCAAATTAGTTCCCTATGAGGTAAGTGTGGATTCATGAATATGAGACAGGGAAACATCAAGTCGTTTTCTCCTATTAGAAAAACCGTGTCCTTAATATATTTGGAGAACTATGCAGACCAGTTATATGAGATGATTTGATGCTTGAGATGTTTTTTCTTTTTCAACTTTCTCATTTTATTTGGGAAAAGAAAATATTCATGCTTTTATAAGTTCATTCTATGTGTATTTCTAGGGTCTTAAAATGTTTGCACTTCCACTTAGAGAAAAGTCTAGATAACATTTTTATGCCCTGCGCTGTGTTCATTTAATTGCAGTTGCAGCAATTGTTAGATCATGACTAAAATGTTAATAATGAGAGACGGACATAGTTGACAATACTAATTTGAAAAGTGGAAGGCTATTCCTAAATTTTTTAACATTCCACTTACACACACTTCACTGAGTTACATTCCCTGATTGCTTGTAGTGTCTTACTGTCATTGTCCTTCCACCATTGCTACTTGTTACAATATGCCGAGTACCAGAGAGTCCGATTCCAGCTACTGTCATTACTGATCTTTACTTTGCTTTGTCTTGACACCCTCAACCATCATTTCATAATAGTGCTCTTCTATCTCTAGCTTACCTTTAACTCCTTCTAAGTTCAAATATTGAATATTCTTCAAGATGGTCATTTGGTAATACTCAGTAGAATTGATAGCAAGTAAATATGCAATTACTGGAAGCAACATCATTGAAGGAGTAAGAAAAGTTATGACAATCTGATGATATAGAGAAGACATCGGGGTATCAATTTGGTATTAAAATTTGCAAGAGTTATGTTTCTATGCGTAAGTCTTTCTTCTGGTGGACCTATTTCAGAACTTCCTGGAGATTGAAAATCTATCATGAACTTATTAGCTAAAAGAGGAATTCAAAAGTTACTTCTCAGACTTGTCTTGTTTCTTTACGCTTCCAATCTCACAATTGTTCCTCGTTCCTTAGCTCCAGTTGGTCACAGTTGCATTGCAGATGTAATGCCAATGATCAACTTGAGATAAGCCTTCTTTTTGGCCTCGGTGAACATGTTGATAACTGACTACTATCACCATGTGCACGTAATATCTCCCAACTTCAAGTTACCTTGTTTACATTATGATATAAGCACAAGAGGATGATCTTAATTACATGGTTATTCTTGAATATGCTAGATCACCTGAATGAAGTAACTGTGACTGGAAATGGAAATAAGAGGACTTATTTCTCATAGTTTAGAATGGACCAAGATAGTCTAGCACGAGCACAGCTTACGCATAATGTTTTGTTGATAATATTTAGTATTTCTTGGCCATTCTTTAGGTCTTTGAGGGAGAAAGCGACTTTATAGCAGGAATAATGGAGTCATCTGATGAGCTCTATGCTGCTGCTGCTAGCTTGGGCATGGATATACGGATCTTTTATTCATATTCTTCTGAGATGACTGATGAGATCATATTATCGTGCATTGAACTTTCATTGAGGACAAGCAGAGGACTTTTTCCTAAGATGCATGAGACACAAACGCTGGCAGAATCATTCCTTTCTGCATTTCCTTCAATCAATCCACTCTCAGCTCATGCAATATTGTCTTCAGCGGGCTTGCTTGTTGAGTTTCTGGAATGGACACATGAACGCAGAATTCATGCAGTCCAGAAATATCAGGTTCCTGATGAAAGCATCACATTACTGAGTGCTTTGAGCAGATTTGGGGAGCGGGAGGATTCTAAATCGGGAATGACAGATTGCTCCTCTTCAGTTTCTTCTGCTCCAGGCTCTGAAAGTCTTCATTGTAAAAGCAATTCTGTGGGGACGAAAAGAAAAACCACCTGGAATACTGAAAATCTTAATATGCCTACAAATGAGTTGTTTGATTTTGATCCACCACTAACATTTTCTAAAGACAGACCGAATCATCCCAGAGCATCTGGCCTGTGCGATTCTCGGATTTCAGAAGATATCGACTTTTTTGATGAATTTGGGAATTCTAGCTTATCATTTGACACAGAATTGTGTGTTCAAAGACAATCATTAGACACCTATGGGACAGAAGATCTTTTTAAGGTAACTGAGCTCTGCGATTATCAGATGAGAAAAGATCCACAGATGGGAAATGAGTTAAATAAACTTGAGGCTCCACAATGTTTGCGTCCAAGAGAGAGAGTTTACGTGTGTATGATGAACAAATTGGATAGAAAAAATAACTATTCAGGAAATTTTAAAGAGGATATCACAGATGAGGTTATTGATATTGACGATACTCCTGCAACTAGAAAAGCTTTTCGTAATGCAAAATACAAGTCCTTTTCTACCCTGGAGCATGCAATGGAAAGGTCCAAAACAGGGGTTCCTAAAGCTGCTAAAAAACTCTTTTTTGGAGCAAGTGGTCTCCAAGAATTCCCAACCACTGTGGATATTGACTCTAGCCCAGATGCCTGCACTTCTGTGAGAAACCACGGGCAAGGATCAGGGCAAGGAATGGGACAACATTTAAATGCAGGTTTCTATCATAAGAAGAGTCAAATTAAGCACAAGAAAGGTGTCACAGAAGAGGGTGTATCTGAGAAAGTAAATTGTTTGAGTGACCTGACAGTGCAAGACAATAATACAGCTTGTTATGGCGAGACACCACTCTCAAGCGCACGTCAATCCACTCGATTGCAGCAAGGTTCACCCTGGACAATTGAATTTCTGAACAAAATGAGGGAAAAGAGTCGGTCACGTCAGCAGTTTCTCCCACGTGACCTATCAGCCCCTTGGCATGGATACCCCGGCAAATCATCAGAAGTCACAAATAGAAAGAGTCCATCTACTATTGAATTTTACAAGTATCAAGGAAACAGTTGCCAAGAGGCAGGGACCAGGAGAAAGAGGCCTATGAAATGCATACAGCTACCAGCATCCACTACTGAGAAGGCTTCAGATCGTTTCATTCCAACGTGGACACCCATTGATAAGAGGGCAAAACGGGTATGCCTGCTGAAATGATATTTTGGTTTTTAACTGAATTTAAACTGTTTTTCTTTTCAAATAATTTGATATATCCTCATTGGATAATTCTTCACAGTTTGACTAACTGCAGGTGCTATCATTTGCAACAAATGGAAATGGAGGGCAAACTAACCTGGTATGGAGTGATAAGAACTCTCATACATTGGGTAGACCATATTAACTCTCTTTTATGAGGTATATTGGGCCAATACAACTGAGCTCAAGTAAGTGTCAGCTCATAGCGTTTTTTTAAACCTTACATTCCCGGGACATTAAATATTATCAAATTACATGATCTTTTACAACTCATATTGCATAATTCTGCAATTGCTGGTGTCGGAAAAATGTCGTTCACCATGTACCGAACATCTTATTTTTAATATAGTGATATACTTCTATGATGTAAACATGTTATGACTAGAGAAGCTAATGTCGATACTTGTAAACGGAGTACTGAAAGCTAAAGAATATACTGATAATGTTATAAAAGGGGGCACACAAGGCTTCTGACTTTCATCTGAGACTTTTTGGTTTATCTAAGGTAAAGTTGCGCCGATGATATTTAAGGAAGCCTGCACTTAAAACAAACAAAAAATGACCTTATTATGAATAATTTCCCCCTTCTTTGCCTTTTATTTTTGTGTGGGTGGGTGGGTTACCACGCTTGCATGGATTCTGTGCAGCCTGATCTGCATAAATTGACCAGCTGTGTGGGTAGTATCTGAAAAAAAGCACCATGCATGATCATGGTAAAGGACTACATACAAGTTTGAATGACTAGCTTGTAGAGTCATACTAGTTCTTCCTTGTCTATCCCAAAATGATCTCTTTTATGTACTGAAAAGTTGACATACTTTAAAATTTATTCACATTTCTATGATGTGAATAATTTGTGAACATTACCAACTGATCTATAGATATTATGTAAAATCTTACAAAAGGAAGGGAAACCTGGATATACTGCTTGCAAGTAATCTAGTAAGTAGACAAATTGTGTTAGACAAAAATGGATAGAAGATAATGATAACAACAGATTCTAACAGGTGCATGACCCTCGTTACCACGACAAGATTGCTTGTCTATGACATGGAAGTTGATAATTTGAGGAATGGAAGCAACTTATAATTGCCAGGGAATCCGCATATTCAGACCTTATTCTTGGCTGCTTCATTATCTTCTACAGAGGGTTGCTTTTGTGCAAATCTAATGATTCAATCATTTATTTACCAGTGGACAAACTGCTACCTCTTTCCATTTTTCAAATTGCGCAACGCCATGACAAGTTGTTGCCTTTCACCTTCTACTTCTGCAAATTTGAGACTTATTTCTGAATATCTCTCTTCCATTTCCTTCAATTCATGCTCCATGTGGTTGTTTTTCTCTTTCAATAAAGCTACTTCACTTAGTAATTCTGGATCAAGTATATTTTGAGTATGGCCATTGATCGTTTCTGACGCTCTCCCTGGATCAACTTCTCCACTGCAGAAGGAGCATAAAATTAAGATTCGTGTTTGCTTTATCCTTCCACAGAACTGCATTTCTTGTTGATAAATTTATATGAATAGATGCATAGCAATGGTTCAGTAGTCCTATTAGTTTACCTTGTTATATTTGCAATTTTTCTGGGTCCATTCTGCACAAATGTTTCTTCTGTAAAGGCATCCTGTTGGTGGTGAATGTTCTCCCTAATACAATTTCTTCCTCCAGCAACAATAATGTCCGGAGTTGCCTCCTCAGGTGGTTCATCCTCCTGTATGTCAAGACCAGCAGTTCCTTTAGAATTGTAGTGATGTTTCGTGAAGACTTCTGTGAATCTTTTTCTAAGCAGAGTTAAAAACTTGAATGAGAATACAAGATTCTAAGGTGTAGGAAAACTGACACAAAATGTCAACAAGTTGGTTTTCAGTGGAAGCGACTCATTTTATGTCTGTGCATATGTACTTAAAATCTAGGTCAATGGTTTAATATATACTCTCTTTGTTCCATATAATTTGACAATTTGTCTTGCATGAAGATGATAGTTGTAGAAGAAAATATTAAAGTACTAGGAGTTGTGAAGTATGTGCTGAAGCTCCAGGAACCGTGACATCATACTGGAAAACGAACCTGTTCCATGAATTTGGATTCTTGGAGCATGCAGAACTTGTATAGATTGTCATTATTTATAGAAGCATCAAATACCGAGTGTCTAAAAAGGAAATATATTATAGAAAATGGGATTAAATTTCCCATCAACCTGATGAATGCTTAATTGCTTATACTTACCTTGAAAAGAACCTGTTTGTGAATGACATCACTATTATTCTTTATAATATTCTCTGAATTTAATTCACTTGTAGGCATTCAATATTATTTTTGAAGAAAGGGATAGACCTAAAACATTAAGTGGACCAGTTTCTTCTCTTCTCAAGGCTTGAATATTGAAATGAGTAATATCATACGTTTTAGGTGTGTAACTTATTTCTAATGCAAAGTACCTGTTCCTTCTCTTGGTGGTGTCCCTGTAATTTGAACACCAACTTCATCAAGTTCTCATTTTCCAACTTTAGTTGATCTGTACTGCATCTCATTTCGTCATTCTGAAGTTGTAGCTTCTCTACTTCTGATTGTAAGGTCTCTTCTATGTTCTTCTTTTGATCCACTTCAGTCCTCAGGGGAATTAATTCCTCCAGGAACATTTCTGCGTCCCTCCTCACTGAAGCTAGCTCTCTCTCCAATTCCTTTTCGTTGGTCAACTTTTGTTCTATCTCCATTTCAGCAGTTGATTTTTCCATTTGTGGCGCATCATATCTGACTTCTCCTCTACGCTCCATTTCTTTGCAGTGCTCTGACCCCGCTATTTTTGGTCTTCCAACCTCCATTGATGAAGCTTTCAGCTCAAGAACTTCTCTTTCATAATGATCTTTTGCTGATTTAAGTTCTTCTTCGGATTTCTGCAGCAATTCCTCTAAAATTTTGTTCTTCTCACGCAGAATATTTGCTTCTATCACCGCATCACTGGCCAGTTTTTCTCTCTCATCAATCTTCAATGTCATTTCATCTGATAGCCTTTTTAATTCTTCTTGAAGCTTCTGAGCTGCCTTAGCATTACTCCACCTTGCCCTTCTCAATGCTTCCTCTGCTTTTATGGCCC
Source organism: Nicotiana sylvestris (assembly GCF_000393655.2). Classification (NCBI taxonomy): domain Eukaryota; kingdom Viridiplantae; phylum Streptophyta; class Magnoliopsida; order Solanales; family Solanaceae; genus Nicotiana; species Nicotiana sylvestris. Next base: position 133,741,161 of record NC_091059.1, on the reverse strand, counting down.
TCTGTTCCTGCTTAACTTTGGCTTGGGTGACTTCTTCCAGATGTTCTTCAAATTCCTGTGCCTGCGTTTCCAGTTCTTTCTCCAGCGTTGAAACATTTGTTTCAAGTTCGTTTATCGTATCCAATGATTTTGAGTACTGTAATGTTTGTCTTTTCATTTCTTCCTCTAGCCGCTCCACCTGGAGTTTAAAGTGCTTAACAGCGGCTAAAGATTCTGAGTGTTCTTGTTGAGTTTTCACCTTTTGCTGCTCACATTGCTCTAGGTTATGATTAATATCGTCATTTTCCTCTTTTAACAATTGACAATGGCTTTCAAGCTGATCCATCTGTGCTTTCAGCTCTTCGTTGTCTTTCTTGTAGACCTCTATTTCATTCTGTAGTTTTTCAATGGTCTGCTTCATTGCTTGAGATACATCGGCAATTTTAAGCTCCTTAGCTTTTCTATCTTCATTCTGACCAATCTTGAGATGGTTTGCCTCTGCAACAGCCTCTAGCAAATCCTTACTGGACCTAACTTTTTCGGAAAGATACAAAATGTCCTTATCTTTCTGGTCCAACATTTTGTTGAGGTCTCTTACTGTAAGAATCAGTTCAGAATTTGAGTCTTCTGTCTTTTGCAGCTTCTGCATCAATTTGTTATTTAAGTTCTTCTCATTCTGAAGTTTATGCCTAATTTCTTCCAATAGAGCTGTCAAACTTTTGTCGTCCAATTCTATATTATCTGAAACTACTGCATCCACCTTATCTGTGCATCTCAGGCTAAGTTTCTCACATTCGGTTTTAAGGACATCTCTCTCCTCTTTTAGGTTGGCAATTTTTCTTGACTGTTCCTGTGCCTTTTTGGTCTCTTTCACAGTTTGCTTTCTGAGTGTCTGTAGTTCTATTTCTGACAGTTCTGCCTGCCTCTCAAGCGTTATGATCTTATTTTTCATTGACTCAAAACTGTTACTTGAAGATTCTTGGGCGGTGTCTCTCAGAAGGTCCTCCTCTGATTTGTATGTAGTATCAATTAGACTCCCATCTAAATCAGATCCAAGCGAGCAATCTGTGGACGACCTCTGATGCAGATGTCTTTCGAGGGGATTAGCTGCATTTTGGGGTGTGAACCGTTTCACAAGACTGTTTTTTGGTTGAGGATCCCGTGGGACACTATTTTTCTTGTAATAATGAGATGTTTCATTCAAATCCTCACCCTGGGGAAGATGAAACAAAAAGTTCAGTTGCAATTTGCAGCTATGAGATATAAATAGCTTCTATGAAGCCTGGACATTTTAAAAGTGTCAGTCTATCAGTCTAGGACAACATGGGCAAGATGTATTTGGAGCCCAGGGAATACTTGCCACATGACTCTATCTGAATTGCTGTATTTGATTGCTTTTGTCATCTGGACTTTAGCTTCTCTCAAATGTTTCATGAAATTTTCTATTTGGGAAAATGTAAAAGTTCAATTAAATATAAGTATAGGAGACTTAAAAAGGATTCTAGCTGATGAAAACATACAAGGCAAGAGAATAACATAGAAATTTATCCTTGAAGTAAGATAATACAGGTGTAACAATAATGATATTGTTGATAGAGATTTAAAATGTTACTATATTTGTTGTATAAGTTTTTCCAAGTGTTTATAATGGCTTTGGCAAACACCTATCGCATAAGGCTTTATTCAGATTCTTTTACATGTATGTGAAAACCTTAAACCCGTCCTCTTTCTTGTAAGTCGGATGTTCAATCCACAAGTGAACTATAGAATAGTCACACATGTTGGAGGACGTAAGGGATGTAAAATGTTTCACAGCAGTTTGTATAAAGGTGTCCAATTGGATTTGTATTGCCTCTAGATCAATTTATAAAGAGCAAAAGTTAAGAATTATGTCAGAGATTGTGTCACTGTTATTTGAGAAATGAATCTGTACGTCGATAGCCATGCCAAAAGGTTTTAATCCAAATAATTATTGTTCTTCCAAACTCTAAGGGCTTGATTTAATCATTCATTTTATATAGAGAAGCTGAATTCCCAAACTTCTCTGTTCCATGTTTGTCTTCTTCCCAGTCCTTCACTAAAGTATTTAAGAAGTAATTGTTTCAAACTCTTTTCATTTTCCTCCCCACTCCAAACTATTTGAGTATGCCTTTCCTCCAGACTCAAATTTTAAGCTGGACTAGTTGAGTCAAAATGGGGGATACCTTAGTAATACTGCAGGCAGTAAAATGAAATGCATGTTAGTGTCCCACATCAGCTATGGGTGGTTGTTTGATCTTTTTATATGGTTTTGGGCAATCCTCACCTCTTGATCTAGCTTTTAGAGTTGAGTTAGGCCCAAAGTCCATTTCTTTATCATGGTATCAAAGATAGGTTCACCGTATTGTTTCACCTGATGTTGGGCCCCCATCTTATTTTTTCACGCTAGCCCTAGGCGTGAGGGCGGGTGTTAGTGTCTCGCATCGGCTATGGGTGGGTGTTTGGTCTCTTTATATGGTCTTGGACATTCCTCACCTCTTGAGCTAGCTTTTGGGGTTGAGTTAGGCTCAAGGTCCTTTGTTTATCGATGCAAAAGTATATAAATGTGAGATCTTACTTCAGTAGATGTACACTGTCCATTTCCATAATGACCATCGCTTCCTAGTTCTGTTTCAAAACTCTGATCTAGAGATTCTGTCCTTGAAATTTCACTATTTTCACTGCACCTGTTTTTGGTTAAAACTCAACTTTAGTACTCAAACTTGTAGATAATTGAAGCCGGGGTGATAACATGTTTATTGTGGTGTGAAATGCTTAATCACCTGGTCCCCTGAGCTCCTTGCATATTCTGTACTGCGACCTGTTTCATATGTATATCTTTAGAACAGCATAGTTTAATGTAAAGGCTTTTGTTTGCTTTGTTAGCAAACATTATGACAAAGTTACCATTCTAAGACAATCTATTTTCTGTTTCCTTTCCCATTTGAGGTGCAGAGTTTGCATGTCTCTGTGTGTGCGTGTTAGGGAGAGGAGATAGAGGACATACATGTAAAATTGCGCCAGTCTCCAATGGCATCAGGGGTAGAGATACTACTAAGGTTTCAGTTGCCTCTACCAAATCTGCAAAATCAAGTCCAACTTCTCCCAGGAAACCTGATTTTGATGATCCCTGAGATAACATCATGTCTACGAGTAGTGAGCAAATATTCAAACAGAAAATGGTCAGAGTGCACATGGAGATTGCAATTCTGTAACTTACAGATGCCACAGCAAAGTAGTAAATATTTTGTTTAATTTGTCCTGTTTTTGGATCCCTGACTAATTTCACCGTCTCGTAGATGGGATTCTCCCATGAACAGGTTCCTTCGACAATTGCTGCTTTTCCTAGTCTCACTGTTGGCTTTCCGGCATCTGCTGGAACTAGTGAAATCATTAGTTTTTTGGCTTTTAGCTGAGGCACCTGAAATCATCATAATGTGTGAGATTCGTAAGCTCAGTGGGATCAAATTCCAAAAGTATAGCTTAGATTGAATCAAGCTTGTAGAGACTGCAATCACCCTGAATATGCTGTATTGGTTACTAGATGCAGTTAACAGCATTTGAGAAGAAACTGACCCTTATGAAATGGAAGGGGAAAAGAAAACAACTTTCCACCATCCTGTTATCATACCTGTGTTACTTGAAACTGCATTCTGAATACAGCTTTGATTTTCTCCTTTTTCCATTTCGATGATTTGAACATGATTGTTAAATCAAGAAATGAATCTGCTTGACCTTTCTTTGGAATTTGAGAAAAGTTGACTGCTTCACTTTACTCTGTATTTGGCATTTTTTGGTTTCAGACTTCAGAGTAGAGATAAAGCTGTCCTCTAGGCTCTAGTTGAAGGTTGCAGATGCTTTGCTTGGTATAAAAGTTGAAAGAAGAAAGAAGAAAGAAGAAAGAAGAAAAGAAAATGAATATAATAAAATATGCAATGTGAGTATCAGATAACAACAGCTAAATGTGTCGTACTATTTTTAGTACATAATGGAAGGAATACCTTTATTTTAGTTGAAGTAAAGAGATCATGAGTAAGTGCCCTGCTATGACACAGCAATTCTTTTATGGCACAAGCTTGTCTTCCTTTTCTTTATGTGGGACTCACTGATCCGAATCCAGACTGTCATTTGAGTAGAATAATTTTTTTTCCATGAAAGGTCAAACTGTTTTCTGTCTCCACCTTCAGTATTAAGAAGTTAGCTAACTTTTTAACCAAGTAATTCAAAGTTTTAGTTGTAAAGAGACTTGGACTTGGACTTATAGAAGTTGAGATCTTTACTCAATAATGACTTCCGCTTTTTAGTAGACATTTGCCTTTGTTATGCTGTCATTAGTAAGTTGAGAATTGAGATACCGAACTTTGTTTCTGAAATGGAAGGTATTTTTCATTCTATTTTAATCTTTCTCTTGTTTAAGCTGCAAAGTTCAGATCTGCAACAATTGATAGTTTATTGTTATTGGGTTTCTTTCTGACACTTACAGTCTGATTTGAGTTACAGATGACCAGGAAAAAGTGTAGGTTTGGTAAAATATGATGCTACCACTGAACTGATTTGGGTTTTTCCAGATGTGCCCCCAAGACCCAACAGAGACGTTGTTAAGACTATAACACTGTTGACTTCTTAGTCTATACCATTCTTGTGTAATTTTGCATATTACAACGGTACTCTTTTTGTTGGTTCTTCCATTGTGATCTGTAAATGCGGGTTTTCACGTGATGTAACATGGCATCCCTACCTCCACCATACCTGTCTTTCTTTCCCCAACTGCAACAAGAGAAATCATCTTTTTTTTTTCTCCACAATGGTGAAAACCAGGCTAAAATTTTAGAATTTGATTTATATTCTCAATAATGTAAAGAATTTTCGTTTGTTCATTGTAAATTTGATTTAAATTGCTGATTGCTTCTTTGATTGATTGATTCTTAAAGATAAGCATTCAGACAGTAGTATAGGCAATGATATATATCAATTTTCTGCTAGTTTGATTGCACGAGTCCTTGTATATCACAAGTGACCTAAGAAAAAGAATCCTAAATCAAAATGTTTAAAGAGTCGTGTGATGGGTGAAGATCCAGCACAATACGTAGAGCACTTTTATTCTGCCGTGGAAGCTCCATATCCAGGAAGAAGGAAGATGGCGGACACTGTCATGTGTTATCTATTTTCTACTTCCAATTATCCATTTACACGTTTATTCTACACAATTAATTAGCTGCTAAAAAATGTGTGGATGTTGGTAGATGTAAACGTTGCCAATTAAATGGCAAGCTTTAATTGCGGAATGATGAATATTAATGTCCAGCACGTGCTGAGACAGTCCCTACACAGCTATTCATGTGAGTTGCATTATTAATTGAACTCACCGAGAAAACCGATCATTTGGGTCCTGTTTTTTCCATATGAAAATAGCACATCTTGGCCTTTTCGTTATTCTCCCCACTTCGTCTGTCTTTTCAGAATTTGAAAGGAAAATACATGAGTTAAGCAAGACTTTGCCTTGTTAATCAACCATCTTTTGCTCGACCTCAATCAATATTCATGGTAGTTTGACTCCGCGCAATATTTAACAAAAATAAATAAATTTAAAACTCATAATCTTAAACAAGTCATAATACTTGTATAGTCATTATTAGATATTTGAAACTTGCGTCTTAAATGTTCCACGTGGCTATGAAATTTCTAAAGGTAAAATGAGTAAATACAAAGTTAAATTGCTTCAAAAAAATAAAAATGTGTCATTTTTATAAGACTGACTAATATGAAAAATTTATCATATACATGAAACATGAGAACTGAGTGAGTAATAATTTAAATTGCAACTGTCATTTTAAGTTAAGTTAATTTTTCACTTAAAAATTTACAAGCATTCTTGAGAAAATAAGCGAGTGACTGCAACTTTAGTTGAGATGATTTTAATACCAATCAATTACTAGCTTCAATTCTAAATTATTCGACGTTAACTACGTGAATCCTTTATATACGTTCATCGTATATGCTAAAATGATAAATATATCATTTATTCTGTTATAAAGAATGTAAGAACTGTATGTTACCTCACATTGATAAAGAGAACTAGTAAATATGCCGCGCTTCCCGTGGTTATGGAATGAAATCAGGATATGATCAAATAGTTAATATCATTAGTTTTGCTAAGCAAAATCATGCCTTGCTAATCAATTAAGTGTGTTACTAAATGAAATGGAGAAGAACAATTTTTCCTCTTGACTTCGCTTGATCAATGATTAAATATGTACTCTAAAAAAGGGTATTATCACTTTTAGCCCGCGACAAAAACTATTTACATTCGGTAACCGAAAAAGTGTATAAAAATTTGTATATAACATACAATATAAACTTTATATATATATATATATATAAAGTTTATACATTTTTTCGGCTATTATTTTTACAACGGCTATATAGTGTCATTTTCTCAAAAATAAATAAATAAAAAAATACAAGTTATAGGGTCATGGCCTTGAGATAAGTCAATAAAATTGCAATAGGAACATCTTGAAGATGCAATGTGAACTTGAAATCCATGACACACCGTTTATACTAAATTTAAAATGTATATCTTCCATAACATTGGAAGCTACTTAATTGAGTTTCTTTCGGTAAAGAAGATACAATACATAGAATCTTACATTATGATGTTAAATTTGAAGCACCAACTAAAACAGATCACAAAATGAAAGTCATTTTAGATGATCCAAAATTATTCATGATAAGAATTGAAGGCCTAAAAATAAAGTTATTTATGGCACTCTTGAACAACAAAAGAGGTAAAACATCTATCAAAAAATAGAAGGCATACCATACATATAGTTCATGAGAAAGGAGTTGGACAACTTTTAGTGTTCAACAACCTCAAAACTCCATCCCGCTCCCAGAAATAAAGCTGTGGCAGAAACTTTATGAGAGGATAGCAATATTTTGTCCAATGTTTTCATAGAACGCATAGAGAATGACGATAGAAAATGAGCATATCCTGCTCTGACGGCTTAAACCTTGTTGCTTGACTCGATCTTGAAAATATAGAAGAACTTGTAATTTGGAGTTAACTTCACTGTACCATTCCATAGAACTAGCATCCTTATGTGAGTTACACTAAAATTAGATCATGTATGAAGGTTAGATCCTAACATAAAAAAAAATGTACTAACATAAAAAAATGTACTAAAATAAAAAGTAAATGCAAATTTGACCTAGCCTGGAGCAACACCACCGGAAAAAACAAATTCTAATTCTCGTCCTATATATATATATATATATATATGGTGTATTCTATTCTGAAAATAATATTATATGTACAAAATAAAAGTTATATTTAGTCTTACAAAAATAGGAGGAAAAGGAAATAAAAGCTACAATATAATTGACCAAATAGCACCATTTCATGCATAGCTTCCTTAAAAACTATCTATTTATGCCACTCAACATCAGTGCTCATCCACCTTTTTACAAACTGTAAGACCTCATTTAAAAAAACTATAAGAACTACATCTTTACAGACATATACCATGCCCTCCTTAATGGATTTATCTTTTAGATGACCATCATCATCCATTAAGAACAGGATTGAAACCATCAAACTGCTAACAAATATCCTAGCTTTATATATATATATATATATATTATTTGCACGGGACAAAGCATGTACAAGCTTCACTTTATAATATAAATTTGGGTAACACTAAAATTCAGTGGAAACTGAATTGCATTATTCTCTGAAAAATGCAGCTATTTAATCAAGTTGCAAGAAGTCCTTGAAAGCAGATTACCGGAACAAAATAAAATAGTACTTTAGTAGATTAGAACTTCTATTTCCAAGAGGAGAGTAGTTGCCAAGTTAATATCTTCTTGTGGAGGAAGAAACATTCACAACCCTTAGAGATTTAGATAATTGGAAGATTGGAATAAATGTTCAATCATCCTCTTCACACCATAATAGTTTGTTTGCACCCACTACTCTGCTAACTCATATGTCTGAGAGAATATGTTATTCCAATTGAGTTGAGATCATCCTTATTTGAGCAAATAAATGCTAAATTAATTAGTAATAAATTAGCAGGATGAATCTCAGTTGAACTTAATAATCTCCAGATCAAACGGAGCGAAGCTCTTATACGATGAGAGGTTAATTTACAAGCATAAAATAGGACTTAATATGCAATGATTGGCAAGATGTGCAATATCATAATAGTGTAATAAATATAAGAAATAACAAGGAATATAGCATAAAAAGAATAATCACCCAATGATTATATGATTGGGTATTTCCCTTCTTTGCCGATATGGAATGAAAAGTAGTTGATATCTCTATGGGACTTTAAGATTATAGTTAAATGATGGACAATATGTATATTGATGAAATGAATGAGACAATTTTGTCGTATCTTCTTTCTTTCCAATTTTATAACCTCTTTTAGTTCTCAAAAAGGGCAGGCTCTTCCTTGTTTACTATCCCCTCCTATTTATAAGGGATATTCCCCAAAAAATCCTAAAAAATACAACACAAAGAATATTCCAAAAGTATATTCTTTCTGTATCTTTCGGAGTTGACACTACCGACCCTACTTTACTTCGGCTGCTCGTCTCTGGCCGTCATCCTTTGCCACAACGCCGTCAGTCGTCATATTGTAACGACTCCGCTCTCTGGCCTCGCTTACCCGTCGTTGTGGTGATCAAATTTGGACCAATACAGTTAGTCCCTCCGCTTGTTGAGGTCGTGGCCTTAAACGTCCTCGATGAGCGGATATCACTTGTTCCCGTTGCTGAATTTGGTTGTTGTCATGCTGGTTTGGCCAAAGTTGAGAGGTTGACACGTCGATATAGTTATCAGGATGTGACGTCACTCCCACGTGCGTCATCATTATGCACCTTCTCGAGACAATGTCTGATTTGCATGTCGTTTTGGTTTTAGCACCACTGACGGTTTTTCGCTTCGATTCCCGCGCCATCCAACCCTATAAATAGGTGAAGGTTTTGTTTCTTCAGAAACTTTTAGCCACTTCTTTGTGTGTCCATTTCCAACACTGATCATCTTCATCAATTCTTCAGCTTAGTTTTCGTAGTTTCACTTCTCTTTTTTTTGTTTAACCACCGTTCCTCATTTTAAGTTTCACCAACACACCTTCTATTACCACGATGCCCAGAACACACTGAACACATGAAGAGGTTTCCGACGCCACTCCGTTATCCATGACCCCTCCTTCCGGTGGAGAAGATATAGCGGCTGAGGAGGGGGGATAGTTTTCCCACCGTAGAGGAGATACTACCAAGAAATCCTATGTCCAAGCATGATTTCCACAAGAAACCTGCCCCTTCTCTTGTTCCGGTGGTCTCCAAAACTGGGCTGGCTCATATAAATAAACTCCGGTCTTCGTACAATATTTCCCCTCATGTCGAGATGGTTTCAGTTGAGAGGGACCTCGTGGAGGTCCATAGACCGAGATATTGTGCTTTCTATGTGTACCCTTTTGTGATTGGTCACACTCTCCCTCTTCTTCCATTGGTGGAGGAATTTTGTCGGTTCTATGAGGTCTGTCCGACACAACTATCTCCGTATACGTATAAAATCTTTCTAGTTTTGACGAAGTATGCGGAGTTAGCTGGGTGTAAAGTTAGCCTTCATCACCTTTTATATTTATTTTCCCCGAGTTTTCATAGGGGCACCATGATACACCTGCGGCATCGCGGGACCAAGGGGTTGGTGTTCGGAATGGATGACCGAGCGAGCCGCAAATTCGTGCACGAGTACCTCTTCATCAAAACTGAGTACCTGGTGTCGGGCCCTGCTGGATTTCCAGAACGATGGAATCACAACCATAGGTGTTGGCGCTACTTATTTACTTTCATTCTTTCTCATTTATATTTACTTGTGACTTTTCTGTACAGCTAAGAGACGTGCACCTCTTCCTATCATCGATATCGAGGATTGGGTAGCTCGCATACTACCTTTTGCGGCGGAGACTCGAGATTGGCCTGTCTTCCTCAAACGCTTTGGGCTGAAAGTTTCATCTAGTAAGTATTTCCTTTGCTTTGGCCTTTGACTGTTTGCTGTCGTTTGCTGACACGACCTCTTTGTGGTGATAGGTCGTAGGGCTTCTAAGAAGAAGGCCCTAGTCCCGGGATTTCGCTAGGTTGTTGCATTGGCGGGGGTGCAATTTGTCTTAGCTGAGTTTGTCCGAAAAGGTCGTCCTTAGACTGTACCGGTCACAGACTCTCTCTATGACATCATCATACAGGATGAGATCTCCTCTAGACCCATCTACCACCCGATGGACAAGCCCTCAAATGGGTATGAGTCACCGTCGAGGAAAATGAGGAGGGTTGAGCTTGGGAAGGTCGTCGCCACTGAAATTAGAAAGAACAGAATTGGTGCTTCGAAAGCGGCGTCTTTTCCTGGATCAGGCATAGGTCCCGTTCTTATGGCGGATGCTATTTTGGCGGGAAGGTTCCCTAGGGCCGAAGGAATATATCAAGGCGCGGGGGGTCGGTACCATCCGCCAAGGGTGGTGCGTCCTCTGCTGTCGGAGGAGGTGGAGTTGTACATGCTGATGGTGATGATTCAAGTTCGAACATCGATCCCAAAGATGTACTAGCTTACTTGGAGCGACATACCCGCGTGGAGGTGATGACGGAGGGTCCTGATCGACACATAGTCATCCCTGTAAATACAACTTGTTGGCGAACTGCGAGCAAGCAACATCAGAGTTTGCCTCTTTGTGAGCTACTTCTGAGAACGCGGTGCTTAGGGCGATGAGTGACGTGAAGCTGTTGCGGAGCATTTCCGGCATGTATTTGCGAGTAAGTGCTTTCCTCTTTTCTTTTCGTTTTTGGATTTATTTTGCATACCTATTCCAAACCTTGTTTCGAATTTGCTTTGCATGCTAGACCCTCATCATGGAGATTGAGCGCGATCGGAGGGATAAGCGGAAGACGACCATTTTTGGGAAAATGGCCTCCAAATACAAGGAGTACCACATGAAGCATCATGCATTGGCCGACCTCTTTACTCAGGATAGCAATTTTTAGCTTTTCCGTGATGGGCTCAAGCAGAAGGAGGAAAAATTGGTACAAAAGGTCGAAAATCCGAAAGAACGGGACGAGGACCTGATGAAGGCCATTGCCCGATGCAGTGAACTTGAGGTGGATCTTAAGGCCAAGGAAGATAAGCTTGAAATGAGCAAGGGGGTGATGGCTGAGAATGCCGACCTTCAAGCGCGAATGCCTCCTTAACTTCTGAGCTTGACAGGAAGGCGATAGAGGCTGCCGACCTAAGGGGTAAGCTGAGTGTGAAGACTGATGAATTGGCTCGTGCTGAAAGATAGGGTGACTACCATCTCTGAGGTAGCGTCTTTGGAAGACGCCCTTTACATTTGTAGGTCTGAATAGGACAATGAGGTGGAGACATCCGCGCTCAAGGTAGCGCGATCTGAGGAACGTATCTAAGATCTGGAGGCGAAATTGTCCGTGTTAAATGAACAAGTTATTGCTTTGAAGGCGGAGGGTGCGCGACGGCAATCCCAACCCTCTACATCTCATGCTTTGGCTGATCCCGTCGTGCCACGGGACTTATATGAGATGTGGGTTCATGTCGAAACTTAACTTGACGTATACAAGTCCCTTCGTGCCGGTGGGAAGGTGTCTGAGGCTGAACATCAGGATGTACATATCAAAGCACGTGCAACTCGTGAGGCATATGGTTACGACCCCAGCACACCTGGCGGGGACGATATTGATTATGATGATGCGTATAAGCTCGCCTCTGATTCCTGGTATAATGAGGAGTATGCCACGGGGGATGATGTAGAGTAGGACTTTATTGTATTCATTTTTGCTTTGCTATTTTTGTGAGGGCATCCTTGAGCCCTTTGTAAAACATTTTTGTAATATATCAGTCGTAATGGAACAATTACTTTTTGTTGCGTGCCTCTGAGTTGTTATTTTTGTTTGTTTGGGGAGCAGGCCTCAAGCTTTCTGGTCTCGTGTGACGTTTTGTTAAAGTTATAAAGTGATTCAAGCAACATCGGATGTCGAGTAAACTGTGCGACGTCGAGTATTAAATGATTTGAAAGAGGTTGAATTCTCCTTTTTTGGCGATGGCCCTAGGCCGTAGGGGTGTTATTTTGAGCTATTCGAAATGTTAACCCATCGTGATTCAAATGAGGTCGAACCCTTTTTCTTTGGCGATGGCCCTTGGTCGTAGGGGTGTTATTTCGAGCTGGTCGAAATGTTAACCCGTTGTGGTTCGAACGAGGTTGAATTCCTCTTTTTGGCGATGGCCCTTGGCCGTAGGAGTGTTATTTCGAGCTAGTCAAAATGTTACTCTGTTGTGGTTCGAACGAGGTCGAACTCCTCTTTTTGGCGATGGCCCTTGGCCGTAGAGGTATTATTTAGAGCTAGTCAAAATGTTAACCCGTTGTGGTTCGAATGAGGTCGAACTTTTCTTTTTGGCGATGGCCCTTGTCTGTAGGGGTATTATTTCGAGCTGGTCGAAATATTAACCCATTGTGGTTCGAACAAGGTTGAACTTCTCTTTTTGCCGATGGCCCTTGGCCGTAGGGGTGCTATTTCGAGCTGGTCAAAATGTTAACCCGATGTGGTTCGAACGAGGTCGAACTCCTCTTTTTGGCTATGGCCCTTGGCCGTATGAGTGTTATTTCAAGCCGGTCGAAATGTTAACCTATTGTGGTTCGAACGAGGTCGAACTCCTCTTTTTGGTGATGGCCCTTGGCCGTAGGGGTGATATTTCGAGCTGGTCGAAATATTAACCCGTTGTGGTTCGAACGAGGTCGAACTCTTCTTTTTGAACGGAGATCGATGGAGAGTGAAATGATTGAGTAAAATGTTGCTTTATTTCATTTATTAGAGTATTGTACATGTCAGTTTCATACACACTGGAGAAGTTTCCTTGTATCTAGTCCTTTCATTGTTCGGCCTGGAGATATCATCGACATGCTGCGTGATGAATTATACTTTTAATGTTGATAAGTCCCCTTCATCGCCTCATTAAAAACCAATTGGGACAAAACCCGGGTGAGGGAAAAAGAGTACGACTCGGGAGACGTCCTTTTTCAGAAGTGTAAGTATTTGAGGTGGGCGACATTCCAGTTATTCTGTAGCAGTTTTTCCTCCATTGTTTCTAGTTGGAATGCCCATTTTCTTGTTGCCGCTGTAATTTATATAGCCCGTCCCAGTTGGTTCCCAATTTTCCTTATTTTGGGTCTTTGGTCGCTTGTGTTTTGGCCTTGAGGAAGTAGTCCCCGACTTTGAGCGGACGTATTTTGGCCTTTTTGTTGTAGTACCTTTCTGTTTGTTCTTTTTGGGCTACCATCCTTACATGAGCCATATCTCCCCGTTCTTCTACTTTGTCGAGGTCCTGCATTCTGTTCTCGTTATTGTTTGGTCCACTTGCATTGGAGTATCTTAGGCTAGGTTCTCCTAATTCAACGGGTATAATGGCATCAGTCCCGTAGACTAATGAATATGGCATTTTGCCTGTGCTGGTTTTTGGAGCGGTGCGGTAGGCTCATAATACCTCCGGTAGTAGTTCTAGACACAACCCTTTAGCGTCCCCGAGCTTCTTCTTTAGTATATTCAATATTGTTTTGTTAGAGGATTCTGCTTGACCACTGCTAGCTGGATGATATGACATGGAGAGTATTTGCTTGATGCACCATTTGTCGAAGAACTTGGTCGTCTTTTTTCCGATGAATTGAGGTCCATTATCGTAGCTGATTTCTTTGGGGATGACGAAGCGGCATATGATGTTTTTACATATGAAGGTGATGACTTCCTGTTCGTGTATTTGGGCAAATGCACCTGCTTCCACCCATTTGGAAAAGTAGTCAGTTAAAACTATAATGAAGCGTGTCTTACCTCGACCTGTCGGGAGGGGTCTGACGATGTCCATTCCCCACTTGATGAATAGCCATGGTGAAGTGACAGAGTGCAGGAGTTTGCCCGCTTGGTGTATCATTTGTGCATACTTTTGGCATTGCTCACACTTCTTGACGTAATCCACTGCTTCCCTTTTCATAATGGGCTAGTAGTATCCTGTCTGAATGAGGCATCTGATGAGGGCCCGATTGCCTGTATGGGAGCCACAGTGACCTTCGTGAACTTTTTCGAGCACACGCCTTGTTTGATTTGGTCCTAGACATTTAGCCAAAGGGCCACCAAATGTCCTTTTGTAAAGATCATTGTTTATAAGGGTGTACCTGGCTGCCTGTATTAGAAACTTTTTGGCTTCCATTTTGTCTTGCAGGAGTGTTCCTTCCTGCAAATATGTCGTGATACGGTTGTGCCAATCCCAAGTTAAATTTATAGAATGTACCTCTACTTGGTCTATTGACAAGTGGAGGAGGGTGACCACGTTCTCCTTGGTGCTATTTTTGGTCGCTGCTGCTAGTTTGGCAAGGCCATCTGCTTCGATGTTTTGCACTCGTGGTATCTAATAGAGTCGACATTCATTGAATTCTAGAAGTAGCTTATAGATTTCTGTACGGTATTTATGTAGCCTTTGTTCCTTGATTTGGAAAGTCCCAGTAACTTGGTTGACAACGAGTTGTGAGTCGCACCTGAGGACGACTCGTCGTGCACCATATTTGAGGGCTCATTTAAATCCTGCAATTACGACCTCATACTCGGCCTTATTGTTAGTCATATCGGGGCACCGTATGGACTGACGAATTACTTCGCCTGTTGGGACTTCGAGTACGAGTCCTAGTCCAGATCCTGATGCATTAGATGCGGCATCGGTGTAAAGGACCCAGAGGTCGGGTTGCCCAGGGGAGGTGTGAAGCGTTTCCTGCTCGACCTTGGGCAATATTTCGGCACTGAAGTCGGTGACGAAGTTAGCGAGTACCTGCGAATTTATCGCTGTTCGCGGTTGATAGGTGATATCATGCTCGCTTAATTCTATGGCCCATTTGGCCAATCTTCCCGGAAACTCGGGTTTATGTAAGATGCTTCTGAGGGGAAAAGTCATCACCACTGATATGGGGTAACATTGGAAATATGGTCTAAGCTTTCGTGAAGCTATGACCAATACTAGAGCCAGTTTCTCGAGGTAGGGATACCTCGTTTCGACGTCAATCAAGGTTTTGCTAATATAATAAATTGGGGATTGCGTACCTTTATTTTCGCGGACCAGAACTGCGCTCACCGCTACCTCTGAGACGGCCAGGTAGATTAGGAGGCATTCGCTGGGACCGCTTTAACGAGTAGTGGCAGTGAGGACAAGTACGCTTTTAGTTTTCTCAGGGACTCGATGCAATCTGAATTCCACTGGAGCCCGTTGTCTTTCCTCAACACGTTAAAGAATTTGTGGCATCTGTCGGACGACCGCAAGATAAATCTCGACAGGGCGACTATCCGGCCCATCAGTTTTTGTACCTATTTTTTTCTGGTTAGTATTTCGGGTATTCCTTCGATGGCTTTGATCTGGTCTAGATTGATCACGATGCCTCTTTATGATACCTAGAAATCGAGGAATTTTCCTGAGGTTATACTGAAGGCGCATTTTTCGGTATTTAGCTTCATTCCATACCGCCTTAATATGCTGAAGGCCTCTATAAGGTGGTCAATATGGTCCTCTTTCCTTTTGGATTTGACCAACATGTCGTCGATGTAAACCTCCATTGTCTTGCCGAGTTGGTCTTTAAAATTTTTAGTGACCAACCTTTGGTATGTTTCTCCCGTATTCTTTAATCCGAACGGCATGACTCTGTAGTAGTATGTTCCCTGGTGGGTGATAAAAGTGATTTTTTCCTGGTCTTCCTACTCCATGAGGATTTGGTTGTAATCTGAGTTCACATCCAAAAAGCTTAGCAGTTCGTGCCCTGTTGTTGCATCGATGAGTTGGTCGATATGGGGTAGTGGAAATGAGTCTTTCGGGCAGGCCTTTTTTTAGGTCTGTGAAATCAACGCACATCCGCCATTTCCCATTTTTCCTTTTTACCATGACCACATTCGTGACCCAATGGGGATATTTTGATTCTCAGAGAAAACCATTGACGAGTAGCTTATCGACTTTAATGCTGGCCGCTTCATTTATTGTAGTATTAAACTTTCTCCTCATCTATCGTACCGGCGGATATAGCCGCTCGACGTTCAGTCTATGCATAGCTATGTCTTTCGGAATGCCTGGCATATCTAAATGGGAGAAGGCAAACAAGTCGACATTGTTAGTTAAGAATTTATGAAATATACCTGGTTCTGAAATTGTGTCCGATATAGGCCTTTTTATGCTATCGTTGCTATATAGTTGGACGGGGTTGAGATCTTCTATGGTCGACTCGGCGGCCTCTACGACGTCAGGATCTTTGATAATGTCTATTTGTGCATCGGGTTTGGTTCCCAATGTTATTAATTGCTATGCATCCGCGTTTGCTCCCTTTAGTTGTTAGGTGTGTGCGCAATCCTGGGCAATACGATAACATTCTTGTGCGGTGCGTTGTTCGCCCCGTATTCTGAATATTCCCTATGGAGTAGGGAACTTAATTACTTGATATAGACTTGACAGGATGGCTCACATGGCATGTATCCATGGTCGCCCTATGATGGCGTTGTAGGTTGTGTCTTGGTCCGTGATGTGAAACATTGTTTCTAGGGTGACTCCTCCGGCTAGAACGGGTAGCACTATTCTCCAGAAGTTCTCTCGACTACATTATTAAAAGCCGTTAGTGTTATGCAATGCGATATTATTTTATCTTCGAGCCTCATCTGTATGAGGACCCGAGGATGGATAATACACGTGCCAGTTCCGTCATCCACCATTATTCTTTTCACATCAGTATCCGCAACACGTAAAGTAATAACTAGAGCATCGTAGTGAGTGTGAGCACGTGATTTTTGCCTTATATGAATTACTCCCATAAATTCAAAACAAAATAATTTCTTTCAGTGTTTGCAATTTTGTGGATTTTCATGGCATTTTATGTTAAATGTTTACATTTTTCTGTGCATATTTATTTTATTTAATTAATAAAAAATACAAAAATAAGTTGCATTTGCATTTAGGATTTAATTCTACATTTTAGGATTAATTAAAAAATTAGTTGTTTTATAAAAAATGGGAAAATCACAAAAAAATAGTTTATTTTGCACTTTTTAATTTTAATTTCGAATTTTGGTAATTTTTTCCTTGAATTTAGTTTTTAATTAATTGGGGTAAATATTATTTCGAGTAATTAGTTTAATTTGGTGAAATATTTAGTTTAAAGAGTACTTTAAGATTTAATTTAATTTGAAAAGAGAAAAAAGAGTAGAAAAAGAATTGATTAAAAGAAATGGGAGGAGTCAATTAAAAGTGGGCTGTAATTTGGACCATTTTTTAATCAAAATCCGCCCAGAACACTCCCCAGCCTAGGATCAAACCTGGTTTCCACCCGATCCGTCTCCACACCCTACTAAACGATGTCGTTTCACCTTTTGATCTGGACCGTTGATCTCAGTTGATCAAACGGACCAGAACTGACTTCATCATGATATATAAATGTCGGAATCCCCCCTCTTACCCCCTCGTCATCTCACTTACCCTCATCTCTCCAGAAATACCCCCGAAACCCTAATTCGCCGCCCTAACTCCCACCGCCTCAGCCCAGCGGCGCCACCTCTGTTCACCACCAAAATTACACCCTGGAACCTCCACGACCCCCTCCTCCCAAATCCCAAGTCAGTTTCCCTCGAATGTTGCCCGATCTTCTCGAATATTAGATCAGAAATTGAAACCTAAAATCCCAAGATTTCCGAATCAAGATTTCATTGAAGATTTTAGGTCCCTTTTGAATTTATTCGTGTGTTTTTGATAAAGAACACACGATTAATCTCAAACTGAGCCGAAAATCTGAAAACTTGAAGATTCGTCACCATTCTTTACTGGTTCGAGTTGTTTTTATGTATTTTGTTCTTCTTTACCGTTCGTTATTTAACTTATGTTTCTTTGTTCTCTTCTTACCTTCTTCTACTCTTTCTTTTTGTTTTCTGATTTTGATTTCTCATTTTTTTTTATTTTTTTTATTTTTTCACACTGTCTGTATCTGCATGTTAAATTCAAGTTATGGTTGATTATCAGTTGGGTCTTGTCTTCAAGTACGTATAGTTTGAATTTTCATTCTTGTTTTGGCCTCAATTTTGTTCCGAGTCATTAGGTTTCTGAATTTGAACGTTTGGGTTTTTGGGTTTTTCTTCATATTAATTGGGTTCATAAGGATTAAATAGCCCAAGAAGGATCTGAATTGGGTCTAGTTCAAACCCATTCACTTGGGTCATTTGGACCCGGGTTTTGCTAGGCTGTGAGGGTAAATAATCAGGGTTCGAGGGGTAGATTAGGAAAGGGAATATTTCTGTAACAGAAAAGGAAGCTTCTAGGAAGCTGGGGTGGGGGATAATTTGAAAATCTGATTTTTAGACTAAGGTTTCCTAAGCAAAAATGAGAATTTCAAAAGGGGTAAGGTGCAAAAACTGAATACTTAGAGGCTGCCCTAATGCCTTGCCTTTAAAGGCACCTTTGCTTGGCATTGAAGGCAGATTTTTTGGAGGAGAAAAATTCAGAAAAAGAACGGCTAAAAATTTTCACTGTTCTATTGAACTTTTATTTTTCTTTGATGTTTGAAGTTTTCAAGATCCGAAATACTTTCTGATTCATCTGGGATTTAGAATGGATTGAATTTGGGTTTGTAAAAGCTTGATTTTAAGGTTGTGGGGTACTGTTCGATTGAAATTGGGTTCTAGTTTGTTGTGCCTGTTGGTTCAAAGTTGATTTTGCTGGTTATTTTACTGTTGCTGAGGTTCTGATCTATTACTGCTTTGCAACTGACTCCACACTTCTTGGTTTCCCTTTTTAATCTTCAGGTACTTCCCGGATCCCATTAGCCTATGATTTGCCCATCAGAGCTGTGTAAACCCTTGGATTTGCATATAAATGATAATGAGTTTTGGAACAGAGCATGCGTTCTTTAGAAATCAGTCATGTGTGCTGTTGATGTGTCAAACTTGTTATTCAAATCCTCTTTTGTACAAATCTTAGCTTGTCATTCTGAATCCTAATGTTGTTTAAGTTTCCTATGCATCTAATATGTACAAGGTATGGACCCTGTTAGTCAGGTGTAGAGGCAGTTTATTCAGCCCGAATGGCTTCTTTGATTACTGAAATCACAAGGATTTTACTGCTGCTGTAGATGCATATTTGGTATGCACTTTTAGTGTTTTGTTAGAAACATAGGTTGAATTTTAGTTGTAGTAGTGGAATTCTTATTATTCTTGAACCATAGAAATTATTAAGGACTAATTGTAGGTTATATGGTAGCATAGTGTTGATTTTCAAGTGTTGATGAGACTTACTATCATGTTTGATCACATAAGGGAAAGCAGGTTCTAATAATTGTCTAATCTGGAAATGTTAGTTTTAAATTTTGGGTTTGATGTTGGTTGGTATGTTATTATTTCAAATGTTGGTATGAAATTGGCATTGGTTCATGTTAGGCCATAGATTTGAGCAATACGAACGATGGAATCATGGGCATTACTTACTCGTTGTGGGTTTGAGTTTTGGATTTTCATGCTTCACTAAGACTTGGGCTCATTAAGGCCCAAGCTTGAAGGATTTATGTTTGATTTACTTTATCGGTAATCAGATGGGTTCACGTAGATACCTCTGGAATTTTCAGTCGTTGCTTATGTGCCGTGGGGACTCGATCTCGAGTCCTGCATTTGCTGATCTTAGTCTCTAAAAGAAACGGGTTCATCTCAGGCTCAAGCCTTAGAGGCACTTGTAAATGGGTTATGCACTTCATGTCATTTGAGCCTGTTCAGTGTCGTTGAATCCATTTTTCTTCCTTGTTTAGTCAGTGTTGCTGAAGCAGTTTTTTTAATAATTTGGTTATTTAATGCAACACCTATCCGCTATGAAGTAGATTCGAATTCTTAAGTTTTAAAAGGTAATTAGAACTCCTTTAAGCGCCCTTTCACCGACTAGGCTCCTAAAGTGGGTTTGAGATGTGCCATTTAGCCAAGCACATAATTCATGGCCCTCCAAAGAATAATTCAAACATCTATCGAAATTAGAAATTGAAGCGTGTCATTTAGCGAATTTCCATGGCCCTCGCAAAGTTAACAACACATTTTAGGCATGTTATTTAATAATGTACCTTCTTAAATTCGGGTGCTCATTTATGTGACCCAAATCCAAATCTCAACGTTAGATAAAATGTGTTGTGTACTGCGGGTGCATTTATGTGACGTGGTTTGAAACATATTTTAAATGACGTTACAATCTTCCTTTAATTAACTAAATAAAAGCGGTTAAAAAGATAAAATTTGCACATAGGTTCACGATTGTTTAAAAATCAGATAATTAAGCCAGTAATAACAGTTGAGCGACCGTGTTAAAACCACGGAACTCGGGAATGCCTAACACCTTCTCCTGAGTTAACAGAATTCCTTATCCGGATTTCTGGTTCGCGGACTGTAATACAGAGTCAATCTTTTCCTCGATTTAGGATTTGAACCAGTTACCTAGGACACCATAAATCTCCCAAGTGGCGACTATGGATCTTTTAACAAAAAATTCCGTTTCGATTGTCCTTTAATTGGAAAAACTCCCTTTATTTATACCCTTCCGGGGTGTGGTAAAAAGGAGGTGTGACAGCTCTAGCTACTCTGCTGGGGATCGAACCCAGAATCTCTGGTTCAGGGTTCAAGAATTTGAGCTTAGAATAATTGTTATTGTTTTGGCTTTATTTATTATTTAATTTTATCACATGTTTGGGCCTAATGTGCTAATTGTTGCTTTTACCGCTTTGATATTATCTGAACTGTATATATAAACTACTACGAAATCCCTCTCTTTTCTCTCTTGAGGAGTGCACGCTGGTCGTGACTTCTTTCTGTTAGTGTCATATCCCAAATAGAACAAGGCTCGGACAAGTTGCAAAGCCGGATGATCTTTTGGTTACCGGTACGCAGCCCCCCCCAGCTCGAGTTGTCCTCTCGGGTAAGCCAGGTCTAGAACAAATAAACCCAGGGTTTTAAACCTAGTATAACAATACCTCATGCCGAATCCCTAGTAAGAACGTTTGTTTGCATCATGTGCATTTTGACTTTGGAGACTCAACACAGGGGTTGGATCTGTCTAGGATAGGTGCACCCGAAATAAAAAGACCATCCTGATGCATCTTACTGCTACTTGTGCATTTATTTGCTTCGGATTTGCATGCTGACCGGCTTTTGAATAAAAGGAGAGAGTTCGGAAAATAAATAGCAGTTTAGAGGGTTAAGAGAGTTAATCACCCGTTTTAAGAAAAATCAGTGTCCAAATAGCACCAAAACTCTGCCGAATTTTTGAAAAAAAAAGAAAGGAGAAAAACGAATTGAAAAATGAAAAAAAGAAGAAGAAAGTTTGGTTTTCAAAAATAGTCTGTTTTATTTGCCCGAACTAAGCCAGTTTGATTCCCACCGGATGTGGGATACGTAGGCAACCCCCATCGCGTCCAACTTTCTTTTTGCAAAAATAGCCCAAGAGAACAAAAAGTTTACTTTTATTTGAAAATAATTAGGGTGGTGCCATTCTCGTCAAAAATAGCCGAATGTCCCTAAAAGGGCGCCGGAAGGCTGCTTTTGCAAGAACAACTACCTGTGGTCATTTTTTTCAAGGTTTTCACCGGTTAGCTCATACAGCCTTAAAATCTTCGTCTCCGAGGTGATGAAAGGCCGTATTTGCAAAATCGAATTTTATTTTTAAATGAAGAAAAAAGAAAAAAAAGAGAGTGCCAATTTTGTCTTTGAGTCAAATGAGTCTTGATTTTTTGCTTAATCACCTAATAAATGTGCAGAATGAGCACGAGTCCAAATTTGCCGATAACAGTCATGAACAAGATCCCTTTGGAGTTGCATATACGGTGGGAGGATCTGGGAAAATCGGAGCAAGATAAAGTCAATCTACATTTGGGATGTCTCACCGGGTTGTTGAAAATCAGACCTAGAGGAGATATCATAAAGGCTTTGGTTACGTTTTGGGACCCGGCCCATAACGTATTTCACTTCTCCGATTTTGAACTCACTCCAACTTTGGAAGAGATAGCAGGTTATATGGGAAGTACTGAAGGGCTGAGACATAAGTATATGATCGCTCCAAGAGCCGTTAACTCTCACAAATTCATGGATTTGTTAAAGATAAGCAAGGGAGTCCCGTACGCCGAGTTGGAGGGAGGTTTTTCCACTCTACTCTTTATATATCAAAGGTACGGGCATGTAGGAGGGTTCAACGATCCGGAAAGTGGGGTTTGTAGCAAAGGAAACCGAAAAAAATGGGATGAGCATAGGCGTTTCGCCTTCATGGTTGCTTTCCTCGGCCTTGTGGTGTTTTCCCAAAACGACGGGAATATCGATTTGTGGGTGGCTGGAGTCATCAAGGTCCTGATTACCAACGCCAAGAGCATTCTTGCCCCTATGATAGTGTCTGAGATATACCGAGCTCTCATAGCATGTAAAGCTATAGATTTCTTCGAGGGATGCAATTTGTTATTACAGATGTGGATGATTAAGCACCTGTGTCATCGCCCTCAGTATATGAGTTATGGATCTACAAAGAAAAGTTGCATTGAAGAGTTTGACACAAGGATTTTAGGGTTCAAGCTGCTAGAGGGGTTTGGAGATTGGGTATCCCGCCTTCGTTCCATTACTGCAGGATAAATAGAATGGACATTGGTTGGCTTCCTGTTGAAGAAATTGTGTATATGCCTGCCACTGGTCCTTACTTCCTCCTAATGGGTCTGCAAGGTATTCAGCCCTACGCTCATTACCCAGTGATGAGACAGTTGGGAAGGTGTTAGGTGATGCACCCAGATGAAGATCTTAGCGTTTATGCGGTCGAGGTTAGTTCCGATGGCCAATTTCATGAAGAAACAGTTCGTTCTATTTGGAATGAATGCTAGTATTTGATGGTGAACACTCGAGTGCGTGACCTATCTAGAGGCGAAGTCTCACCCGCCTATCTTGCTTGGTATAGAAAGAAGAACACTGTAAGGGCCGAACCAGAAAGACCAGCCAAAAAGCCTTACATTCAGGAATTTGTTGAGGCGTCGCAAGAACAGTGGGCTTGGTTGGCTAAGGAGAATGAGTACAGGGCCACAATAGGAAAATTGGAATAGCAAGTCAGAGAGCTTCAATTCGAGAGTGGCTTTCAAATCGCGGCGGACGAAGGAGAAAAGAAAAGGCTAGCCGAAGAAAATGAGGCCCTTCGAGCCCAAATTCAGAAAATGAAAATAGCAGCAGAAAACCCCGTCCGAAGTGCCAAAGATGAAAATCTCATCAATAACCTGAGGCAGAAAGTGAATGACTACAGTTTTGATTTGAACAAAGTAGAAAGTGAACTAGCCAGGGCTCGAAAGCAATTGGCTAAACATGCAGATGAATGAGCGCACCTGGTTAAGCAGTTGAAAGAAAAGTACAACAATGAGGTCGCAGGATTAAAGAAAAGGGTCATCGCCACAGAAAACAAAATGATCAAACAGGCGAGAGACTTCAAGGTTGAAAGAGAACATTACTATACAACATTGGCACAATTAGAAATAGATTTGCAACAACTTCAGGAGCAGAATCATGTGGCCGAGCAAACTTTGGAAGCTAAGGCCCAGCAGATCGGGCGTTTGTTACAAGAAAAAGGTGTCATAAGAGAGAGAATTAGAAACATCGCCGATTACATTGTTATGAAGTGCCAAGTCTGTGAGGATATGACTCGCACTACCTTCTTCACGACAGTAATGACATTTGTTAAACAGATAATGAGCGACTTGGACCGACTTCAAAGTGATCTTACATATAGGCCCGCGGCGAGAGCGAATGATGTCCCGCAGGCACCAGGAGCACTAATGTATTCATGATTTCCTTTTCCGTTAGAGTTTGTCAGTTCTGTTGAGTTTGTATTTTCTTTTGCTGGAGTCTGTCAATTGTGTTCAAGTCTGTATTTTCTTTTGTTGAAGTATGATAGTTTATTTTTGGAGTCTGTATTTCGTCTCTTCATCCGCGTCTGTTAGTCTCTCTTGGAGTCTATTAGTTTGGAGTCTTTATAATCAAAGCATTTGCTTTTATGAAAATTGAAAATCCCATTTTTTTTATTATTTACTTTCACACTTATCTCCCAGAACTACGCTCGGTCTGATTCATGCGGGGTCATGATACATAGGCAATCTCCATATGATTCGACCATAACCAAAAGAAAAACAAAAAAAGAAAGAAAAGAGAAAAAGAAGAAAAATGAAAAGAGAGAGTAAAAACAAGAGAGGAAAACAAAAGAAAAAGAGAAAAAATAAGAGAAAAGAAACAATGGCAAAACAAGAGGGAAATGAAAAAAGAAGAGCAACGGCCAGAATGAAAAGAAAGAGAAAAAGAAGGAAAGTTGTAAGTGGTAAAGCCGGGATGACGCAAACAGCCGATCAAATGCATGATAGAAACGGTTAATTGCTTAGGTGCATTCATTCCCCAAATGTGCGGTTACCAATTTGTTAAAGCCCTAACCACTAACAAGGTTGTTGTTGATGTATTGAGTTCAGGCAGGTGGTTAGTTGATCGGCATTCTGGCAACTCACTCATACAATACCCGATCAAAAGACAAGTTGAACATGACCAACCAAGAATTGGAGGCAAGTATTGTTGACCCGTCAAAAGAGGTGAAAGAACTGGATGTTAATGCAATGAAGGAAGAGATGTATAAGTTAAAGCAGCAGATGGCTGAAATGTACCAAGCCTGGGCAAAGGGGCATCCACCACTGGTTTATCCCGTCAACCCTGCTTATATCCCACCATCGGCCCAACCTCAGGAGCCTCCCACTGTGAACTCATCTCCAACCTTTCCCCTCTACCAACAGTGCTATGGTACCACTTCCCAATTTTCTCAAGCTCCACCACCCAAACAAGTCCCATACCCTTCTCCACCAATCACTCCTATTTTTGTGGCACCTCTACCCGCTGCATTGCACCGATCATCCAGTGAACCTCTATTCTAGACTCACGATAACCAGTATTATCCCCCTGAACCCACCTCCAAAACCTCGGAACCATGTTCTTACACCCCTCATCTTGATCTCCCGACAGAGACCGAGAAGCCACCCAAAAATCCCGAGCATGAAGAGATGATCAGAAAGGTCAAAAGCTTAGGACAATCGTTCAGAGATATGATGGGGTTGGGAGGTCAAGTAAGTGTGGCCTATATAGATTTATGTCTGTTTCCAGATGTTCAGTTACCAACAGGGTTCAAAATGCCCAAGGTTGATCTGTATGACGGGCATGGTGACCTAGTAGCACACTTAAGAGGATTCTGTAGCAAGATGAGAGGAGCAGGCGGAAGAGATGAATTGTTGATGGCATATTTCAGCCAAAGTTTGAGTGGATCGGCATTAGAATGGTATACCAGACAAGATCACAACAGGTGGTACACATGGGACGATTTGGCCCAAGCCTTCGCCTACCATTTTCAGTATAATCTTGAAATTATCCTAGACCGTCTGTCATTGACAAAAATTGAGAAGAAGAAGCCCGATGAGAGTTTCAGGGAGTATGGGTTCCGTTGGAGAGAGCAAGCAGCGAGGGTTGACCTTCCGATGAAAGAAAGTGAGATGGTTGATTATTTCTTGCAGGCTTTGGAGCCCACTTATTTTGGTCACTTGGTGTCAGCAGTGGGCAAGTCCTTCAATGAGGTTGTAAAAATGGGAGGCATGGTTGAGGAGGGACTCAAGTCCAACAAAATCATGAGTTATTCAGCAATCAAAGTGACCACCCAGGCCATTCAAAATGGTACTAGGGGTGTACTCGGGAAGAAGAAGAAAGAGGATATTGCTACAATTGAGTCGGGAGCTTGGGTCGGGTCTAGGGGCCTCCCGCATTACTACAACCAGCCTCGACCTTATCCCCAAACGTACCCCCACATTCCATATAGCCCACCACAACACTATTACCCACTACCAGATCCCCATTTTCCGTCCATTACGGGCAAACCTATACCCAACCTCCTGCTCATGCACAATGGCGTACGCCAACTCCATAAAGTCCATACCTAACTCCACAAAATTCCCATCCACCCCCAATAGCATACAGAAATCCCCCTGGAACAGGTTTTCGGTCAAATCAAGCCTTTAAGAATGAGAGGTTGTAGAAGCAGAAGACTTTCACTCCATTGTGAGAATCATATACCAATCTATCCACAGATTGAGATAGTTGGGTATGTTGAATCCGATTGAGGCTAAACTGCCAAATCCCCTTCCCAGAAATCTTGACCGCTCGGTGAGTTGTGAGTATTGTTCAGGGGCCCCGGGTCATGATACAGAGAAATGCTGGAAATTGAAAACAGCTATTCAAGAGCTCAATGATACTAATCGGATTGAGGTACAAGCTCCGGAGGCACCCAATATCAATCAGAATCCCTTGCCAGCCCATCATGAGACAAATATGATTGAGATAGTGCATAAGGGAGGGGAGCCCAAGAAGCCTTCGCAAACAGTCATGATGATTCGGGCTAGTAAAGCCAAGCCGTTTGAAAAGTCAACAAGTGAGAAGTCTGTGATCAAGTTGAATGGGGCAAACAATGAACCATCTGTGGAGTTCAAGAAGGGGTCCTCAAGTGATGTTGCAGGAAAACATAAAAGAGCAAAAGTGGTTGTGCCAGGAGTGATGAACAAGCCTGTGGTAATTGTGAAGGGCGCCCGCACAGATCCTGTCATTATCAAACCGGTAAATCAATTACCGATAGTCAACAGCAAGGCAGTCCCATGGAATTATGAACGAGTGACAGTGACTTACAAGGGGAAAGAGGTTAAAGAAGAAGTGTGTGAGACCCGTGGTTTGACTCGATAGAGGAGATGCTTTGCCCCCGAAGAGTTGAGAAAAGCTAAGACCTCAAAATATAATCTAGTGTTGGTAAAGAATGTTGTGACCGCGGAAGAAGAAGAAGAATTTCTAAGAAAGATGAAAGTACAGGACTATTCCATTGTGGAGCAGTTAAGGAAGACACCGGCTCAGATCTCACTCTTATCATTATTGATCCATTCAGACGAGCACCGTCGGGCTTTGATGAAGATCTTGAACGAAGCCCACGTTCCTGACAAAATCTCACTAAACCACTTGGAAAAAATAGCTAACAAGATATTTTAGGTAAACAGAGTCACTTTTTCTGATGATGAGTTGCCCGTGGAGGGATCTGAGCATAATAGATCCCTCTATATGACGGTGAAATGTGAATATTCCGTGGATACTCGGGCAATGGTTGACAACGGTTCCAGTGCAAATATTTGCCCTCTTTCCACTCTGAACAAGTTGAAGGTGGATGATGAAAGAATTCACAAGAACAGTATCTGCGTTCGGGGATTCGACGGTGGAGGGAAAGATTCAGTCAGGGACATAGTGCTCGAGCTTACAATAGGGCCAGTTGAATTTACTATGGAATTCCAGGTGCTCGATGTGGCCGTTTCTTACAATATGTTGTTAGGTTGACCCTGGATTTATGCTGCCAAAGTGGTCCCGTCCACTCTGCATCAAATGGTTAAGTTTGAATGGGATAGACAGGAAATTGTTGTGCATGGCGAAGATAATTTGTGTGTTCCCAGTGATTCCATTGTTCCGCTTATAGAGTTTGAAGAGGACAAGGGGCCATGGGTTTATCAGGTTTTTGACACGGTATTGGTAGAGAAAATTCCTGAAGGGAAGTGCGTGCTGACTCCAAGGGTAGCTGCTGCATCGTCATGGTAGCCGTCGAAATGTTGAAAAATGGTTTTATACCGGGCAAAGGTTTGGGTGTATCTCTGCAAGGTATCGTACAGCCGGTTTCTCTTCCTAAAAACTTGGATACATTTGGTCTGGGGTTCAAGCGCACAGTCCCAGACATGAGAAGAGCCAGAAAAATGAAACAGAGAGCATGGGCCCTTCTAAAGCCAGTCTCGCGTCTTTCCCGATCATTTGTCAGGCCTGGTACCAGGTAGCGCCCAGTGACGACAGTTCCCAGTTTGGTGGTTGATGTGTATGGAGATTTGATGGAAAGGTTCGAGAGGATATTCGCCGATGTGAACGTGTTGGAAGCTGGAGAGGGTTCTAGCAAGTCGGATGTGCAATTTGCTGGGCTCAGTGCAAAGATTAACAATTGGGAAACTACTCCTCTCCCCACCAGGAGGGAGTTTTGGTAGTTTGCTTTGATTTTTTTTCAATTTATCTGGATTATTCCAGAGTTGTAATTCAGATTCTATGTTCCGTCCGTTTGGATGTATAAACCCCGTTAACTTTAATTTCAATGAAATGCAATTTTTCTTTTCTTCGCTCCCTGATAGTTTTATTTTTGTTTTCCTTTCTTCCTTGTACAGTTCTTTTTATGCTGGCTTCAATGATATGACATGCATGCAGAATCTCCGGCCCAGTCTTAAAAGCTAATCTAATTCTGAAATAGTAATTCAAGAAATAGAGTGTGATGTTGAATCGGAATATGATGAGGATGAAGCCTTTAAAGAGATTAGTAAAGAATTAAGTCATTTTGAAGAAAAACCCAAGCCTAACCTAAGTGACACAAAAGCAATCAATTTAGGGGACCAAGATAATGTCCGGAAAACTAAAATAAGTGTCCACCTTGAACCACAACTCAGAGAGGAGTTAATTAAAACACTGTTCGAGTATAAAGATGTTTTTGCATGGTCCTATGATGACATGCCAGGTCTAAGCACTGGCTTGGTGGTTCACAAATTGCCCACTGATATGGCATTTCCCCCTGTCAAGCAGAATCTGAGGAAATTTAAAACTGATATGAGTGTGAAAATTAAGGAAGAGGCCACCAAACAGTTTGAGGTCAAGGTCATTCGGGTCACTCGGTATCCCACTTGGTTAGCCAATGTAGTGCCTGTGCCGAAGAAGGATGGCAAGACCAGGGTGTGTGTTGATTATCGAGACCTCAACAAGGCGAGTCCCAAGGATAACTTCCCACTGCTGAACATCCATATATTGATCAATAATTGTGCCAAACATGAGATTGGTTCTTTTGGGGATTGTTATGCGGGCTACCACCAGATCTTAATGGATAAAGAAGATGCAGAAAAGAAATCATTCATTACGCCATGGGGAACGTACTTCTATCGGGTCATGCCATTTGGTTTGAAAAATGTTGGGGCAACCTACATGAGGGCAATGACGACCATATTCCACGACATGATACATAGGGAGATCGAGGTTTATGTGGATGATGTGATTGTAAAGTCTAGAAAGCAGTCTGACCATGTTAGAGATCTGAGAAAGTTCTTCCAAAGGCTTTGCAGGTACAATCTCAAGCTCAATCCTGCAAAATACGCGTTCGGTGTTCTGTCTGAAAAGTTGTTGGTATTCATAGTCAGCCGACAAGGTATTGAATTAGACCCGTCAAAAATCAAAGCCATCTAGGAATTGCCACCCCAAAGAACAAAACTGAGGTGATGAGTCTGTTGGGAAGATTGAATTACATCAGCTAGTTTATTGCTCAGCTCACGACAACTTATGAGCCTATCTTCAAACTGTTAAAGAAAGATGTTGCAGTCAAGTGGACAGATGAATGTCAGGAAGCATTTGATAAGATAAAGGGGTACTTGTCAAACCCACCTGTGTTGGTCCCGCCAGAACTAGAGAGACCTTTGATTCTGTATTTGACGGTCCTGGACAGTTCATTTGGTTGTGTGTTGGGCCAGCATGACATTACCGGCAGGAAGGAGCATGCCATCTATTATCTCAGCAAGAAGTTTACATCTTACGAGGTTAAGTACACTCATCTTGAGAGGATGTGTTGCGCCCTCACTTGGGTGGCACAAAAATTGAAGCATTATTTGTCATCTTACACCACTTACCTCATCTCTCGTTTGGATCCGTTAAAGTATATCTTTCAGAAGCCTATGCCCATAGGGAGGCTCGCAAAGTGGCAAATCTTTCTCACAGAATTTGACATCGTCTATGTGACTAGGACTGCAATGAAAGCACAAGCATTGGCCGACCATTTGGCTAAGAATCCTGTAGATGAAGAATATGAGCCTTTGAAGACTTACTTCCCTGATGAAGAGGTAATGCACATTGATGAATGGAAATAGATTGAAAAGCCAGGATGGAAACTTTTCTTTGATGGGGCTGCGAACATGAAAGCCGTTGGGATAGGAGCGGTACTTATTTCTGAAATAAGGCATCATTACCCTGTTATGGCTCAGCTTCGGTTCTACTATACTAACTGTGAGCATGTGATTTTTGCCTCATACGAATTACTCCAAAATAATTCCCAAAATTAGGTTTTGGCCTTGATTATTTGTTATTTTTAGGAATTATTGCGTGATTTTTCTGATTGTTTGCATATATTTGTGGGCATGTTTAATTTTATTAATGCATTAAAAATACAAAAATATAGCATTGGCATTTAAGATTTGATTTTACATTTTTTGGAATTAATTAATAATTAGGATATCAGAAAACTTTGAAATGGTATCTCGTTTAATCACTTAGGCAGAATAACTGGGATTAGTTCAATAATTTGGTTGAATGTGTATAATTATCCACTGATTAGTATAATTTTATGCAAGTGGTTACTAATTGAGAATCTCCTAATAGTGGTAGGGTAGTATTTGCATTATCAAATTAACTAAAAGCACTAATTGAGTGGATGATTAAAGAAATGAAATGTTGAATTGGTAGTGGAAAATGCACTAATTGAACGCCCATTTAAGGGAGCTGAAAATCAGATTCAAGGGGGCGGAGAGAATGGTATACACTCGATATACACTAGATATACAGGGGCAGAATTCATTTTGGAGAGAGTAAAAAAGATAGAACCAAATTTTCTGAAATATTGAGAGCGGAAGAACACCAAAGAGAGTTCAAAGCTAGAAAGAGAAAACAAAGAGAGATTTCCGGACTATTTATCTTTTCCATTTTTACTGTTTTTCTTCGTGTTGCTGGGATTTCTGGATTGAGGTACATGTCCTGAAACTCGATGTTTGAAAATATCCAGTTTAAAATGAATGAAGTGGAGGCCTATTGTTGATTTACTGCTTTCATTATACTGTAATAACCGTACTGATGGACTGTTAATTATAAGTTTGTGCATTTGAACAGTTAAGTGTGTGTTAGATATTTAGAAATGCATATGAGTTTAGTTGAGTATTCGTTGTAATAATTCCATGCTGGACTAACAGAATAGTTTCTATTAGTTTAGTTAATTTCCGGTTTTCCTAGATCTGTATAAATGGTATTTTCAAGCTGTGATTAATTAGGCTGTAGACTGTTAAAGTAGTGTGATACTTCTTCTGATCATGGGAGCTTTATATTTAGTAGTGATGATGTGAGTTAATCTATAATTCTGAGTTTGAGTGGTTGTGTGTGGGTTCGAAATCAGAAAGTTAAAAGTAGATATGAGATATGTAATTCGTAAGGTTAATTTAGGCAATCCATTTTCGTCCAACATCCTTAATTCTCGAGTTTCAATTCTCATATGTGGTCACGTTAGTGTTTAATCAAAGTTCATGAGTCAGCATTTTAATAAAAATGAGTCATAGTAGGGAATTTGAAATTTGAACTAGTATGCACCATGTTTGAAATTGTGATCATAGGCAGTTTACGTGGGTCATGAAATCTGAAATCAGTTGCTTTCCAACTCATGTTTAATGTTGCATTGAATTTATTTTACTGGCTAGTTAATTTTAGTAGTAGATTCATCAGATTTGTGTTCTTAATTAAATTGAAATTCCATTTAGTGTAAAAGACAGGGCTTAACAGGCTAGTCCCTAAACGTTTGGGCCTCAGGATAATTGACCAAGGCCCAGGCCAGTTTTGGCCCCTTTCTCATTTAGGCCTGGGCCAAGGTCTGTTTTGGATGATTTTATGGTGTATATCTGGTTTTAAATTCCCTCTGCTGGGCTCACATCGGAGCCCAATGGTCGGATGTTGGTGCAAAAATATTACTTAGTTTGCATCAGTCCAGTAACAAATTAATTAGGGCCTTTCTTTTATTTTAGAGACAAATTAAGTAGAAAACTATAGATTGCTCTAGGTTTGCACTTTAAAATAATAAAACGGGATGAGCCTCGCTAAACAAAACACATAAATTGCGGGCACTCGATAATTGTATATATTAAAATACTTAGATTTTGGGACGGGCCGTTTTAGCGAATTTCACGGCCTTCCCAAAAATAATAACGCGTTAGTCTCTTTAGGCGCGTATTTAATAACATTACCTCCCTAAACTCCGGTGTGCATTTATGTGACCCAAATCCAAATCCCAACGATGTTAAAGTATGTCCAAAAACCAAGGGTGCATTTATGTGAAGTGGTTCAAGACTTGTTTTAATGACGTTGTAATTTTCTTTAAAAATGAATAAAAACGGTTAAGGTTAAAATTTGCACATAGGTTCATAATTGCTAAAATCAGATAATTTAAGCCAAATATAACAGTTGAGCGACCGTGCTAGAACTACGGAACTCGGGAATGCCTAAAACCTTCTCCCGGGTTAACAGAATTCCTTATTCAGATTTCTGGTTCGCGGACTGTAATACAGAGTCAATCTTTTCCTCGATTCGGGATTCAACCGGTGACTTGGGACACCATAAATCTCCCAAGTGGCGAATCTAAATCTTTAAATAAACGAATCCCGTTTCGATTGTCCTTTAATTGGAAAACTCTATTATGCCCTTGCGGGTGTGGGTAAAAAAGGAGGTGTGACAACTCTGGCGACTCTGCTGGGGAACGAACCCAGAATCCCTGGTTCAGGGTTCAAGAATTTGAGCTTAGAATAATTGTTATATTTGGCTTTTTTAATTCACATGTTTGTGCTTAATGTGCGAAATTTTGCTTTTTACCGCTTTGATATTATCTGAACTGTATATATAAACTGTTACGAAACCCCTCTTCTTTCTGAGTCTTCTGAATTTATGGTGCACACGTGAGCGTGACCCACATTTATGTTAGAAGTCATACCAAATAGAACGAAGTTGGGTCAAGTAACTAGGCCGGGTAGACTTTTGTGCTCCCGGTACGTTGCCCCCACTTCGGCTCGAGCTGTCTGCTTGGGTAAGCCAAGTCTAGAACAATAAACCTAGGTTTTAAACCTAGTATAACAAAGCCTCATGCAGGATCCCTAGTAGGAACGCTTGTTTGCATCACGTGCATTTGACTTTGGGGACTCAACACATGGGTTGGGTCCTTCTAGGACAGGTGCACCCAAAATAACAGACCATCTTGATGCATCCTATGTGCTACATATTGCATTTATTCAATGGTAAAAGGGTCATTTGGCGGACCAATGATAGTTGAGAGCAAATGAAAAATGAAAAAAAAGAAAGAAAAGAGAGAGTGAAGTGTGGGGATAAAGCGAGTTGGGCCCAATTATGTTGTTAAAAAAAAGAACTTGAAATTTCAGGAAAAAAAAAGATTTTGCACTTTTTCATCATTTTCCGAAAATCAGAAAATCAAAAAAAAGAGAAAAAGAAAATCCAAAAAGATTTTGCATGTTTCATCATTTTTCAAGAAAAAGCAAAAAATAAATATGTTATCTCTAAATTAGTTATTTTTTATTTATCGCCCGTATCCAATCTGCCCGAACTACGCAAACCTGATTCTCGTCTTTCGGGGCGTGATACGTAGGCAACCCACATAGGGTCCGGTCTTCCTAGTAAATCTTAGGTTCTTGGCTTCGCGGGGTCATAGCCAAATTTTGCACTTCTAGCCACCTTTTGGCCAAATAAGTCATTTTGCAAAAGTAGCCTCAATCATGTCAACCATGTGTCTAGTAAGGAATGTTTTTATCTCACATAGTGTTGGTTTAAGTTTTCTTATTCATGTGTGGATTTATTTACCGGAGTTTAAGCATGACAGACATCCCGTGACCATCCAGTCAGGATCGCTCAGTCGGGAGTTGCTTAAGGAGATTTGTTTTATTTTTATGTCCTGAGGTTGTTCTTCATTTTATGTCGTCTTTACTTTCTACTTTTGTACAGTAATGTCAAGTCCTTTGTTATTGTTATATTCTGCTTTATATTTTCCTTTATTTAGAATACTAATTCTAGAAATGGAAAAAATTTCGAGGTTGTTTTTCCTTTAGGCAATTAATATCTAGGACTTAAAATGAATATATTTTATGTTCCCTTTAGTATATTAAGACCAAAAATTCAAAAAAAAAAGAGAATTTTCTTTAGTACCCCTTTAAAAGTTTTCTTTTAAGATATTAAATCCAAAAATCCAAAAAGATTTTCTGTTGAGGTTTTTCTTTGGGAAATTGATGAAAAATGACTTGAAAAAAAAATTCTTTTATTTTAGGACATTGTACATATAAGAAAAAGAAAACAACAATACTTTTTCTTTGGTTTATTTTCAGAGTTTCTTCCTTAGGTAATCAAAAATTCAAATTCAAAAACAGTTTTTTTATCTTTTTCATTTCTTGTTTCGAAGTGTTTTCTTCAAGATATCAAGTGAAAATTCAAAATATTTTTCTTTGGTCTAGCCTTTAGATTTCCTTCTTAAAAAAGAAAAAAAATCAAAAAAATATTTTTTCTCTTGTAGGGATTTTCCTTAATAATTTCCCATAGAGTATTTGTTTCAAAAAAAAGGGGAAAAATATGTGCTCATTAAGCTTGAGTTTAGAATAGGTTATAGAGCATTCAGTCTAGAAAATTCAAAAAAAAAAAGATTTGCTTCTTTTATTTATCTTTTCTCATCGGATTAGTCACTAAGGTAAAAAGGGAAAAAAAAGAAGAAAATGAAAAAGGAAATGTTGGTTTGTTACTTCGTTCCCGATCTTTCAGAACTACGCAAAGATCTGATTCATGCGGCGTCATGATACGTAGGCAACCTACATAGGGTTCGATCGACTCATTCTTTTATTATTATCATTATTATTAAGAAATGAAATAAAAAGAAAAAAACAAACAAAAGAGAAGAAGAAAAAAAGATGAAATCATGGGATGAGAGGGAGGAAAAAAGCGATAATCAGAAAGAGAAAAAGAGGAAATGAGCGAGCTAAGAAGTGCGAGAAAAGAAAAGAAAAGAAAAGAAAAGAGAAGGTTCAAATGGACAAATTGGGATGATGCCAAGGGACTTTATGACCCTCGAAGTCATTCTAGAATCATTAATTGTTGCTAGGTGCATTGCACACAATGTGATATTTTTGCTATTAAATGCCCTAACGCTAACGTGATAACTTCATTTTGTTATATTCACAAAAGAAGGGTGGTTAGTTTGTGGTTCTTAAGGTAACTCATCCATTCAACACAAGGCCAAAGGGCAAGGTAGCCATGACTAGCAAAAACTTGGACAATTGAGTTGTTGACCCGTCAAGGGAGTTTGTGGAGTCGGAGTCTGAATTGAAAGAGGAGTTCCAAAGGGTGAAACAGCAGATGACAGAAATGTATCAGTCTTGGATCAGAGGGCATCCTCCACCTTTATTCTCCATTAACTACACTGAAAACCCTGCAACTATCCCATCACTATCACAAGTCCAGGTTCCCACTGCTGTTGATATCTCTCCACAACCTTTTCACACTCCACCCCTCAAAAGCACATCATATCCCGCCCATTTGACCACTCATGCTCTTGTAGTTCCTCCCCAGCTACTTTTCCTCGATCCTCTAACGAGGTTGTGTTCAAAGTCCCTGATGCCCAACACTATGCACCAGAACCAACTTTCAAAGTCTCAGATTCATACTCTCTCGCTCCTCATTTTGAGCCTCCCGGTGAAACTGAAAAGCTTGCTAAGACAGTGGAGCAAGATGAGATATCCAGGAAGGTGAAAATCTTAGAGCAGTCTTTAAGAAACATGCAATGGATAGAGAGCTAGATGAGCGTGACTTACAAAGACTTACTGCCTGATGGGTTTAAGATGCCAAAGTTCGACTTATATGACGGGTATGGAGATCCCATGGCCCAATTGAGAGGCTACTGCAGTAAGATGAGAGGCGTCGGTGGGAAAGACAAATTATTGATGGCGTACTTCAGTCAAAGTCTGGGTGGGGCAGCTCTGGAGTGGTACACCCGCCAAGATGCTGGCAGGTGGTACACGTGGGATGATATGGCTCAGGCCTTTGCCAGGCACTTTTAGTACAATATAGAAATTGTCCCAGATCGCATGTACCTCTCCAAGATACAAAAGAAGCCTAATGAAAGCTTTAGGGAATACGGGCTCAAATGGAGAGAGCAAGCTGCCACAGTCCATCCTCCCATGGAAGAAAAAGAGATGGTCGAGTACTTTCTTCAAGCTCAAGAACCAACTTACTTTGGGCATTTGATCACGGCTGTGGGTAGGTCTTTTAATGATGTGGTAAAAATGGGAGAAATGGTAGAAGATAGGCTGAATTCTAGCAAGATCATGAGTTATTCTGCTTTAAAAGCCACAACACAAGCAATTCAGAACGACACATGAAGCTCGCTGGGTCAGAAGGAACATGATAATGTTGCCATGGTCGTTTCAGAGTCATGACATAGACCAAAGGGTATGCCTCACCAATATACCCAGCCTCAACTCCAACCCCAAACCTATCCCTCAGCTCCACATAATGCACCTCAGTATTATCCTCCGAACAATGTCTGGTCATCTTCCCAACCACCAGGTCACTCCCTATGGCGAGCGCCAGCACCACATAATGCATTCTTGCCTTCACAACATTTTCGAGCACCCAACAACCCAAGAAAACAGGGGCAGGGAAGGGAACAAAGGTAAAGAAATAGTTTCACGCCAATTGAAGAGTCCTACACAAACTTATTTGAAAAGTTAAAACATTCTGGCCTGATTGAGCCGCTCAACGGCTATACTCCAGACCCATATGCAAAAGGCTTTGATCCTACTGTACGATGCATGTACCACTCTAATGTCCAAGGGCATAGCATTGAAGATTGTCGTTCCTTGAAAAGGGAAATAGAAAGAATGATTCAAGAAGGGGTAATTGTGATCAATGACAGTGACAGGGAGCATGCGAACCCTCTTGGGAACTTGTTGACTGAAGTTGATGATATTGAAGTTGGTAATGGTCTTGGAAATATTGATGAGGAACTCAGTGGCTAAGATGTCGTGCTTGGTAATTGGAAAGACGCTCCATTTCTTGGTCAGCTGGAGAGGAGTTTTGGTGGTTTATTTTGTTGTCATTTCTGTTGTCCGGGTTATTTTCAGGGTTGTAATCCGGATATTATCTTGTGACTCAAACCTTTCTATCCTTTTATTTTGCCTAGTTTGTTTAGTCGTAGTAGCTCGTTTAGTGTTGTCTAGGTTTGTTCCAAGGTTGTAACCCCAGTTTAGTCTGTTTGTTCTGTTGTTCAAACCCTTTCACCATCTGTCTAATGCAATTTTCTGTTTTCTGTTATTTCTAGTCATTTTTGTTTAGTTCTCTTTTCCTTTTATAGTTCTTTTCCTGTTAACTCTAGTGACATGACATGCACGCGTAATTCTCAACCTGGTCTTAAAAAGTTAATTTAGTCATGAAGCAATAAAACAATTTTGAAGATGATAGGGACATTTGAGGGAAATAAGTAAAGGCATTTTGAGATTATTTCAAGCCCGAATTGCGATACTGGGGCAGATAAAACATAAAAAAATACTGTTGAAACGCATTCTGCCGCATCAGGTTGAAGCTAAGGCAAGTTTTCCCCAAATTGATAGGGGCCATTCGTGATAATGAGAGTGAGGGTGTTGTCTAGTGGTGCTTTTAGTTAACAGATGTAGAAGGCGAATATGTAGATATGGTTGTCAAGTCTGGTACAATCAAAAGATGTTACAAATGTTTTCCTTGGTTTGTTTAATTGTGTAGTTTGCACTTGGCATGTTTTGGAGATTGGAATGAAGAAGGCATTTTGTTCTGCTATTTAAACACTTTATCCTTCATTACCCTTTTGAGCCTTACTTATTTTTATTTCATACCCCTCTTTTGGAATCAGTAGCAAAGTTCAGAAACAAGCGCGAAAGATAAGTAAGGAAAAAAAAAGAGAAAAGAAAAAGAATAAAAAGAGAGAGAGGAAAAGAGAATGAGAAAAGAAAAAAAGAAGAAAAAGAGAAGAAAAAGAAAAGAAAAAACAACAAAACAACAAAAAGAGAAAAGGAAGAAAGAAAAGAAAAGAAGAGAAAGAAGAAGAAAAGAAAAGAAAATTGCAACAACAAGGCAATTCATATGTCATGAACTACGTTCGACCTAATTTCTTTTAAGGGTACGTAGGTAGCCTCACGATTCGGTCCCATCAAAATAAAAATCCAAAAGTCCCCAAGCAAAGAAACTGGGGCAGAAGTTGTGTTTGCTGTAAGAAATCTGATTCCAAAAGTTGTAATTTTAAACCCATGTCGAACTATTTTGAGCCTTTGATACCCTTTCTTTCTAACCCCATCCAAAAGCCCACATTACGGTCCAAAGAAAGACCTTTCGATCAGTCTTCGAGAGATGCCAAGTCGAGCAAATAGAGGTGATTCATATCAGGATAACACTCTGGTCCAAGCAGAAAAAGTAATGAAAATGATAGTCTTATTGGTGAAAACCTTCATGGGCACCTTGAGGTGACGAAAGTTTAAAGAAAGAATCAAATGAGAGAGGCTTGATGGTGAAAACCCTTTGGGCACTACAAGTCGAGTAAGGATTGTAAATCTGATTGGATAATCGGAGCATTGAAGCCCAATTTCACGACTTAGAGGGTACAACAATAGTTAAATATCAGACTTGCTTGACAGAATAGGCCACAGGTGCATGTCATGGCCGTTAGAGTTGGTATCCAATCTGATAGGTTTCTCCTTTGTAGTTTTCTTGTTAGGAATCATCTCTTTCCCGTGTCCTTTACTCTGTTTCTTTTGTCGTATTTACTTCCCTTTTCTGAGTGTATTTGGTCAAAACAAGTGAGAAATGACTTCAAAAATTGCCACCAACTTTCCAAGTGCACAAAATAGATCTGGCTAGCACATCAAAGCGTCATAAGTCAGGAAAGAACAACAAGCGCACTGAGCTAGTAACGATCAACATGCTTTGGGATCCTTGTGAAATACAAAGCTTTGGTACATATCAATCCCTGGACAATGCAACAAATGAAGGGTGTTAGGTGAACGAATCAAAGGCATCTTCTATGGTAAGATTCACAAAAGTGGTTAACTAGTGGCAAGCGAGGTCTTCCAAGCAGAAATCAAAGTTATCATGGCAAGCGAGGGAGCAATAGACCTCAAGGCCAGGTCCAGTGGTTTAAGTCAAGGAAGAACAACATACACACTGAGTTGGTAACAATCAATATGCGTTGGGATCCATGTGAAATACAAGGGATAGAAAAGGTGGTAAACCAGTGACAAGCAAGATCTTCCATGCAGAAATCAAAGCTATCATGGCAAGTGATGGAGCAATAGACCTCAAGACCAAGGCTAGTGATTTAAATCAGGAAAGAACAACACATTGAAGTTGGTAATAATCAATATACCGTGGGGATCATGTGAAACACAAAGGTTTGGTAGATGTCGGTTCATGAGCATTGCAACAGATAGAGGGTATTGGGTCTGAACGGAGAAGAGGTATTTTCTGTGATATGGGTGACAGAGAAATTGGTTAGTCAATAAGCAAGCAACGTCTTTCAAGGTGAAATCAAAGTTATAATGGCAAGTGAAGGAGCAATCGTCGCAAAGTCAAGGACACAGACCAACCACCATATTTAAACTCACAAATTTTCTTTGTTTGAAACAGGGACAGAAGCTGTGTTCATATCAAAGTTGGGAAGCTTGAAATTTTCAGGTGTAATGCCCCAATTCTGCTTACGCAAAGGCTATTGAGAAGATCACACATGACCCGTAGGAGATGCACTTCCTAGTCTGGGTTTTCAAGTTATATTTTGTTGTAGGAGACGCACTTCCTAAACTGATATTTTACCCTTTAGGAGACACACTTCCTAAATTGATAATTCATCCGTAGGAGACGCACTTTCTAGTTTGAGTCATTGATTTTTCACCCATAGGAGATGCACTTCCTAGTATGGGTAGTTCAGGTTATATTTTTGTTTTAGGAGACGCACTTCCTAAATTGAGATTTCACCCCTAGGAGATGCACTTCCTAGTCTGGGTAGTTCAGGTTATATTTTTGTTTTAGGAGACGCACTTCCTAAATTGAGATTTCACCCCCTAGGAGACGCACTTCCTAGTTTGGGTAGTTCAGGTTGTATTGTTGTTTTAGGAGACACACTTCCTAAATTGAGATTTTCTCCTTGGAGACGCACTTCCTAGTTTGGTTCATTGAAGTTCATTCGTGGGAGACACACTTCCTAGTTTGAGTCATTGAAGTGTCACCCCTAGGAGATGCACTTCCTAGTCTGGGTTTTTTAGGTTATATTTTTGTTTTAGGAGATGCACTTCCTACATTGAGCTTTCCCCTAGGAGACGCAATTCCTGGTTCCACGCACTAAAGTTATACCCTTAGGAGACGCACTTCCTAGTCTGGGTTTTTTAGGATACACTTTTAGGAGACGCACTTCCTAGTTTGGATCGTATGAGTTTTAGTCACTGAAGATCTCACCCCTAGGAGACACACTTCCTAGTCTCGGTCATTTAAATTTATTCCTAGGAGACACACTTCCTAGTTTAAGTCATTAATGTTACACCCCTAGGAGACACACTTCCTAGTCTTGGTATTTCAAGTTATATTTTGATTTACAATATTGCTAACAACTCACAAATCTTCCTAGTGCAAACTGGGGAAAGAAAATTTTCTTTGTTTTGTCTATTTTGTTGTAATCAGGCACCCACCTGGAGAACAAGGGGAGATAACTCAAGTTTCTAGGGAAAGCAGTTTCGAAGGAAGGCAGTTCAAGTTTCAGGGGAAATGGTTCAAGGTGCAAGGGAAAATAGTGTCAAGTAACAAGAGAAGACGGTTCGAGTTCAACAACCAGGCGTCCACCTGAAGAAAAGGAAAAACATCTCAAGAATACCATTCAAGTCAGCCACAAAGGAACTTATGAGGAAGATACAAGTCAACAAGGCAACATCAGTCACAAGATCAAGTTTGGAAATAAACCTTTGTAAAGCATAGATTATAGCTTAGTCTAGCTTCTTCATTTTTGTCATGGTGTGACAAGGAGGTCAGTAGGCAGTATCAGCAGCAGCAACAGCAGTAACAGTAAAACCGTAGCTTCATGGTAGTCCCAGCTACCAAATTTCTCGAACTACATTGACCTGATTCATTTATAGCCAAGGATATGTAGGAAACCTTTGAAGCAGAGGTTCGGTCAAATCTTTCAAAAAATGCTTCCCACAGAGTGTTCAAACAGGCAAAAATCGCTCGTATCTGCTCACTTTATCTTTGCACGAAAACTCTTCGTGTTTCCGGACAAAGAGGGGCAACTGTTGTCACACCTCCTTTTTGCGCGCCCGCCCCGAAGGGTTAAATGCGCGAGGGAGTTTTTCCAATTTAAGTGACAATATTCGAAATGGGATTATTTATTTAATTCAGAGTCGCCACTTGGGAAAGGTTTGGCTTTTGGTGTCCCAAGTCACCGGTTTATCTTGAATCCCAAATCGAGGAAATTTTTGACTTTTCCAAATGAAGTCTGCGAACCAGAAATTCTAAGTAAGGAATTCTGTTGACCCGAGGGAAGGTGTTAGGCACCCTCGAATCCCGTGGTTCTAGCACGGTCGCTTAAATTGTTATAATGGCTAAATATCTGATTTAAATACATGTTGTGACTTATGTGCTTTTATTAAGTTTTAACCGCTTTTATTATTATCATTTATTTTACAGAATTGCAACGTCGTGAAAATGCATCTCGAACCACGTCACAATCAATGCACCCGTGATTGTCGACACATTTGGACTTCGTTGAGATTTGGATTTGGGTCACATCAATGTGCACCCGAATTTAAGAATGTGATTTAATTAAGCCGCGCCAACAGAGTCTAACGCGTTATTATCTTTGTAGAAGGCCATGAAATTTATTAAATGGCCTATCTTGAATTCTAAATAATTATCGTCAGTTGTTGAGGGCCCCGCAATTGTTTTTTTTTTATTTGGCGAGGCTTGTCTTATTATTTTTAGAAGGGTATCCTACAGTGACTACATTTCTATTATTTTTATTTCCAGAGATAGAAGAAAGGAAAGTGTGTGTGCTAATTGAAGTATATACTTCAGCTTAAACCAAACTCCTGTCAATTTTGATTGATTACTTTTAAAGTAAAAAAAAAGACGTCATGCCTTTTACGAAAATGATTTGGTCGAATAAAAGATTACATATGAGATAGATGAAATGCAATACTTAATCCGAACATTTCTTAATTTGAACTTAACTGAACTTATTTGAACTAGGTTAAAGGATAACTGGCGAAGTAAAATGCTTTAATTTGACAAGGAATCATATACGAGTTAGCGAAATACAACGTTTAATCTGAGCATTTCTTGTATTGAACTTAACCAAACTTATATGGACTAGTCTTACTAAAAAAAAACTAAATGAAACAGAAAACAGTATTGTGTAAAGTCGAAATATGCATACTTATACTAACAGACAATTGTCGAGCTCAAATACAAAGGGGTGAAACTCAGTCGGCTATCAGTATACTCTTTTGAACTATTGAAACATAAGCTAAATCAATTTCCACAAGGCCTGTTAATGTACTATGAATATTACAGCAAATGCTTGAACTTCTTCAACCTTTTTCATTTCATGCTTTCAAACTGTTCCAATTACATCAATATGGGACTTGAAATGTGTACCTGAAAATGCTGAAAGTGCAAAGGAGAAGAAGAAGAAGATGGGAATCAGCAGCAGCAAAAAGGCAGAATTAACAGTAGCAGCAGGACGAAAATGCAGCAGCAATAGCGAGCAAGATAGCAGCAGCAATCAGAACAGCACAACAGAAAGGATTCTGTTGCGAGATGGAACTAGAGTTGAAGGAGAAACAACTCGATGAAACAGCACACAGTGCGATACTCCAGACAGTCCAATTCCGGAATATACCAAATGCAACAGAACACTAACAATAATCTCGATTGAAATTTAGAAGAAAGAACACTGCCTAACGTATTGACAATAAATGAACTTCAGACAAACAAGACCAAGTTTCTGATTTCTTAGTCTGTTTTCTCTCTTTCTTGCTCTCTTTCTATTCCTGTCAACTCTCTCTTTTCTTTCTATCTTCACAGTGTGTGTGTGTTTCTTTTTCTGCTCCCTGTGCCTCTAATTCTGTCTCTCTTTTATAAGCCTAAACCTCAGCCCTTTATCAGCCTGTTGGATTAATCAAATACCCCTCCCATGTGCTGCCCCTTTTCAGTTCCACTTAGCTAATTAAGTATTAACCCCATCAATATTCCCTGGCAGGCTTTCCTTTCCTATTTTATTAACTAAAAGCAAGCATGGGCAGTAGAATATATCTGACAGCATATGCTGTCAAACCATTTCTAAATCAAAAGCCCTTTGTACAGGGACCAGGCTGTGCACAATGCACATGCTGTGCACAAGTGCACATGCCATCAATTCAGATTTTAGTTACAGACCAAGCCTTAGGTTTCTGAAATCATATTAACGACTATAATTAACAGGACTTGGTTCTTAATTGATTCAGGCAAATGTTCAACAGAAGCAACTCGATTTGTTATTGTTTGGACAGTTGAAACTAATTGACGACACATGTCGACTCGACTATATTAGCATTAACACATACAATCGTAGCCAAAAATCAGACATTTAACAGTATCACATAAGGGGTTCATTTTGCAATGTCAAACAGAAAGGCCCTAAGAACTAAATGGATGACCAGTTACGGATTCAATTGAACATACATTTATACACACGCATTATGAAGAAAGAAATTGACTGAATACAGAGGTCCGGCCAAGGTGGACAATAGCAGTTCAAACGAAGCACCTTCTTTAAGGTTGAATCCACTGGCGTTTGGACGGACCTTCTTTAAGGTTGAATGGACTTTTAAACGAAGTGTTTCTCGGATGAGAAACACCTTGATTAAGGTCCATTGGGCCTTAATTTCTTCAGTTTGAACAAAGCACGGAACATGCACAGGGAAAACTAGAGTTCAAAAACTTAGATTTGGGATTCGTGTTTCCCTGATTAGATTCAGACCAAACCAAGTATGGTTTGGTCACGAGGGGGGCCTGGGGAGTGTCTGGTATGATTTCAAGGCAGATCGGTGTAGATTAGGTTCCGACTTGAATCTTCAAATGAAGATTCGAGAAGGCGGGATAGGATTCGAGGTATGTGGTTGGTAGATTTGGGTTCAGGACGTCAAGGGGGTTCTATGGTGTTAAGGGGAAGGTCACCGACGTTCATGCCGCCGGTTTTCATGGTGGGGGATACTAGGGCGGCTCTAGGGTTTGGGGGTTGTGGTGAGGACGACGAAGGCTGGGGTTTGGATAGGGGGCAGGGTAGTGTTAGGAGTTTATATAGTTAGTGAGCAAATGGATCCTGGCCATTGGATGAGATAAGATGAAGGGCCAGGATCCTTTGGCTAACCAGGGACGACGTCGTTTCAAGGATAAAGGTTTGGGGTCGGTCCGGGTGAGACGGGTC
The DNA here is from genome assembly GCF_000393655.2 of Nicotiana sylvestris. NCBI lineage: Eukaryota > Viridiplantae > Streptophyta > Magnoliopsida > Solanales > Solanaceae > Nicotiana > Nicotiana sylvestris. The sequence goes on along the minus strand of NC_091059.1, from coordinate 133,696,676 downwards.
GGGTTTGTTGGTGGGTTACGGGGAATGTGATCTTGGCCGTTGATCAATTTGAGATCAACGGCCCAGATCAGACTGCAGTAAAACGGTGTCGTTTGGAAGGCCCCCTGAGGCCAGCTGGTCTGGACCGGGTTTACATGGGGTTTGGGCTGAGTTTGTTTGGGCTTGTTTTGTTTTAAAAACCGGACTGGCCCAAGTCCGAAACTCCTTCTTTTCTTTTTTTTTCTTTTTAATTCCTTAAAATAATTTGCCAAATAATACCATGTAAACATTGGACAACAATTATCACACAATTAACATTTAATTATACTAAACACTTAATGACAAAATACAATGAAGGACGCACATATTTTATTTTTCTTTTAATAAACAGATTGCGGTTCACACGACATATAGACATATATATTTTTTTATATTTATTTTTTGAATAAAACAACCATGGGCAAAATCAACAAATAACTAACAAAAAATGCCACGTAAAAATCCAGCAAATGTACAGTAAAAACCAATTGCTACTATTTTGTTTCTTTTGGAGTGATTGTCGCGTAAAACAAAAATCACGTGCTCACAGCTGCCCCTCTTTGTTCGGAAACACGAAGAGTTTTCGTGCAAAGATAAAGTGAGCGTGTATGAGCGATTTTTGCCTATGGACCACTCCGTACGAAGCATTTTTGAAAGATCTGACCGAATCTTGCTTCAAAGATTTCCTACATATCCTGGGCTAAACAGGAATCAGGTCAATGTAGTTCGGGAAGTTTTGGTAGCTGGGACTACCATGGGATGGCAATGCTTGCTGCTACTGCTGTTGCTGTTGTCACTGCTACGTCACTGACCGCCTTACTACAACCAAACGAAAATTGGAAACTGAACTAACTACTTATATGCATGTCAACTGCTAGTTACAAGATTCCTATCTATGATTCTCTTACGACTTGATCTTGGGTCTTAGCTGCTCCTGCTTGTAGACTCCGATCTGAATCTTGATGCTTGCGAGTTGCGGCGACTCGTTCAACCTCTGGGATACTGAGTGAGACACGATTGGCAGGGTTTAGGACCTTAGTCAAACGTTGGAGTCGATCTGCTCTCCATTCACTCTGATATCTCTGGATGTCTTCTCTTTTTTTTTTTGATTTTGAGTTGAGACTCATCTCGTGGGTCATTTCGATCCGTGTAGCTCGAGGTTAGACCTGCGGGAAAAAACAAACAAACGAACGAAATTTTCTGCCCCAGTTTCACTAGGAAAATTTCGTTAATTATTCACCAGGAAGTTCATAAAATTGATGAAAGAGGATATGCATGCTCAGTTCAGGGTTGGAGTCCTAACACCGGCTAGCTGGGGAGAGGTTCGGTTTGGGGTTTAAAACCCTAACGCCGATCAAAGGAAGAACTCAGTTTAGGGTTTAAAACCCTAATGCTGGCTGGAAGAAAAAGTTCAGTTTAGGGTTTAAAACCCTAATGCTGACTAAAAAGAAAAGTTCAGTTTAGGGTTTAAAACCCTAATGCTGACTAAAAGGAAAATTCAGTTTAGGGTTTAAAACCCTAATGCTGATTGCATGAAAAAGCTCAGTTTAGAGTTTAAAACTCTAATGCTGGCTGAAAGGAAAATTCAGTTTAGGGTTTAAAACCCTAATGCTGATTGCATGAAAAAGCTCAGTTTAGAGTTTAAAACTCTAATGCTGGCTGAAAGGAAAATTCAGTTTAGGGTTTAAAACCCTAATGCTGATTGCATGAAAAAGCTCAGTTTAGAGTTTAAAACTCTAATGCTGGCTGAAAGGAAAATTCAGTTTAGGGTTTAAAACCCTAATGCTGATTGCATGAAAAAGCTCAGTTTAGAGTTTAAAACTCTAATGCTGGCTGAAAGGAAAATTCAGTTTAGGGTTTAAAACCCTAATGCTGATTGCATGAAAAAGCTCAGTTTAGAGTTTAAAACTCTAATGCTGGCTGAAAGGAAAATTCAGTTTAGGGTTTTAAAACCCTAATGCTGATTGCATGAAAAAGCTCAGTTTAGAGTTTAAAACTCTAATGCTGGCTGAAAGGAAAAAGTTCAGTTTAGGGTTTAAAACCCTAATGCTGATTGCATGAAAAAGCTCAGTTTAGAGTTTAAAACTCCAATGCTGGCTGAAAGGAAAATTCAGTTTAGGGTTTAAAACCCTAATGCTGATTGCATGGGAAAGCTCAGTTTAGAGTTTAAAACTCTAATGCTGGCTGAAAGGAAAAAGTTCAGTTTAGGGTTTAAAACCCTAATGCTGATTGCATGAAAAAGCTCAGTTTAGAGTTTAAAACTCTAATGCTGGCTGAAAGGAAAATTCAGTTTAGGGTTTAAAACCCTAATGCTGATTGCATGAAAAAGCTCAGTTTAGAGTTTAAAACTCTAATGCTGGCTGAAAGGAAAAAGTTCAGTTTAGGGTTTAAAACCCTAATGCTGATTGCATGAAAAAGCTCAGTTTAGAGTTTAAAACTCTAATGCTGGCTGAAAGGAAGATTCAGTTTAGGGTTTAAAACCCTAATGCTGATTGCATGAAAAAGCTCAGTTTAGAGTTTAAAACTCTAATGCTGGCTGAAAGGAAAATTCAGTTTAGGGTTTAAAACCCTAATGCTGATTGCATGAAAAAGCTCAGTTTAGAGTTTAAAACTCTAATGCTGGCTGAAAGGAAAATTCAGTTTAGGGTTTAAAACCCTAATGCTGATTGCATGAAAAAGCTCAGTTTAGAGTTTAAAACTCTAATGCTGGCTGAAAGGAAAATTCAGTTTAGGGTTTAAAACCCTAATGCTGATTGCATGAAAAAGCTCAGTTTAGAGTTTAAAACTCTAATGCTGGCTGAAAGGAAAATTCAGTTTAGGGTTTAAAACCCTAATGCTGATTGCATGAAAAAGCTCAGTTTAGAGTTTAAAACTCTAATGCTGGCTGAAAGGAAAAAGTTCAGTTTAGGGTTTAAAACCCTAATGCTGATTGCATGAAAAAGCTCAGTTTAGAGTTTAAAACTCTAATGCTGGCTGAAAGGAAAATTCAGTTTAGGGTTTAAAACCCTAATGCTGATTGCATGAAAAAGCTCAGTTTAGAGTTTAAAACTCTAATGCTGGCTGAAAGGAAAATTCAGTTTAGGGTTTAAAACCCTAATGCTGATTGCATGAAAAAGCTCAGTTTAGAGTTTAAAACTCTAATGCTGGCTGAAAGGAAAAAGTTCAGTTTAGGGTTTAAAACCCTAATGCTGATTGCATGAAAAAGCTCAGTTTAGAGTTTAAAACTCTAATGCTGGCTGAAAGGAAAAAGTTCAGTTTAGGGTTTAAAACCCTAATGCTGATTGCATGAAAAAGCTCAGTTTAGAGTTTAAAACTCTAATGCTGGCTGAAAGGAAAATTCAGTTTAGGGTTTAAAACCCTAATGCTGATTGCATGAAAAAGCTCAGTTTAGAGTTTAAAACTCTAATGCTGGCTGAAAGGAAAATTCAGTTTAGGGTTTAAAACCCTAATGCTGATTGCATGAAAAAGCTCAGTTTAGAGTTTAAAACTCTAATGCTGGCTGAAAGGAAAAAGTTCAGTTTAGGGTTTAAAACCCTAATGCTGATTGCATGAAAAAGCTCAGTTTAGAGTTTAAAACTCTAATGCTGGCTGAAAGGAAAATTCAGTTTAGGGTTTAAAACCCTAATGCTGATTGCATGAAAAAGCTCAGTTTAGAGTTTAAAACTCTAATGCTGGCTGAAAGGAAAAAGTTCAGTTTAGGGTTTAAAACCCTAATGCTGATTGCATGAAAAAGCTCAGTTTAGAGTTTAAAACTCTAATGCTGGCTGAAAGGAAAATTCAGTTTAGGGTTTAAAACCCTAATGCTGATTGCATGAAAAAGCTCAGTTTAGAGTTTAAAACTCTAATGCTGGCTGAAAGGAAAATTCAGTTTAGGGTTTAAAACCCTAATGCTGATTTGCATGAAAAAGCTCAGTTTAGAGTTTAAAACTCTAATGCTGGCTGAAAGGAAAAAGTTCAGTTTAGGGTTTAAAACCCTAATGCTGATTGCATGAAAAAGCTCAGTTTAGAGTTTAAAACTCTAATGCTGGCTGAAAGGAAAATTCAGTTTAGGGTTTAAAACCCTAATGCTGATTGCATGGGAAAGCTCAGTTTAGAGTTTAAAACTCTAATGCTGGCTGAAAGGAAAATTCAGTTTAGGGTTTAAAACCCTAATGCTGATTGCATGGGAAAGCTCAGTTTAGAGTTTAAAACTCTAATGCTGGCTGAAAGGAAAATTCAGTTTAGGGTTTAAAACCCTAATGCTGATTGCATGGGAAAGCTCAGTTTAGAGTTTAAAACTCTAATGCTGGCTGAAAGGAAAATTCAGTTTACCCGTGTACCTTCTTCTTTGGGCGACACCTGCTTCTTGTACGGTTGTCTTGGATTAACACCTGTTTTAATTTCTCAGACAAAGAACAATTGTTAGTTCGAAAATGACGGTCGGTTTGGTGACCTTGATCGTTCCCAATTGCTTCGTTGCGTCTTTACTTCTGTTGCGAGGTCCCGCCATTGATTCGAATTGAATGGCGAAACCTTTAGACTGCTCAGGCTTGTATTTCCGGATTCTGTGATGATTTGCCTCGTAAGGCCCTTTTTTCTTTTTGTCCCGTTTTGATTGAAGGTTCTCAACGGGGATTTTATTGGAGGTGTTCTGTGGGAACTTGTACAAGAGGAAGCTATGTGGGGGAAATATTTACAAAGTGGATTCTTTGTGCGGATTCTGTACAATGGGGTATGCTGGGTTTTGGTTTCAAAACGGGTTTCCCAGGGTTTGTTGGGGTAAGCTTGTTGGGGAATATTTACAAAAGAACTCGCTGGGGATGTGCTGATGAAATTCCAACAGGGATTTTTTTTTTAATGCTTGGTGTACTTTTTGTGGGAGATTGTACAAAAAGAGAGACTCTGTGGGGTTTTGTACAGGGGGAGACTCTGTGGGGATTTGTCCGAAGGTGGACTTGCTGGGGAAGATTTCAAGATTTCTCTCTTTTTCCTTTACTCCGGAACACCATCAAACGTCATGATTCATCATGCTTGGGTAATCATATCAACGAGATGAGGTGCTTTCCTTCATGAGACGGGATTCCGTGCAAACAAACCTGCCACCTGTCCTTTCCGGTGTGTCCTGAACTCGGGGTTAAAATGCGAAAGGGATTCAAAAGGAAAACAAAGAAAGGGAAAAACAAATCAGAAAAGGAATACCCTTTTCGGGATGAGAAAGACTTATCTGAGGAAGATAAAGCTGGCTTTAAATGACATGACATGCTTTTTGGACTGGACGTTTGACCTTCTAAAAGTTTGCGTTTTCCTGAACCAGAACAGATCTGTGATTCCAAACTGGTGGCACTCTGCCGAAACTTTCTTGGGATGGAGTCATTCTCTTCGGCCAACAGCGCCCTTTTGCGGGTTTTCGCTGGCTGACCTCTCTCATTTCTCTTCCTGTCATCGCTTGATAGCACTCTTTGCGAGTTTTTACTAAACAAGCTCTCTCATTTTGGTTTCTCTACTCCCGTCGCCTCGTGGTGCCCGAAGGTTTTCACCGCCGAGACTCTCTCATTTTATCTCTCTCAATTCAGAGTGTGATGGTCTTCGTTTGTGACGCTTATTGATTCCCCACCATATTTGGTAATTGATTTGAAGGCTTGTGCTTGGTAAAGAGAGGTAGTGATACTAACTTCTCAACTGCTCGACGTGCCCCGGTTTTCAATTTCAGGGTGGATGGGATTTTATTGTTGGTGTGACTGAACCTCAGGGAGAGGCTGCCTACGTATCCTTTCGGAATCAAGTCAAACGTAGTTCAGGCCTCAATCAATGTTTTGTTTTGTTTTTTTTCTTTTTTTTCCGGAGCATCAGGGATTTTTTTTTGATCCTCAAACCTAACTGCAATGGCTAGTCGTGTGGGACTTAACCTTTCCAACTTTATTTTGCCTTTGTAGGCCTTTCTTTTCTGTCTTCTTTCTTCTAATTTCAATTTTAGAGCATTTGGGGGTACCTTGGTTTCTTCGACTTTGCTGAGGCGATTAGCCATGTGAAACTCAACCCTTTCAACTTCAATTGCCTTTATAGGCGCTTTAATTTGATTTTATCCTTCCAAGAGTTTTGATTCCTGAGCATCGGCCGCCATGGCCAGTCGAGGTCGACTTGATGCACCTGCTGAGGCTGGGTGCCTTTTGCACATTAGCGTGTATCAAACGAAAGCCCTGTAAATCAGTCTTGCCAATCTTTCTTTGTCTTGGTTTTGGAACAGTGTTAGACCAAAAGGGATTCAAAGAGAAACAAATAATTGAATGGAGAATGAGTTTAAAAACTAGAAGTGTCCCTTTTCGGGCAAAGGAGAGAAGGACTTATCTGGAGTACATGCGGACTTCAATGAACATGACATGCCTTTTGGACTGGATGCATGATCTGTGTAAACCGTCCGACTCTCAAAAATTCATCACAACTTTGCCTTGAATACCGAGGAACCTTGCCAGGACTCTATTGATGCTGATGGCTGTGAGGATCTTGTTTTCGATCACGGGCGCCCTTTGTGGTTTTTCACGAGCTGGCATTTTTCATTTTATTTCTTGCCATCTCCTTATAGTGCTCGTGTGGGTTTGCATTAACAAGACTTCTCATTTTGATTTTCTCTGCTTACCGTCGCCTTACAGTGCCCGTGTGGGTTTTCACCAATAAGACTCTCTCATTTTATTCTTCTCATTTTGTTGTATCAGACCCAAATAAATCCATCCTCCCATTTTGAACCGCTTTGCCGATTGATTAGAAGGACCTTGAACAAGGTTTGGGGTGAAAAGAATTTGGATTGAACTACAACTTTGGAACCTTTTGGGCGGGATTATTGCTGAATCGTTATAACTTCTGCCCCAGTTTCACTTTTGGGGGACTTCTTGGATTTTTGTTTTGGTGTGACTGAACCCCAAGGAGAGGTTGCCTACGTATCCTTTCGGAATCAAGTCAAATGTAGTTCATGCCACTTTTGTTTTTGGATTTTTTTTTTTTTTTTCTGATTTGCTTTTTTTTTGTATATATATTTTCTTTTTTTTCCAATTCTTTCTTCTTCTTTTTTCATTTAACTTTTTCAATAATATTTTCAGGTTCCAAAGAGGGTAATCAAAGAAGAGTAACCAGCTCAAATGGGTTTTGCAAAGGGTTGATAGTGTTTGGGTAGCGAGAATGAAAGCCTTCGTCATCTCAAACGGACAAGATTTTATTATATAAAGGATCCAACATAGTACCTTTTGACTGCATTTGCATTGACAGTTATTTCAAGGACATTTCCTTCGATGTGTCCCAAGTACAACGCACTCTTTCTGGCAGTACTCTTGTTGTAATGTATGGACCTTTCCAATTTCGGGAATCAATTTTCCTTCAGTTGTTCCAACTCTTTGTCTTGTTTCCTTAAGCTATTCTTCATTGCGACCCAATTCTTGATTCATTATTTCGAGGTCTGACAGAGTTTTAAGATCCGGGCATGAAGTCCGCAAGCATGTCATATTATTGAAATCTGCATTTAACAGAACTAAAAGAGAATGAGAAAATTGACAAGATTTAAGAAAAGAGACATTCCGGGAAAATGAAATATCAATTTCATTTGATTTTTTTTTTAATTTTTGAAGATAGAAGGGTTTACATCGGAAAGTAAGACAATAAAGTAAAACATCTGGATCACACCCTGAGATAATCCAGATGCAGAAAGGATAGCAAGACAGGCTACCGAGACTCCCGTCTGATGGGGAACTTTCAGGCTTGACAATCGTTTTTTGGCTTTTCTTCTGTCTCGGCAATGGCTGCAATAGCCTTCAGTGCCAGATCAAATTTCTCAGCTTCACAGATCATTCCGTCTATTGGCCCATTTGTGAGAGTAGGCAGGGGAATGTTCATCATATTAGGAACCTTTTCGTCCCGGGGAACGATTCTTTCAGCTTCAATCAAGTCTTCAACTGCCATTTTGAGGGTCCAATGACCAACAGTCCTTTGTACCGTGCCCCACTGCTCCAGAGTGGCATTCACATCTAGTATCAGCTCGATGCGGGGAGGGGTGACTCGGTTGTTTGGCCGATTTGGGGCCACTGGCTGCAGCAGACTTCGCCTGACTAGCTTTTGGAACAAGCCTGAGTATGATTCACCAACAGAGGTGAACTGATTCCTTTTGAAAAGACTCTCTTGGGTGAGGATTGTACTGAGGAACATTTGATTGGGGACTATATGGAACTTGGTAAGGATGGACGTTTCTGGGAGGTGGAGCTCAGTTTTGTGTATAATGTTGTGGCCGCGTGCAGGGCTGCATGTTCATCACCGCATACCAACAAAACCAATCACCTGAACAGAACCTGGCTAATTTACTCACACACACAACCTTGTTAGTTTTGAAGCATTTAACATATAGGAAATCGCAAGATGGGATGCAATGCACCTAAACAGTTAAACGCTTTTACCATGTGTTTGAACGGGTTGCATGTTTCATCCCGACCCTAAACTTGCCCTCTTCACTATGTACCTCTTTTATTTTATTCTTGCCTCTCTTTCGTCACTCTTGATCTTGTTTTTGCCGCTCTTTTATTTTTTGCACTTTTTTTTTCTTTTTTTCCTTTTTTTTTCTATTTTCTTTTTTACTCGATTTTCTTTTCCCTCTTCTTTCAGTTTGTTTTTCTTTTCTCAATTTATTTTTATAGCTATGATCGAATCCGATGGAGATTGCCTACGTATCATGACCCCGCATGAATCAGATCTTGCGTAGTTCAGGCCGAATGAAAGGTAAAAGCAATGAAACATTTTTTTTTCATAATAAAAAATTGGGTTTCAACACTCACAAAATGCAACCGAACGGTTATTTTTTGCAGACGTGGCCCCTTCCAAATTTCACATGAATTTTGAGGCCGGGGAGGATCATTTTACAAACTTGTCCGTTCTTTTACGAAAATAACCTTTCGACAACTGAAAGATACTCTAAGGCTACTTCGGCAAGAACGGTTTAAGACGCGACCGAAGCTGGCTCGGCTTATTATGACAAAATTCAAACGGTATTCACCCGACCGCTGACTCTTTGTTTTTTTTTGTTTTTTTTTTCAAATTACAATAAAAACTTGGTGTTGCAAACACCGCCCTTCAGCACCTCGGGGCGAAGGTTTTTAAGGCTGTGTAGGTCAACCGGATAAAAAATACTAAACAAGACCCAAAGGTGGCTGTTTATGCAAAGTTAGCCTTCCGGCGTCCCTTTCGGGAACATTCGGCTATTTATGACAAAACAACATCACCTGACTTATTTATGACTCTTTTTATCGTTTTTTTTTCAAATTAGAAAACTCAATATTGCCAACACGACCTTTCAACGCCTCGGTGACGAAGATTTTAAGGTTGTGTGGGTCAACTGGACCAAACCTTAAAAAATGACCCAAAGGTGGCTGTTTATGCAAAGTCAGCCTTCCGGCGTCCCTTTCGGGAACATTCGGCTATTTATGACAAAACAGCATCACCTGACTTATTTATGACTCTTTTTATCGTTTTTCAAATTAGAAAACTCAATATTGCCAACACGGCCTTTCAACGCCTCGGTGACGAAGATTTTAAGGCTGTGTGAGTCAACTGGACCAAACCTTAAAAATGACCCAAAGGTGGCTGTTTATGCAAAGTCAGCCTTCCGGCGTCCCTTTCGGGAACATTCGGCTATTTATGACAAAACAACATCACCCGACTTATTTATGACAAATTTAAAATTTGACATATATTTTTGGCTATTTTTAGCAAAAGGGAAGGTTGGACACCACCCAACTTATTTATGGCAAAATTTAAAATTTGACACGTTTTTATTTATTTATTGATTTTTGGCTATTTTAGCAAAAGGTGGGGTTGGACTTGATGAGGGTTGCCTACGTATCTCACATCCGGTGAGAATCAAACCGGCGTAGTTCGGGCATCGAAAATGGAGTAACTAGACTAGCCCTTTTTTTTGGAATTTTTGAAAGAAATGCTTTAAAAGAAGAAAGAAAATTTTGTTTATTTTGATTTTTGTTTTATTTTTTTTAAAGAAAGACTTCTAAAAATTTATTTGCTTTTGACTTGAACTTTGGAAATGTTTTTTTTTCTTTATTATTTTTTTTAAACAAAAAGAAAATGTGTTTGGTTGATTTTTTTTTATTTGTTTTACCTTTTCTACGGGAGAAAGAATGTATATGATGTTGCCTCTTAAATTTTGAAAGAGGGACTTTTAAGAAAATGATGTGGAATTTTGAGTTTTATTTATTTACAAAAGCACTTCTAAAGAAAAATCCTAATATTTTGAAATTCAATTTTTCAAATATTTTTTTTTGGACATTTTACAAAAAGGAGACTAAAAAGCAAAGAGTATTTTTTTTGGATTTTTGTTGCTGCTTTTTAATTCTTATTTCATTTTTTCATATGAAAGACTTCAGAAAGAAGGAGACTATTTTTTTTTTATTTGAGTTTAAAGAAAACTTCTATATTATTTTTTATTTCTTTTCTTTTTGTATTTTCTAAAGAAACATTTATAAAGAAAGAACTACAGAAATATATTTTTTTTTTGGATTTTTGAAAATTGGGGCCGGAACCGATAAGGTTTGCCTACGTATCTCACATCCGGTGAGAATCAGACCCGCGTAGTTCGGTCGGATCAAAATGAGAAACAAAAATAAAATCCTTTAAAGAAAAGAAGAATAACTATTTTTTTCTGGAATTTTGTTATATGTTTTTTTTTTTATTTTATTATTTATTTTTTGAAAAGAGACCAAGGAAATACTTATACATTTTAAACTTCCCTTTTTTTCATTTTTTTTTTGGAAATTTCGAAAATCTTTTAAAGAGGTACTACAAATGAAACAATAATTTTTTTTGATTTTTTTTTATTTATATATATTTTGGATTTTGAAAGTGATTAAAAGGAATAGTCAAACTGAAAGACAAGCTTTGTTTTCATTTTTTTTATATATATATATATATATATATATATATATATATATTTAAGAAAATTCCGGTGAGGTTTTGACATTACTGGGACATTGGTTTTATTTTTTCAAAAAATAAGTAATTATCTCCCTACCCTGCTATTCTTTTTTTTGAAAATTTTTCGGACACCGGTCAACATGCAGATAGATGCGCAGAACAAACGGGATGCAGCAGGATGGTCTTTTCATTCCAGGTTGCCTGTCCTAGACGGACCCAACCCCTGTGTTGAGTCCCCTATGTCAAATGCAACATGATGCAGATAAGCGTTCCTACTAGGGATCCGGCATGAGGTTTCGTTATACTAGGTTTATAACCTGGGTAGATGTTCTAGACTGTGTACCCGAGCGGACAACTCGGGTCGAGGAGGGGCAACTTACCGGGAACCAAAAGGCCGTCCGGCTTCGTAACTTATCCGTCCTCTTTCTTATTTCAGGTATCGACACTAACAGAATAAGGAGCCTCGGCCAGCGAGCTTCTCCCCGGAGGTGAAGAGAGAATGGTTCGGCACAGTTTATATAGTTCAGATAATATCAAAGCGGTAAACAACAACATTTAGCACGTTATGTCAAAACATGTAATAAATATCAGATAATAAAGCCAAATATAACAATTATTCTAAGCTCGAATTCTTGAACCCTGAACCAGTGGTTTTGGGTTAATCTTCCCCAGCAGAGTCGCCAGAGCTGTCACACCTCCTTTTTGCGCGCCCGCCCCGAAGGGTTAAATGCGCGAGGGAGTTTTTTCCAATTTAAGTGACAATATTCGAAATGGGATTATTTATTTAATTCAGAGTCGCCACTTGGGAAAGGTTTGGCTTTTGGTGTCCCAAGTCACCGGTTTATCTTGAATCCCAAATCGAGGAAATTTTCGACTTTTCCAAATGAAGTCTGCGAACCAGAAATTCTAAGTAAGGAATTCTGTTGACCCGAGGGAAGGTGTTAGGCACCCTCGAATCCCGTGGTTCTAGCACGGTCGCTTAAATTGTTATAATGGCTAAATATCTGATTTAAATACATGTTGTGACTTATGTGCTTTTATTAAGTTTTAACCGCTTTTATTATTATCATTTATTTTACAGAATTGCAACGTCGTGAAAATGCATCTCGAACCACGTCACAATCAATGCACCCGTGATTGTCGACACATTTGGACTTCGTTGAGATTTGGATTTGGGTCACATCAATGTGCACCCGAATTTAAGAATGTGATTTAATTAAGCCGCGCCAACAGAGTCTAACGCGTTATTATCTTTGTAGAAGGCCATGAAATTTATTAAATGGCCTATCTTGAATTCTAAATAATTATCGTAAGTTGTTGAGGGCCCCGCAATTGTTTTTTTTATTTGGCGAGGCTTGTCTTATTATTTTTAGAAGGGTATCCTACAGTGACTACATTTCTATTATTTTTATTTCCAGAGATAGAAGAAAGGAAAGTGTGTGTGCTAATTGAAGTATATACTTCAGCTTAAACCAAACTCCTGTCAATTTTGATTGATTACTTTTAAAGTAAAAAAAAAGACGTCATGCCTTTTACGAAAATGATTTGGTCGAATAAAAGATTACATATGAGATAGATGAAATGCAATACTTAATCCGAACATTTCTTAATTTGAACTTAACTGAACTTATTTGAACTAGGTTAAAGGATAACTGGCGAAGTAAAATGCTTTAATTTGACAAGGAATCATATACGAGTTAGCGAAATACAACGTTTAATCTGAGCATTTCTTGTATTGAACTTAACCAAACTTATATGGACTAGTCTTACTAAAAAAAACTAAATGAAACAGAAAACAGTATTGTGTAAAGTCGAAATATGCATACTTATACTAACAGACAATTGTCGAGCTCAAATACAAAGGGGTGAAACTCAGTCGGCTATCAGTATACTCTTTTGAACTATTGAAACATAAGCTAAATCAATTTCCACAAGGCCTGTTAATGTACTATGAATATTACAGCAAATGCTTGAACTTCTTCAACCTTTTTCATTTCATGCTTTCAAACTGTTCCAATTACATCAATATGGGACTTGAAATGTGTACCTGAAAATGCTGAAAGTGCAAAGGAGAAGAAGAAGAAGATGGGAATCAGCAGCAGCAAAAAGGCAGAATTAACAGTAGCAGCAGGACGAAAATGCAGCAGCAATAGCGAGCAAGATAGCAGCAGCAATCAGAACAGCACAACAGAAAGGATTCTGTTGCGAGATGGAACTAGAGTTGAAGGAGAAACAACTCGATGAAACAGCACACAGTGCGATACTCCAGACAGTCCAATTCCGGAATATACCAAATGCAGCAGAACACTAACAATAATCTCGATTGAAATTTAGAAGAAAGAACACTGCCTAACGTATTAACAATAAATGAACTTCAGACAAACAAGACCAAGTTTCTGATTTCTTAGTCTGTTTTCTCTCTTTCTTGCTCTCTTTCTATTCCTGTCAACTCTCTCTTTTCTTTCTATCTTCACAGTGTGTGTGTGTTTCTTTTTCTGCTCCCTGTGCCTCTAATTCTGTCTCTCTTTTATAAGCCTAAACCTCAGCCCTTTATCAGCCTGTTGGATTAATCAAATACCCCTCCCATGTGCTGCCCCTTTTCAGTTCCACTTAGCTAATTAAGTATTAACCCCATCAATATTCCCTGGCAGGCTTTCCTTTCCTATTTTATTAACTAAAAGCAAGCATGGGCAGTAGAATATATCTGACAGCATATGCTGTCAAACCATTTCTAAATCAAAAGCCCTTTGTACAGGGACCAGGCTGTGCACAATGCACATGCTGTGCACAAGTGCACATGCCATCAATTCAGATTTTAGTTACAGACCAAGCCTTAGGTTTCTGAAATCATATTAACGACTATAATTAACAGGACTTGGTTCTTAATTGATTCAGGCAAATGTTCAACAGAAGCAACTCGATTTGTTATTGTTTGGACAGTTGAAACTAATTGACGACACATGTCGACTCGACTATATTAGCATTAACACATACAATCGTAGCCAAAAATCAGACATTTAACAGTATCACATAAGGGGTTCATTTTGCAATGTCAAACAGAAAGGCCCTAAGAACTAAATGGATGACCAGTTACGGATTCAATTGAACATACATTTATACACACGCATTATGAAGAAAGAAATTGACTGAATACAGAGGTCCGGCCAAGGTGGACAATAGCAGTTCAAAAACACAAAACAAAAAGTTTGGCCATGCGGACAGGCCTTTAACAACACATAGACATACGAACTGAAATAAAGAAAAGAAAATTAACTCACCTTAAAACAAATCAGAAAAATCCACTGGCGTTTGGACGGACCTTCTTTAAGGTTGAATGGACTTTTAAACGAAGTGTTTCTCGGATGAGAAACACCTCGATTAAGGTCCATTGGGCCTTAATTTCTTCAGTTTGAACAAAGCACGGAACATGCACAGGGAAAACTAGAGTTCAAAAACTTAGATTTGGGATTCGTGTTTCCCTGGTTAGATTCGGACCAAACCAAGTATGGTTTGGTCACGAGGGGGGCCTGGGGAGTGTCTGGTATGATTTCAAGGCAGATCGGTGTAGATTAGGTTCCGACTCGAATCTTCAAATGAAGATTCGAGAAGGCGGGATAGGATTCGAGGTATGTGGTTGGTAGATTTGGGTTCAGGACGTCAAGGGGGTTCTATGGTGTTAAGGGGAAGGTCACCGGCGTTCATGCCGCCGGTTTTCATGGTGGGGGATACTAGGGCGGCTCTAGGGTTTGGGGGTTGTGGTGAGGACGACGAAGGCTGGGGTTTGGATAGGGGGCAGGGTAGTGTTAGGAGTTTATATAGTTAGTGAGCAAATGGATCCTGGCCGTTGGATGAGATGAGATGAAGGGCCAGGATCCTTTGGCTAACCAGGGACGACGTCGTTTCAAGGATAAAGGTTTGGGGTCGGTCCGGGTGAGACGGGTCGGGTTTGTTGGTGGGTTACGGGGAATGTGATCTTGGCCGTTGATCAATTTGAGATCAACGGCCCAGATCAGACTGCAGTAAAACAGTGTCGTTTGGAAGGCCCCCTGAGGCCAGCTGGTCTGGACCTGGTTTACATGGGGTTTGGGCTGAGTTTGTTTGGGCTTGTTTTGTTTTAAAAACCGGACTGGCCCAAGTCCGAAACTCCTTCTTTTCTTTTTTTTTCTTTTTAATTCCTTAAAATAATTTGCCAAATAATACCATGTAAACATTGGACAACAATTATCACACAATTAACATTTAATTATACTAAACACTTAATGACAAAATACAATGAAGGACGCACATATTTTATTTTTCTTTTAATAAACAGATTGCGGTTCACACGACATATAGACATATATATTTTTTTATATTTATTTTTTTGAATAAAACAACCATGGGCAAAATCAACAAATAACTAACAAAAAATGCCACGTAAAAATCCAGCAAATGTACAGTAAAAACCAATTGCTATTATTTTGTTTCTTTTGGAGTGATTGTCGCGTAAAACAAAAATCACGTGCTCACAACTGTGAGCACGTGATTTTTTCCTCATACGAATTACTCCAAAATAATTCCCAAAATTAGGTTTTGGCCTTGATTATTTGTTATTTTTAGGAATTATTGCGTGATTTTTCTGATTGTTTGCATATATTTGTGGGCATGTTTAATTTTATTAATGCATTAAAAATACAAAAATATAGCATTGGCATTTAAGATTTGATTTTACATTTTTTGGAATTAATTAATAATTAGGATATCAAAAAACTTTGAAATGGTATCTCGTTTAATCACTTAGGCAGAATAACTAGGATTAGTTCAATAATTTGGTTGAATGTGTATAATAATCCACTGATTAGTATAATTTTATGCAAGTTGTTACTAATTGAGAAGCTCTTAATAGTGGTAGAGTAGTATTTGCATTATCAAATTAACTAAAAGCACTAATTGAGTGGACAATTAAGTGGATGATTAAAGAAATGAAAATTCGAATTGGTAGTGGAAAATGCACTAATTGAATGCCCATTTAAGGGAGCTGAAAATCAGATTCAAAGGGGCGGAGAGAGCGGTATACACTTAATATACACTCTGGATACACTGGATATACAGGGGCAGAATTCATTTTGGAGAGAGTAAAAATGATAGAACCAAATTTTCTGAAATATTGAGAGCGGAAGAACACCAAAGAGAGTTCAAAGCTAGAAAGAGAAAACAAAGAGAGATTTCCGGACTATTTTTCTTCTCCATTTTTACTGGTTTTCTTCGTGTTGCTGGGATTTCTGGATTGAGGTACATGTCCTGAAACTCGATGTTTGAAAATATCCAGTTGAAAATGAATGAAGTGGAGGCCTATTGTTGATTTACTACTTTCATTATACTGTAATAACCGTACTGATGGACTGTTAATTATAAGTTTGTGCATTTGAACAGTTAAGTGTGTGTTAGATATTTAGAAATGCATATGAGTTTAGTTGAGTATTCGTTGTAATAATTCCATGATGGACTAACAGAATAGTTTCTATTCGTTTAGTTAATTTCCGGTTTTCCTAGATCTGTATAAATGGTATTTTCAAGCTGTGATTAATTAGGTTGTAGACTGTTAAAGTAGTGTGATACTTCTTCTGATCATAGGAGCTTTATATTTAGTAGTGATGATGTGAGTTAATCTATAATTCTGAGTTTGAGTGGTTGTGTGTGGGTTCGAAATCAGAAAGTTAAAAGTAGATATGAGATATGTAATTCGTAAGGTTAATTTAGGCAATCCATTTTCGTCCAGCATCCTTAATTCTCGAGTTTCAATTCTCATATGTGGTCACGTTAGTGTTTAATCAAAGTTCATGAGTCAGCATTTTAATAAAAATGAGTCATAGTAGGGAATTTGAAATTTGAACTAGTATGCACCATGTTTGAAATTGTGATCATAGGCAGTTTACGTGGGTCATGAAATCTGAAATCAGTTGCTTTCCAACTCATGTTTAATGTTGCATTGAATTTATTTTACTGGCTAGTTAATTTTAGTAGTAGATTCATCAGATTTGTGTTCTTAATTAAATTGAAATTCCATTTAGTGTAAAAGACAGGGCTTAACAGGCTAGTCCCTAAACGTTTGGGCCTCAGGATAATTGACCAAGGCCCAGGCCAGTTTTGGCCCCTTTCTCATTTAGGCCTGGGCCAAGGTCTGTTTTGGCTGATTTTATGGGGTATATCTGGTTTTAAATTCCCTCTGCTGGGCTCACATCGGAGCCCAATTGTCGGATGTTGGTGCAAAATATTACTTAGTTTGCATCAGTCCAGTAACAAATTAATTAGGGCCTTTCTTTTATTTTAAAGACAAATTAAATAGATTGCTCTAGGTTTGCACTTTAAAATAATAAAACGGGATGAGCCTCGCTAAAAAAAATACATAAATTGCGGGGCCCTCGATAATTGTATATATTAAAATACTTAGATTTTGGGACGGGCCGTTTTAGCGAATTTCACGGCCTTCCCAAAAATAATAACGCGTTAGTCTCTTTAGGCGCGTATTTTAATAACATTACCTCCCTAAACTCCGGTGTGCATTTATGTGACCCAAATCCAAATCCCAACGATGTTAAAGTATGTCCAAAAACCATGGGTACATTTATGTGAAGTGGTTCAAGACTTGTTTTAATGACGTTGCAATTTTCTTTAAAAATGAATAAAAGCGGTTAAGGTTAAAATTTGCACATAAGTTCATAATTGCTAAAATCAGATAATTTAAGCCAAATATAATAGTTGAGCGACCGTGCTAGAACTACGGAACTCGGGAATGCCTAACACCTTCTCCCGGGTTAACAGAATTCCTTAGTCAGATTTCTGGTTCGCGGACTGTAATACAGAGTCAATCTTTTCCTCGATTCGGGAATCAACCGGTGACTTGGGACACCATAAATCTCCCAAGTTGCGACTCTAAATCTTTAAAAAAAAGAATCCCGTTTTGATTGTCCTTTAATTGGAAAAACACCCTTATGCCCTTGCGGGTGTGGGTAAAAACGGAGGCGTGACACTAACAAAAGGGAAAGAATGAAAAGAGAAAGAGAAAAGAGAAAATCACAACAACAAAGTAATTCCTGTGTCATGAACTACGTTCGACCTGATTCCTTTTAAGGATACGTAGGCAGCCTCACGGTTCGGTCCCATCAAAATAAAATCCAAAAGTCCCCAAACAAGAAATTGGGGCAAAAGTTGTGGTTGTTATAAGAAATCTGATTCCGAAAGTTGTAATTTTGAACCCATGTGAATTATTTTTGAGCCTTTGATATCCTTTATTTTTTAACCCCATCCAAAAGCCACATTACGGTCCAAAGAAAGACCTTCCGATCCGTCTTCGAGAAATGCCAAGACAAGCAGGTAGAGGTGATTCATATCAGGTGCAACACTCTGATGCAAATAGGAAAAAGAAATAAAATGAGAGAGTCTTATTGGTGAAAACCCTCACGGGTACCATAAGGCGACGAGAGCTGAGAGAAATAAAAAATGAGAGAGTCTTATTGGTGAAAACCCTCACGGGCACTGTAAGACAAAAGTGAGTTGAGAGATGAACGAATGAGAGAGGTCTGCTGGTGGAAACCTTCCAAGGCACCGCAGGATGAACAAGGTCAGGATTTGGGTGAAGAAGTCAAGTTATGGAAATTCCGGGGCAACAATGTATGGAAACTAAAAGTTGATTGGTTGGACAGATTGGGTCGATTAATCTGAAATGCATGTCATGATCATTGGTACCAGCTGCTCCACTCAGATAAGTGTCTTTTCTTTTTCTTCTTCAGATAGTCTTCCAGTTTTGGATTTTCTTATCCTTAACTCTAAAAGCCATTGCATTTCATTTCTTTTGGGTTTATTTCTCTAAGATGTTCCCAATGTCAGTTCTATTTAAGAAAATAAGAAGGAATTTCAAAGCTCACTACCAGCTTCAAAATTGCAAAGCACAGTGCGGCCAGAGCATACCAAAGATAGCATGATGTAAAAGGGGATAAAATGCCAGCAAGAGTTCTGTTGGCAAAATGATTTGGTAATTTCATAGAAGATGCAGAGGTTCAGTTAAAGGGGTCATAGATGTGAAACAACGGTTCGGGGATAGAACACTCGGGTCATTCAAGTTATGGGTTTTTGAAAGTCAGAAAGTCAAGCGGTTCAGGGCCAGTTCGGGGAAGCCAGTCAAAACAAAACAATGCAGCAGAGAGACCTCCAGCAAGAATGCCATCAACTAACCACCACATTTTAAAACTGACAAAATTTTCTTTGATTAAAACAGGGACAGGAAATTTCGTTTGTTTCGGAGAAACCCTCCGTGGAGAAAGGCAGTCACCAAACAAGTTTGATTTTTTAATTTTCAGGACCCTCCTGGAAAATGAGATCTAGTTTAAAGTTCAGAAATAGCATAATCTAGCATAAATGTACCCCAAAGAGTATAAGTTAGCTTAAAATTTGCATGTTCGAGATAGGATTTAATTAGGAGTTTTCAGGACCCTCCTGAATAAGGGAACTTAGCTTTAAGATTTCGGTTAGATAATAACAGGTAGCTTAAACTCTGTTGTAGGGTAGTATAATTCAGCCATAAAAGTTGTCACTCTTGAGATAAAATTTGACCTTTGATTTTCAGGACCCTTCTAGATAATGGGGAGTGGTTTAAAGATCCTTTTAGATAACAAGATTTAGCAGAAGTCACACCTTTAGAATATATAACGTAGATTTAAAGTTGTCGTTTAGTTAAGAGTTGTCAGGACCCCCTGAATAATGGGACCTAACTTTCAAATTCTCAGTAATACTTGATGATACGATTTAGTTTTACCCTCACATCTGTGCCCAGATATCCAAACTGGGGCAGAAAATTTTCTTTGTTTTGTCTATGTTGTTGAAGTTAGGGGCCCACCTGGAGAGCATGGAATACATTCAAGTCAGTAGTCAGGAGCCCGCCTGGAGAGCAGGGAATACTTTTCAAGTCAGTAGTCAGGAGACCTCCTGGAGAGCAGGGAATACCTTCAAGTTTAGCAGTAAGGAGCCCACCTGGAGAGTAGGAAATACATTTCAAGTTCAGCAGTCAGGAGCCCGCCTGAAGAGCAGGGAATACGTCTCAAGTCAGCAATCAGAAGCCCACCTGGAGAACAAGGGAGTATAACTCAAGCTTTAGATTTCAAGTTCTTATTGATATTTGGTAATGTGATCCGTGCCCAGCCACCAAACTGGGGCAGAAGATTGTCTTTGTTGTGTCTATTTCGTTGAAGTCAAGAGCCCGCCTGGAGAGCAGGGAATACATTTCAAGTCAGTAGTTAGGAGCCTGCCTGGAGAGCAGGGAATACATTCAAGTTTAGCAGTTAGGAGTCCGCTTGGAGAGCAGGGAATACATTTCAAGTCGGTAGTCAGGAGCCTGCCTGGAGAGCAGGGAATACATTCAAGTTTAGCAGTCAGGAGCCCGCCTGGAGAGCAGAGAATACATTTCAAGTAACAATCAGGAGCCCTCCTGGAGAACAAGGGAGTACAATTCAAGTTTTAGCTTTCAAAATTCTAATTGATATTTGTCAGGAGCCCGCCTGAAGAGCAGGGAATAACTTCAAGTTTAGCAGTCAGGAGCCCGCCTGGAGAGCAAGGAATACTTTCAAGTTCAGCAATCAGGAGCCCGCCTGGAGAGCAGGGAGTACATTTCAAGTTTAGCAGTCAGGCGTCCACCTGGAGAAAGGAAAAGCATCTCAGGTTACAATTCGAGTTCAGCAATCAGGCGTCCACCTATAGAAAAGGAAGACATCTCAGATTACAAGTCAAGGCGGCAATAAAAGAATTTCATCGGGAGAATACAAGTCAACAAATCAACAAGAACCACAAGAGCAAGTTGGAAGACGTAGATATGATTTTGTAATGCATAGATTATAATCTAGTCTAGCTTCTTTTATTTTATCATGGTGTAATAAGGGGTTCAGTAAGCAGCAGCAGCAACAACAGTGAAATCACATCTTCATGGTAGTCCCAGCTACCAAAACTTTCTGAACTACACTAACCTGATTCCTTTATAGCCAAGGATATGTAGGCAACCTCGGAAGCAAGGTGCGGTCAAATCTTTCAAAAATGCTTCACACGGAGTATTCAAACGGGCAAAAATCGCTCGTGTCCGCTCACTTTATCTTTGCACAAAAACTCTTCGTGTTTCCAGGCAAAGAGGGGCAGCTGTGAGCACGTGATTTTTGCCCTATATGAATTACTCCCATAAATTCAAAACAAAATAATTTCTTTCAGTGTTTGCAATTTCGTGGATTTTCGTGGCATTTTATGTTAAATGTTTGCATTTGTCTGTGCATATTTATTTTATTTAATTAATGAAAAATACAAAAATATTTTGCATTTGCATTTATGATTTAATTCTACATTTAAGGATTAGTTAACAAATTAGTTATTTTATAAGAAATGGGAAAATCACAAAAAAATAGTTTATTTTGCACTTTTTAATTTTAATTTCGAATTTTGGTAATTTTTTCCTTGAATTTGGTTTTTAATTAATTGGGGTAAATATTATTTCGAGTAATTAGTTTAATTTGGTGAAATATTTAGTTTAAAGAGTAATTTAGGATTTAATTTAATTTGAAAAGAGAAAAAAAGAGTAGAAAAAGAATTGATTAAAAGAAATGGGAGGAGTCAATTAAAAGGGGGGGGGGTGTAATTTGGACCACGTTTTAATCAAAATCCGCCCAGAACACTCCCCAGACCAGGCCCAAACCTGGTTTCCACCCGGTCCGTCTCCACACTCTATTAAACGATATCGTTTCGCCTTTTGATCTGGACCGTTGATCTGAGTTGATCAAACGGTCTAGAACTGACTTCATCATGATATATAAATGTTGGACCCCCCCTCTTACCCCCTCGTCGTCTCACTCACCCTCATCTCTCCAGAAACACCCCCGAAACCCTAATCCGCCACCCTAACTCCCACTGCCTCATCCCGACGGCGCCACCTCTGTTCACCACCAAAATTACACCCTGGAACCTCCACGACCCCCTCTTCCCAAATCCCGGGTCAGTTTCCCTCGAATGTTGCCCGATCTTCTCAAATATTAGATCAGAATATGAAACCTAAAATCCCAAAATTTCCGAATCAAAATTTCATTGAAGATTTTAGGTCCCTTTTGACTTTATTCGTGTGTTTTTGATAAAGAACACACGATTAATCTCAAACTGAGCCGAAAATTTGAAGATTTGAAGATTCATCACCATTCTTTACTGGTCCGAGTTGTTTTTAGGTATTTTGTTCTTCTTTACCTTTCATTATTTAACTTATGTTTCTTTGTTCTCTTCTTACCTTCTTCTACTCTTTCTTTTAGTTTTCTGATATTGATTTCTCATTTTTTATTTTATTTATTTTTCACACTGTCTGTATCTGCATGTTAGATTCAAGTTGTGGTTGATTATCAGTTGGGTCTTGTCTTCAAGTACGTATAGTTTGAATTTTCATTCTTGTTTTGGCCTCAATTTTGTTCCGAGTCATTAGGTTTCTAAATTTGAATGTTTGGGTTTTTGGGTTTTTCTTCATACTAATTGGGTTCATAAGGATTAAATAGCCCAAGAAGGATCTGAATTGGGTCTAGTTCAGACCCATTCACTTGGGTCAATTGGACCCGGGTTCTGCTAGGCTGGGAGGGTAAATAATCAGGGTTCGAGGGGTAGATTAGGAAATTGGGGAAGAGAATATTTGTGTAACAGAAAAGGAAGCTTCTAGGAAGCTGGGGTGGGGGCTAATTTGAAAATCTGATTTTTAGACTAAGGTTTCCTAAGCAAAAATGAGAATTTCAAAAGGGGTAAGGTGCAAAAACTGAATACTTGGAGGCTGCCCTAATGCCTTGCCTTTAAAGGCACCTTTGCTTGACATTGAAGGCAGATTTTTTGGAGGAGAAAAATTCAGAAAAAGAACGGCTAAAAATTTTTCACTGTTCTATTGAACTTTTCTTTTTCTTTGATGTCTGAAGTTTTCAAGTTCTGAAATACTTTTTGATTCATCTGGAGTTTAGAATGGATTGGATTTGGGTTTGTAAAAGCTTGATTTTAAGGTTGTGGGGTACTGTTCGATTGAAATTGGGTTCTAGTTTTTTGTGCCTGTTGGTTCAAAGTTGATTTTGCTGGTTATTTTACTGTTGCTGAGGTTCTGATCTATTGCTGCTTTGCAACTGACTCCACACTTCCTGGTTTCCCTTTTTAATCTTCAGGTACTTCCCGGATCCCATTAACCTATGATTTACCTATCAGAGCTGTGTAAAACCTTGGATTTGCATATAAATGATAATGAGTTTTGGAACAGAGCATGCATTCTTTAGAAATCAGTCATGTGTGATGTTGATGTGTCAAACTTGTTATTCAAATCCTCTTTTGTACAAATCTTAGCTTGTCATTCTGAATCCTAATGTTGTTTAAGTTTCCTATGCATCTAATATGAACAAGGTATGGACCATGTTAGTCAGGTGTAGAGGCAGTTTATTCAGCCCGAATGGCTTCTTTGATTACTGAAATCACAAGGATTTTACTGCTGCTGTAGATGCATATTTGGTATGCACTTTTAGTGTTTTGTTAGAAACATAGGTTGAATTTTAGTTGTAGTAGTGGAATTCTTATTATTCTTGAAACATAGAAATTATTAAGGACTAATTGTAGGTTATATGGTAGCATAGTGTTGATTTTCAAGCGTTGATGAGACTTACTATCATGTTTGATCACATAAGGGAAAGCAGGTTCTAATAATTGTCTAATCTGGAAATGTTAGTTTTAAATTTTGGGTTTGATGTTGGTTGGTATGTTATTATTTCAAATGTTGATATGAAATCGGCATTGGTCCATGTTAGGTCACAGATTTGAGCAATACGAATGATGGAATCGTGGGCATTACTTACTCGTTGTAGGTTTGAGTTTTGGATTTTCATGCTTCACTAAGACTTGGGCTCATTAAGGCCCAAGCTTGAAGGATTGATGTTTGATTTACTTTATCGGTAATCAGATGGGTTCACGTAGATACCTCTGGAATTTTCAGTCGTTGCTTATATGCCGTGGGGACTCGATCTCGAGTCCTGCCCTTGCTGATCTCAGTCTCTAAAAGAAACGGGTTCATCTCAGGCTCAAGCCTTAGAGGCACTTGTAAATGGGTTATGCACTTCATGTCATTTGAGCCTGTTCAGTGTCGTTGAATCCATTTTTCTTCCTTGTTTAGTCAGTGTAGTTGAAGCAATTTTTTTTCATAATTTGGTTATTTAACACAGCACCTGTCCGCTACGAAGTAGATTCGAATTCTTAAGTTTTAAAAGGTAATTAGAACTCCTTTAAGTGCCCTTTCACCGACTAGGCTCCTAAAGTGGGTTTGAGATGTGCCATTTAGCCAAGCACATAATTCATGGCCCTCCAAAGAATAATTCAAATATCTATCGAAATTAGAAATTGAAGCGTGTCATTTAGCGAATTTACATGGCCCTCGCAAAGTTAACAACACATAGTCACTTTTAGGCGTGTTATTTAATAATGCACCTTCTTAAATTCGGGTGCACACTTATGTGACCCAAATCCAAATCTCAACGTTAGATAAAACGTGTTGCGGACTGCGGGTGCATTTATGTGACGTGGTTTGAAACATATTTTAAATGACGTTACAATCTTCCTTTAATTAACTAAATAAAAGTGGTTAAAAAGATAAAATTTGCACATAGGTTCATGATTATTTAAAAATAAGATAATTAAGCCAGTAATAACAGTTAAGCGACTGTGCTAAAACCACAAAACTCGGGAATGCCTAACACCTTCTCCCGAGTTAACAGAATTCCTTATCCGGATTTCTGGTTTGCGGACTGTAATATAGAGTCAATCTTTTCCTCGATTCGGGATTTGAACCAGTGACTTGGAACACCATAAATCTCCCAAGTGGCAACACTGAATCTTTTAATAATAAATTCCGTTTTGATTGTCCTTTAATTGGAAAAACTCCCTTTATTTATACCCTTCCGGGGTGTGGTAAAAAGAAGCTGTGACAGTGAGGAAAAGACAAACTGTCAGTATCTGACTTATTGAAGATGATACTATCTTCGATGTCATCATACCGTTCATGAGTGATTAGTCGTTTGAGTTTGTGTGTAGTGGTGAATTTCACATTGTTGATTGTTGTCCTGTCAATTCCACCGATGATCATTTGTATGGTACGAGTGGGAGAGGGTGGTTTTGGAGGTCCCTAGGGTTGCTCGCGTCCACGGGCAAAATTGGCTCGCCCTCGATCGCTCATCAGTTCTCTCAGGTGTCCCTGATTTAGCATTCTCACCACCTCCTGCCGCAGACCTATGTAGTCCTCGGTTTTATGACCCCGCTCCTGGTGAAATTCGCAGAGGTCATTTGATTTTCGAGTACTTGGATCAGACTTCATCTTTGTGATGACCCAAAAGGTCATCACTCATTTTGAAAGTAAATTCTGTGTTCCGAGGCCTTGAAAACCTCTTTTT
Organism: Nicotiana sylvestris; assembly: GCF_000393655.2. Lineage (NCBI taxonomy): Eukaryota > Viridiplantae > Streptophyta > Magnoliopsida > Solanales > Solanaceae > Nicotiana > Nicotiana sylvestris. The sequence continues at coordinate 133,671,279 of NC_091059.1, read as the reverse complement.
GTTTCACCTCAATTTGCCTGCGTAGTTCGGGTGCAATTTCGGAAAGATTTTATCTGAAATCTAAGTAAAATAAGGAAATTGGTCTTTAAAATTGGTTAAAGTTGGCTTTGGTTAACATTCTTGGTAAACGGACCCGGACCCGTGGTTGGACAGTCCTGTAGGGTCTGTGGAAAAATATAGGACTTGGGCGTATGCCCGAAACTGAATTCCGAGATCCCAAGCCCGAGAAATGAATTTTTGAACGAAATTGTTTGACTAAAAATATAAGAGTTTATGGAAATTTAAAGATGTTTGAATTTGATGGTATCGGGCCCGTATTTTGGTTCCGGATCCTGGTACAGGTTTGTAATGGTATTTAAGTTGTATATGTGGAATTTGGTAAGAATCGGGGTTCGTTTGGTATAAATCGGACCTTTAGTTGAGAAAATGAGAATTTTAATGTTCTTGAGTAATTTCATGAATTTGAGGCTTAATTCGTAGTTGTTGATGTTATTTTGATGATTTGATTGTACGATCAAGTCCGTATGATGTTTTTAGACTTGCGTGCATGTTGGTTTGGAGCCTTGAGAGCTGGTGTGAGTTTTGGATAAGCCGCAGAGTGTTTTGGACTTAAGGAAATTTGCTGGTGTGATTGGAGGTCTGCGGGCTTCGCATTTCCGAAGTCAGGCTCACAAATGCAAGCCCGCAATTGTGAAGAATTATCGCAATTGCGAAGATGGGATGGGCAGGGAGACCTTCGCATTTGCGAAGCTCAATGTCGCAAAAGCGACTTCAGCAGTGATCGCAATTGCGAACGGTAGTTTGCATTTGCGAAGTAAACAGGGCTGGCCTACCTTTGTATTTCCGAAGCATGGGATGCATTTGCGAGTTCGCAATTTCGAACCTGACATCGCAAATGCGATAACTACACTTGTGTAAATTATAACTTAGATGGATTTTTCTTCATTTTTTCAACTCTTTCAAACCCTAAGCTCTTTTGAGCGATTTTCCAAAGAAGGGTTCTTCTCCAAATCATTAGTAAGTCATTTCTAACTCATTTCTTTCAATCTAATCCATCTTTTTACATGATTTCATTTCAAAATCAAGGGTTTTTCAGGGGAAATTGAGTGATTTTTGGTAGAACTTAGGGTTTTAAAATTTTGGGGATTTGGACCTCGATTTGAGGTCTGATTTCAAAACAAATCATATATATGAGTTTGTGGGTGAATGGGTGATCGGGTTTTGGTTAAAACTTCGGGTTTTGACCAAGCGGGCCCGGGGTCAATTTTTGACTTTTGGGGAAATCATTAGAAAATATATTTTCATGCATTAGAATTGGTTCATTTAGCATTTATTGATATTGTTAAGTAAATTGTGACTAGAAACAAGCGAATTGGAAGTGAAATCGAGAGGTAAAGTAGTAGTTGAGGCTTGATTGTTTTCGTGGCATCGAGGTAAGTGTTTGGTCTAACCTTAGCTTGAGGGAATAGGAGTTGTGGTCTTATTTGCTGTGTGTTAAGTGTTGAGTACGACGTATAGGTGTGGTGACGAGTATCTATATGTTGGTGTCAAGCATGGCCGTGAGTCTTATACTATGATTGTTGTGACTCCGTTATGTATTGTCCATGCTTAATATAATGATTATAAATGTTGAACAAGGCTTATGAAAGTATTCTTGATAATTGACCATTGTTGTACATTGGCTCAAGTTGAGACTTAGGTTGTGAAGTGATTGTGGAAACGAGATGAGATATATTGTTGATTCCCTTGTCGGGATGTTATTGTTTTTGATGTTGTTTCCCTTGTCGGGATGTTATTGCTTATGATATTGTCTTCTCTTGCCGAGATACTGTTGTTATACTATTATTCCCTTACCTGGATTATTTTGTGATTAGCTTTGATTTGTATGTTGGGATCGGGTTACACGCCGCAACAATATTATATGGGATCAGGTTGCACACCACAACAAGGAGTAATAAGGGAGGATAGGTGCGGTCGGGTTTCACGTTGCAACATCATTATATGATTGTGATCGGGTTGTACGTCGCAACAATATTATATGATTGGGATCGGGTTGCACGCCGTAACAAGAAAGAATAAAAATGAACATTGATTTGTTACTTTTTTCCTTATTCTTGCTGATATGAAATTATGGTGTTCTCTATGCTTCTCTACGGGAATTCTGTTAGTATCTGATATTCCCCGCAGCTTGTTCCCCCTTCCCATCTTTAACTGTTAGTTTCTGTTATCATTATTTATCGTATATGATTTAACTGCACAAGTTTATTTGGTAGTCTTGTCCTAGCCTCGTCACTACTTCGCCGAGGTTAGGCTCGACACTTACCAGTACATGGGGTCGGTTGTGCTGATACTACACTCTGCACTGTGTGCAGATCCCGGTACTGGAGCATTTGGACCACAGTGAGGTTGCTACCTTCTGTCCAGCGGAGACCCGAGGTAGTCTTGCAGACGTCCGCAGGCCTTGGCGTCCCCTTCTATCCTGTTTCTTTCCGTTCTTACATATTTCAGAGATAAACATGTATTTTCTTTGTTCATACCTTATTTGTAGTAATCCTAGATGGCCCGTGAGATTGTGACACCAGTTCTGGGTGAATTATTATTATGTATTCATATTCGTATTAAGTTAAATTATTAGATTTTGTCTTCCATATTTCTTTTTATTATTATTATTCCGCTGTTGATCATATGTTAACTTGTAAATGTTAAAAGTTAAGGAAAAATGGTAATAAATTTTGTAACACTCTGCTTGCCTAGCTTTCATGAGTAGGCGCCATCATGACTCCCGAGGGTGGGAAATCCGGGTCGTGACAAGTTGGTATCAGAGCTCTAGGTTGCTTAGGTATCACAATTCACGGACAAGCTTAGTAGAGTGTGAGGGGATCGGTATTGAGACGTCTGTGTTTATTCCCCAAAGGCTATAGAGTTTTGGAAAAGCTTCAAATCTATTCTTTCCTATCGTGCGACTTGATTTCTCAATGCTAATTGAAATTCCACTCTGTTCTTTCGCAGATGGTGAGAATACGTACCGCTTCATCCACTGACCAACAGCCCGAGCCCCTAGTAGCAGCTGCTGCAAGGGGCAGAGGCCGAGGCCATGCTAGGGCCCGAGGCAGAGGCAGAGCTCAGCCTAGAGCTTGAGCAGCAGCACCAGCGGCGGAGCCTCAGGTTGAGTTTGATGATGAGGTTCCAGCCCAGTTAATTCCAGCAGGACCAGCTCAGGTCCTAGAGGGGTTCATTGCCACCCCGGTACTTCAAAATGCTCTGGTCCTTCTAGTAGGCCTTATGAAGAGCATCACTCAGGCAGGCATATTTCCTGTAACACCAGCTGTCTCTCATGCTGGAGGAGGAGCCCATACTCCTGCTAAGCTCACTCTGGAGTAGATGGCTCCCTAATTTCAAACTCCAACAGCTTAGCTAGTCAGGGTAGTTCAACCGGGTATTGTGGCACAGAACGGTGAGGGGCCAGCTATGTCTGCTGATGCCTTGTGGAGGTTGGACAGGTTCACCAAGCTTTTTACTACCACTTTTGGTAGAACATCTTTTGAGGATCCCCAGAATTATTTGGACAGCTGTCATGAGGTTCTACGGAACATAGGAATAGTGAAGACCAATGGGTCGACTTTGCTGCCTTTCGTTTGTCTGGATACGCCAAGACTTGGTGGAGAGATTATTGTTTGGCTAGACCAGCTGGGTCACCGGCTTTGACTTGAGATCAGTTCTCTCAACTATTTCTAGAGAAGTTTCATCCTGTCACTCAGAGGGAGAACTATCGGAGGCAATTTGAGCATCTCCAGTAGGGTTTTATGACCGTCACTTAGTACAAGACTAGATTCATTGACTTAGCCCGTCATGCTTGTGGACATGTGATTTTTGACCCTCCTAGAGATTTCACCCATTTTAGCGTAAAATATTTTGTTTAGGCTTAATATTGATATTTTAACTAGTTTTGACCCTTTTACTTTATTTTATCACAAAATGAAAATTACAAAAATATTTCTTCTTTTTAGTTGCTTTTAGTTTATATACCTTTCGTAAAACTAAAAAAAATACAAAAATAGTACCTTATTTTTATTTTAATATGATATTTGAAAATACCAAAAAATAGGTTTGTTTTAACGGTTTGTCTTATTTTGATAGTTATTTTACATAAGTAGGATTAATTAGTCAATGAGGTCGTATTTTAGTGTCGTTTACAGAGAAAGAATAAAATTTGGGCTCAAACAACCCATTTTAGGCCTAATTTTCGAACCTAGCCTACAATTCCCAAGCTCATAATTCCTAGGCCCATAACCCCTAACCTAAAAAACCCTACAAAACAAACTATACCTAAGCTAGCGAAGGAGATCAGTCATTTTTTGTGATGGAGAACAAACAAAACCCTTGAAATCGATCTTCTTCAACCTAGAGTATAGGGCAACACTTAACTTAGCCATTTTTCTGATTTTGGACAATAGACAAGAGCTTCAGCTCTTCTTCTTCATGAAGATTGAACAAAATCAGAACCTTGAAGACTTCTAGGAGAGATATCAACGACAGAACACTAAAGAGGACCCCTAGACTTGGACCCCTAACGCCTAAGGACAAAACCAGCCGTTGAACGACATAACCCCACCCCCTAAAGATTATCTTCTTCGTCACCCCTCTCCTATCGATTCCTCATCTTCTTCAGATAAGAAATAGCCAGCTTCCATGGTTTCTTAACAGAGAACACACAAACACAGCCTTCCCTCGTCCAAACAATACCCCATTTTTCTTCTTCTCTTCACACCCCATCAGCTTCTTCTTCTTTAACAGAGGTGAACTCGCCGAAAACGCCGTAACACACACACACAAATGCACGAATAGTAGAGAGGACATGGAGTTGACAACCTCAAACCACCCCAAATAGTCCATTTCCATGACTGTTTCGGTGCCAAGTATTGACGTTTTGAGTTTGTCGAGGTCCAGGGCGCCGAGGCTTCTGTTCCCAAACGTTTTCAGATTCAAGAGTTGTTGCTTTCAAGGTGCACATCACAAATCTGTATTGTACTTTGATTTGCAAGAAAACGTTGCTTATTTTGTCTAAATTCGTTTAGCGTGATTGGCTGAATCTGCTTCCATCTTGTTTTAAACATAAGCAGAATGTTTAGTTTGATTTAGTTAATTCCTAAAACATGGGCATTATCTTGTTTGAATTAAATGAGTACTTTGATATATGTTGTGTTTGGAGATGACATTTTCAAGGGTGTTGTAAGCTGCTGTGTGTGTGTTGAATTTTTCTGGCAAAATCTCTTGATACTCGAAGAAATATGAATTATTTGAATTTGTGTTTGGTATAGTTAATGGGATAAGTCTACATTGGAATGTTAGATTAATCACGGTAAAATTGTGTATTCCCTGTGTGTATTTAACACTTTAAGCTTGAAGGCTTGAAGGAGGGTATTTTTGCCAAGCAGTTGTCTTGTTACTTGCTCGAGCCAATTGCTACAAAAAGGTGGGTGTTTCAATATGCTTTCTTAAGGGACTTGTTACAGGTAGTCCAATATGTTTCAAGGGATGCATTGATACGTCTGGGTGATGATCCTATGGTTAGTGAAGAATTGGAGTTACATAGCACAATTCTTGATTGCATATCCTTACTGTTCTCATCATATGGGGATGATTTTCTTAAAATTGGATTTGGCCCCTGCTTTTATATTGTGCATTGGATTTAATGGCCATTGTGTTTGGTTCCACTTTAGTAATTCGATCGTTAGGAGCATACTTAGGCCATTAAGAACCTTGAACATCGTAGTTTTCTCTAGGCACGTAATTAAAGCATCACAATTATGGGTATGATTCCCATGACGTGGTTGTGATGCTTAATCTCAAATTAGTTTTAAATATTAATATCCGTAGTTCTTTTAATTGAATGCAATTCCTTTGAAAGAAATTGAGGCGTTCCATTCATATATTTGAATCATATAATCTATGGCCCTCATATTGATCATCTTAACTAATGTAGAAAAATGCCCTAAACTTTCGTAGTTTGCTTTAAGCGCGTTAATTGAATAAACTGTCATAGCTACGGGTAGGGATGTTCATAAAAACCCGAAAAACCGAACCAAACCGAAAACCAAACCAAACCAACCAAAAAAACTGATACTTTTTAGGTTTGGTTTGGTTTTGGTTTTAAATTTTAAAAAACGATCAAATTTGGTTTGGTTTTGGTTTTAATCAAAAAATAACCAAAAAAAACGAACCAAACCGACTATAAAAGTAGCTATTTAAATTTATATTACACCTATATATATGTATACTTTTATATAAAGTTTTTAAAATTTTATAGTACATCTTAGTCACTTGTATTTTTAGTCTAGTTCTTTGCTATTATAATAATTTAATTCTTTGTTTTTACATTCTAATTTGATTGGTAGTTTTTTTTTGCTAAATACAAGAATTTATTTCATATAAAAATAATCGATTTTTAATTGAGTACTTAAATTATTCATCACTATTTGATTCAATTATTATCAATATTTCTTGGTAAATGATAGATTTCTCAAAGAACAATTGATCTGATAGTGTTACATTGAAAATGTAGTCGCCAGAATATGAGTTTGGTAGTGTGTGTCTCATATTTAAGAAAACAGCCGATAAATAACCGACAAAAACCGAAAAACCGACAAAAACTGACAAAAACCGAATCGATAAAAACCGACTTAATTGGTTTAGTTCCAATATTTGAAAAACTGACTTAATTGGTTTGGTTTCTTTTTAGAAAAAAATCGACCCAAACCGAACCATGAACACCCCTAGCTGCGGGTACGGTTCTCGTGACGCAGCTGTGATGCTTAATTTCTAAAATCTGGGGGTACATTTATGTGACCCAGCCACAATTGAATCTTGTCAATAAATAAACACATTGTGGATACGGTTCCCGTGATACGATTTGCGATGTGTAATCAAAGTAATTAGTTGTATAACTTTTGGATTATTAAAAGCGGTTTAAAGGGACTAAAAATACACATAGGTTTCAAGGATGTTTTAAAAAATCAAATAAATAGGCCAATATTAACAGTTGAGCGATCATGCTAAAACCACGGAACTCGGGAATGCCTAACACCTTCTCCCGGGTTAACAGAATTCCTTACCCGAATTTCTGTGTTCGCGGGCAGTAAAAGAGAGTCAATTTTTCCTCGATTTGGGATTTAAACCAGTGACTTGGGACACCATAAACTATCCCAAGTGGTGAATCTGAATTTAAATAAATAATCTCATTTCGATTGTCACTTAATTGGAAAAAACTTCCTTATACTCCATCCAGGGATAGTAAAAAGGAGGTGTGACAGCTCTGGCGACTCTGCTGGGGACCGAACCCAGAATCTCTGGTTCAGGGTTCAAGAATTCGAGCTTAGAAAAATATATTTGGCTTTTATTATCTGATTTGTATTACATGTTTGGGTCTGATGTGCTAAATGTCACTTTTTACTGCTTTGATATTATTTGAACTGTATATAAACTGCTACGAAACCCTTCTCTTCTCATCTTTGAGGAAGTGCACACTGGCATGACTTCTTTTCTTTTAGTGTCGTACCTTAAATCAGAAAGAGGCTCGGACAAGTTACAAAGCCGGATGGCCTTTTGGTTCCCGGTACGTAGCCCCCCCTCGGCTCGAGTTGTCCGCTCGGGTACACAACTCTAGAACAACATACCCAGGTTTTGAACTTAGAATAACTCAGCCTCATAACGGATTCCTAGTAGGAACGCTTGTTTGCATCATGTGCATTTGACTTTGGAGACTCAATACATGAGTTGGGTCTGTCTAGGACAGGTAGACCCAAAGAATAAAAGACCAATCTGATGCATCCTATGTGCTACATGTTGCCATTTTCAAGGGTAAAAGAGGTTTTGACGGACCAATGAGGTTTGAGGATAAATGAGAAAAAAAGAGAGTGAAGTATAAAAATAAAGCAATTAGTGCACAACTATGTTTTCTTTCACATTTTTTTAAAGAAAAAGAAAAAAAACATGAAAAATCCAAAAAGATTTTGCACTTTCCCATCATTTTTCAAAAAAAAATCAAAAAAAGAGGAAAAGAAAAATACAAAAAGAGTTTACATGTTTCATCATTTTTCAAAACAAAAGGCAAAAAAATATATTTTTCTCTAAATCAATTGTTTTTTTTAATTCTCACCCATATCCAAGTTGCTCGAACTACGCATACCTGATTCTCGTCTTTCGGGGTGTGATACGTAGGCAACCCACATAGGGTCCGGTTTTCCTAGTGAGTTTAGGTTCTTGGCTTCGTGGGGTCTTAGCCAAATCTTGTATTTTTAGCCACTTTTAGCCACATAGGTTAATTTCAAAAAAAATAGTCACAATCATGTCTTGTATGTGTCCAACAGAAAGGGTTATTGTCTCACATAGCGTTCTAAGTCTTTAACTTTATTTGGTCTTAATTTTCTCATACAGGTTTGAATTTTCTTACCGGAGTTTGAGCATGACAGACACCCTAGGACCATCTAGTCAGGGGCTCATTGAGGAGTTTGCTTAAGGAGATTTGTTTTAGTTATTGTGTTTTAAGTCTGTTGTTGTTTTTTATATTATCTTTTACCTTCTAGTTTTGTACAGTAATGTCGAGTCTTTTAGGTGATGTTAGAGTTTATCAAAGTTTAGTTAAGTTTGCTGAGTCTTTTGTTATTATATTTCCTATTTTGCATTTGGAAAATGTGTTATAAATCAAAAATCCAAAAAAGAAGAAATTTTGCGTTTTTATATTTTCATTAGAAGTTTTCTTTAGAATACTAATTCTAGGAATAAAAATATCATTTGAGGTGGTTTTCCTTTATTGAATTAAATCTGGAACTCAAAATAAAAAATTACTTTTATATTTCCTTTTAATACATTAAGACTAAAAATTCAAAAAAAAAAAAAAGAATTTTCTTTTAGTACCTCTTTAAAAAGTTTTCTTTAAGGTATTAATTCCAAAAATCCAAAAAAGATTTTCTTTTAAGGTTCTTCTTTGGGAAATTAATGAAAAATGATTTTTTTTTTTAATTTTTATTAGAACTTTAAGATATTGTATATAGAAGAAAAAAACATACTTTATCTTTTATTTATATTTAAAGTTTCTTCCTTAGGTAATCAAAAACGGAAATTCAAAAATATTTTTTTATCTTGTTCATTTCTCGTTTCGAAATACTTCTTCAGGGATATCAAATAAAAATTCAAAATATTTTCTTTGGTTTATTCTTTAGATTTTCTTCCTTAAAACAATCAAAAATATTTTTCTCTTCTAGAGTTTTTTCTTTAATAATTTCCCATAGAGTATTTATTTCAAAAAAAAAAAGGAGAAAAAAAAGATATATGCTCGTTAAGCTTGAGTTTAGAATAAGTTATAGAACATTAAGTCTAGAAAATTCAAAAAAAAAAATATTTGCTTCTTTTATTTCTCTTTTCTCATTAGAGTAGTCATTAAGATAAAAAGAAAAGAAAAAAAAAGAAAATGAGAATGTTAGTTTGTTTACTTTATTTCCGATCTTCCCTAAATATGCAAAGATCTGATTCATGCGGCGTCATGATACGTAGGCAACCTACATAGGGTTCGATCGAATTATTTTTTTTTACTATTAAAGGAAAAAAAGAAAAAGAAAAGAAAAAGAAAAAAGAGAGGTGAAATTATGGGAAGTGAGAAATGAGAGGAAACAATAGAGTGATAATTAGAAGAAAAAAAGAGAGGAAGGAAAATGAGCAAGCATGATGCCAAGTGACCTTGTGACCCTCGAAGTTTCTAGAACCGTTAATTGTTGCTAGGTGCATTGCACGCAATGTGATATTTTAGCTGTTAAATGCTATAATGCTACCAGGATGACCCCATTTTGTTCCTTTTTGTTATCTTCGTTAAGCAGAAGGGTGGTCGGTTTGTGGTTCTTAAGTAACTCATCCATACAACACAAGGTCAAAGAGCAAGGCAGTCATGGCTAGCAAAGACTTGGACACAGGGGTTATTAATCCGTCTAAGGGAATTATTGAATCAGAATCTGAGTTGAAAGAAGAGGTATTAAGGTTGAAAGTACAGATGGCCGAAATATACCAAGCCTGGATTAGTGGGTGTCCTCCACCATCAGTTCCCACTAACTACACTGAAAGCCTTGCCACCATTCCGCCACTGTCGCAAGTCCGGGATATCTCCCCACAACTTTTTCACACTCCACCCCCAGAACCACCTCATATCCCACTCCTTTGACCATTCATGTTTTTGTAGCTCATCCACCTACTACCTTTCCTCGATCCTCTAGCGAGACTATGTTCAAAATCCCTGATGCCCAACACTATGCTACAGAACCAATTTTCAAGGTCTCGGGTCCATACTATTACGCTCCTCATTTTGAGCCTCCCGGTGAGATTACAAATCCTGCTAAGACAGTGGAGCAAGATGAGATATCCAAAAAGCTGAAAGGTTTTAAGATGCCAAAGTTTAATTTGTATGATGGGCGTAGAGATCCAATAGCCCATCTGAGGGGTTATTGCAGTGAAATGAGAAATGTTGGTAGGAAAGATGAGTTGCTGATGACGTATTTCAGTGAGAGCCTGACTGGGGAAGCTTTGGAATGGCATACTCGTCAAGATGTCGGTAAGTGGCATACATGGGATGACATGGCTCAAGATTTTGTGCGACACTTTCAGTATAATATAGACATTATCCCATACCGCTCTTCCCTATCTCAGATGGAAAAGAAACCCGAGGGAAGTTTTAGGGAATTTTGGCTCAGATGGAACGAACAAGTTGCTCGGGTTAGTTCTTCGATTGATAGAAAAGATGTTGCTAAGTCCCGCCAACGATATGATCCAGTGGGCATTCCTGCTAAACGCTTTCAACCTTAATATTGACCCCATAAATATCCCCGAGCTCTACATAATCCACCCTAGTATTATCCTTCGAACAACGTTTGGCCATCTGTCCAACCACTAGGTCACTCCAAAAGGCGAGCATGAGCACCGCAGAATCCCCACCAGCTTCCACAAAATTTCCAAGTGCCCTATAACCCACATTCAAGCCAAGGGTGTAGAAGGGAATAAAGGCTGAAATATAATTTTACACCAATAAGAGGGTTTTATGCAAGGTTGTTTGAGAGATTTGTCACGACCCAAACTGGAGGGCCATGACTAGCACCCGACCACACTTGCCGAGCAACAACGTACATTTCATCTAACCTTCATTATTATCTTTTAGGGCTGACGAGATCAATATAAATGGTAGACCTCGATCATGGACAACCAGCAATAAAATATGACGGCATGAACATACATAGCAGGGGATGACCAGACAATCAAGAAACTACATATAAGGTATGAGCTACCCCGCTACTATGAAAGACTATACAACAAAAACTAGCCGACAAGACATACCAAACTATACATGAGCCGACACCTGTCTATGAGCCTCTAAAAGAACATAAGTGCTGCAACATAGCCGGAACAGGGCCCCGACATACCCATAATGTCTATAACAAAAATTGCATACCAAGACCAAGGCAAGTTTGGAGAAGGGATCTCGCCAATCACCGCTGAACTGGACAGTCTACTGTGGTGGGGGAGCTGCACCTGCCTGTCTATCAGGACCTGCAGTATGACATGCAGCGTCCACAAATAAAAGGACGTCAGTACGAATAAAGTACTGAGTATGTAAGGCAAGGAACCATAAATACGATCAGTAATGTAAGCAAGGATAGAGAATATACAACCTGTAGCATCTTAGTACCTCTGAGGGCTACTTACATGAAATGCATGATACATATGTATAAATACATAAACCTTTAAAGCATTCGCCTCTGTGGGCATCATCATCATTATATCGTACCTGGCCATAATAGGCTCGGTAAAAAAACGTACCCGGCCATCATAAGGCTCGGTAGAATCATACCCGGCCACGTGGAGCTCGGTAAAACCCAACTGATCAGTGGTTCCACAATAGGTGCCGTACCCGACCAACTATAGAGTGGCTCGGTAGAGTAAAATAGATAAATATATATAATGCATGCTCGACTCATGGAGTCACATTCTAAACCTTTCGGAGTGACGTAAGGTCGGTATCCTCTGTACACGTTATTAGGACTAGACTCATAGATCTTTAATTTGGTTGGTAGATCACCCCGTAATTCCTTGTAAATTATGAGAAAAGATTAGAAACATTTGACCTAATGTTTAAGTAAAATTATGAACCTAAGTTGCGACAACTTTTGTCGACTTTTGTTTCATAACTCGTTTGACTTCAAGACTTATGATACAGATATTATATGATTAAAATACCTTAATAAATGACCTCTTGAGTGTATTAAGCACCGCTAGATTACCTGAAAATACGAGTTACAACATCCTTGATTCGTTTAACTTCTAATACTGGTTAATCACCCTTATACACTCTTGTATCACTTAAGACCAATAGGATTGACTTCTTATCATCTAAAAGATAATTCCTTCTTGGATTTATGTTAACTAATATATGGCATGAACTAACACATGTGGATATGGGTTGTAACACCCTCCCCCCCTTAGGAACATTCGTCCTCGAATGTAAGGGTTTATGGGGAGTTTAAATCATCGTGGATTCCAATGGAAATTTCCGATCAATTTTCCCCTATAAAATGGTCACTAGCAAAACTTGCAAGTAATTAAGCCCAACATATGGCTTCACAAGGCTACACAAAGCATTATGCGTATTTACATTATCTACATATCACCATTTTGTATTAAGGAGGAGTATTCTCAAATTATTGCTTACCTCATAGAGCCGTTTCACCTTCCAATGTATCCTGTCTTCCACCAGCATCCTTGTTATCTTCATTCTGGAATAAGTAAGGGTATTTAGACTTCATCTCCTCTTCTGCTTCCCATGTCATTTCTTCCATATTTTTGTTCCTCCATAATACTTTGACGGAAGCTACATCTTTTGTTCTTCAGCTTGCGGACTTGCCGATCTAATATCGCCACTGGCACTTCTTCATATGATAGGTCCTCTGTAACTTGTACATCTTTGATAGGGACGACTCGAGAAGGGTCTCCAATACATTTTCTCAACATAGATACATGGAATACCGGGTGGACAAATTCCAATTCGGATGGCAATTCTAACTCATAAGCAACCTGTCCAATTCGTCGAAGAATTTTATACGGCCCGATATACCTTGGACTCAGCTTACCTTTCTTCCCAAAACGCATAATACCCTTCATTGGTGAGATCCTCAGGAAAACCCAATCACCAACCTCAAACTCTAGATCACGACGTCGGACATCAGAATAAGATTTTTGCCTGCTTTGTGCCGTCCTCAATCGCTCCTGTATCACTTTCACCTTCTCAATAGCTTGGTGAATCAAATCTGGCCCATATAATTCTGTTTCACCGACTTCGAACCATCCAACTGGTGATCTACATCTCCTCCCATATAGTGCCTCGTATGGGGCCATTTTAATACTGGAATGGTAGCTATTATTATAGGCGAATTCTATGAGTGGAAGATGATCATCCCAATTCCCCTTAAAATCTAGAACACATGCTCGTAGCATATCTTCCAGTGTCTGAATGGTACGTTCAGCCTGTCCATCAGTCTGCGGATGAAATGCAGTGCTGAGATTTACCTGTGTGCCTAAACCCTTCTGGAAAGACCTCCAAAAGTTAGCCGTAAATTGAGCTCCTCGGTCTGATATAATAGATACGGGCACACCATGAAGCCTAACAATCTCCTTGATATACAACTTCGCATAATCTTCAGCCGTGTAAGTTGTCTTCACTGGCAGAAAATGGGCACATTTTGTAAGTCGATCAATTATCACCCAGATGGAGTCAAACTTATGATAAGAGCGAGGTAATCCAATAATGAAGTCCATATTAATCACCTCCCACTTCCAGGTCGGAATCTCTATATTTTGAAGCAATCCACCGGGTTTCTGATGTTCTATCTTTACTTGTTGACAATTGGGACACTGGGCTACAAATTCTGCAATAGACTTCTTCATATTATCCCACCAATACTGCTCCTTGACATCATGATACATCTTTGTCGAGCCGGGATGGATGGAATATCGGGATTGATGAATCTCATTCATAATCTTCTCTCGCAACCCTGCCACATTAGGCACACACAATCGGCTCTGGTATCTCAGTGCCCCATCTTTTCCGATCCCAAAAGCCATACTTTTACACTGTTGAATGCTTTCTCTTAATCGTACTAAGATAGGATCTTCATATTGTCGTGCTTTTACCTCGGCTACCAAAGATGATTCTGATGTATTCTGTACAGTAACACCTCCGTCATCAGAGTCTAACAATCTGATTCTCATATTGGCTAGCTGATGAAGCTCTTTAATCAACCCCCATCTACCTGCCTCAATATGTACTAAGCTTCCCATTGATTTACGGCTGAGAGCGTCTGCCACAACATTGGCTTTACCGGGATGATACAATATCTCGACGTCGTAGTCTTTCAATAATTCAAGCCACCTACGCTGCCTCAAATTCAACTCTTTCTGCTTGAAGATGTATTGTAAACTCTTGTGATCTGTGTAGATGTCAACATGGACGCCGTATAAGTAGTGCCGCCATATCTTCAAAGCATATATTACTGCAGCCAATTCCAAATCATGGGTTGGATAATTCTTTTCATGCTTCTTCAATTGTCTTGATGCATAAGCAATCACATTCCCACGCTGCATCAATACGCACCCCAAACCTATACCTGAGGCATCACAATATACCACATAACCTTCTGTTCCTTCAGGAAGAGTGAGCACTGGTGCAGATGTCAATCGATTCTTCAGCTCCTGAAAACTACGTTCACAAGTGTCAGACCACTGGAATTTGGTAGCTTTTTGTGTTAACTTAGTCAATGGTGATGATATAGAGGAAAATCCTTCTACAAACCGCCTATAATATCCTGCTAGCCCTAGGAAGCTGCGGACTTCTGATGGTGTTGTAGGTCTCGGCCAATTCTTTACTGCATCGATCTTCTGAGTGTCGACACTAATACCCTCATCAGATATCACATGGCCAAGGAATGCTACTGAGTTCAGCCAGAATTCACATTTGGAGAGCTTAGCATATAACTTACGATCCTGAAGCGTCTGTAATACTATCCGCAAGTGGCCCGCATGTTCCGCCTCCGAACGAGAATACACTAGAATGTCATCAATGAATACAATCACGAACACATCAAGATAGGGCCTGAATATAGTATTCATGAGATCCATAAAAGCTGCTGGGGCATTTGTTAGCCCGAACGACATCACCAAGAACTCAAAGTGCCCATATCTTGTCCGGAAGGCCGTCTTTGGAATATCCTTCTCCCTAACCCTCACCTGATGATACCCTGAACGTAAATCAATCTTGGAGAAATACTTGGCACCCTGGAGTTGGTCAAACAGGTCATCAATTCTTGGAAGTGGATACTTGTTCTTTATAGTAGACTTATTCAACTGTCGATAGTCGATACACATCCGTAACGACCCGTCTTTCTTCCGCACGAATAGGACTGGTGCACCCCAAGGTGAAGTGCTAGGCCTAATAAAGCCCTTATCCAGCAAGTCCTTCAACTGCACCTTCAACTCTCGCAACTCTGTCGGGGCCATTCTGTATGGAGGAATAGAGATCGGTTGAGTGTCAGGCAACACATCAATGCTAAACTCAATCTCCCTTTCAGGAGGAAGGCCTGGGAGTTCATCTGGGAAAACATCTGGGAATTCGTTGACCACAGGGATTGATTGTAAAGTAGGCGGTTTCGCCTCC
Source organism: Nicotiana sylvestris (assembly GCF_000393655.2). NCBI lineage: Eukaryota > Viridiplantae > Streptophyta > Magnoliopsida > Solanales > Solanaceae > Nicotiana > Nicotiana sylvestris. The sequence goes on along the minus strand of NC_091059.1, from coordinate 133,655,540 downwards.
GCATCCCTAACGCGAACGAGATGATAAATGTAACCTTTTGAGATCATTTTCCTTGCCTTAAGATAGGAAATAAACCTACCTTTCGGTGTAGCAATGTTCCCTTTCCATTCAATGACGGGTTCACCCGGAAATTGGAACCTAACCATCTTCGTACGACAGTCAACATTTGCATAGCATGAGGCCAACCAGTCCATTCCCATTATCACATCAAAATCAACCATTTCTAACTCAAATAAATTTGCCGAGGTTTGACGACTACAAATCATCACAGTGCAACCTCTATATACCCTTCTAGCAATCACAGAATCTCCTATCGGAGTAGATACCGCAAGGGGTTTACTTATCAATTCAGGTTCAATGCCAAACTTATTAGCCACAAAGGGTGTAACATATGATAATGTAGATCCCGGATCAATCAGCGCATATACATCATAAGAAAACATAGATATAATACCTGTAACAACATCTGGAGACGACTCGAGATCCTGTCGACCTACTAGAGCATAGGTTCGATTTTGAGCACCACTCGAACTCGGCACTGCACCTCTACCCCTACCACGACCTGTCGACTGCTGAAAACCCCGTGCTGGAGGTCGAACTGATGAGGAAGAACCAGACACAGATCCAGTCGGCTGAGCCATACCATCACCTCCTCTATTAGGACAATCCCGCATCATATGGCCAGGCTGCCCGCACGAATAGCATGCATCAGAACCTCGACGACACAGTCCAAAGTGGGCCTTGCCGCACTGATCACAATGTGGTGTTGGGGGTCTCATCTGACTAGTATCCCTGTGATGTTGCGAGCCAGATGCCCGCGAACTCTGACCTGGACCAGAATAGGATCGATCATATCGAGGCCTCTGAAACTGTGGAGGAGCACTAGCTACAGGTGGCGCCGAACTCCTCGAAAACTGTGGCCTGATGCGGCCTCTGAAGTCATCAGAATACCCTGCAAATCTCGCCCTCTTATGCTGGCCCCTATCCTGCTCCCTAACTGCCCTCTGCTGGCGCTTACGATCCTCTAGGGTCTGGGCATAAGCTTGAATACGGGAAATATCCATGCCCTCCACCAAGGAGGCTGTCGTACACTCATTTATCAGATGTGGTCCCAACCCATTCACGAACATATGCACCCTATCACTCATCTCGGCCACCATATGGGGAGCATACCTTGCCAAAGAATCAAACTGCATACTGTACTCTCGCACACTCATATTACCTTGTCTAAGGTTCAAGAACTTATCAGCTCTAGCTCGTCGTATCTCAACTGGCAAGTAGTGACGAAGAAAGGCCTCAGAAAATTCCTTCCACATAGCTGGAGGAGGGTTCGGACCCCTGGATCTCTCCCAACTATCATACCAGAGAACCGCTAAATCCCGTAGCCGATAAGAAGCCAACTCTACTGCCTCTGTATCACTAACATGCATAACCCGAAGTGTACGATGAACCTGGTCAATAAAAGTCTATGGGTCCTCCTTGGGGTCTGATCCGGTAAACACTGGAGGGTCTAAATTAATAAAATCACGAACTCTTGTACTAACTGGTTTCTCAGCAGCACCTGTATTCTGCCTTTGAGCCTGAGCAGCTACCAAGCTAGTCAATAACTGCAAAGCACTCCGCATATCCTGGTCTGGAGTGCCAGACGGAGGAACTGGAGGCACTGGGTGCCTTCTAATATCCTCTGGAGGAGATGGAGTAGATGAGGTATGAGAGGGCATCTCACTCTGAGCCTCACTTTGTCCTGCTCTGACTTAGGGAACCTGACTGGTACCCTCTCCCGCTGTTGTATCAAGCCGTCTACTAATCGTTTGCTTCCTAGTCGAAGGCATCACTGAAAAAAACAAGGTGAATATTAGAGATGAACACTTACGACTCAACTCTACGCACGATCTAGATTTAGGAAGAAGGTAACAACCCTAGATGTCATGTAGCCTCCTGATTATAAATGTGGCGCGCTACACATCCATAATCAAGACTCTACTAGACACAGCTCATAGACAACCCCTAGGACAGACTTGCTCTGATACCAAGTTTGTCACGACCCAAACTGGAGGGCCATGACTAGCACCCGACCACACTTGCCGAGCACCAACGTACATTTCATCTAACCTTCATTATTATCTTTTAGGGCTGACGAGATCAATATAAATGGTAGACCTGGATCATGGACAACCAGCAATAAAATATGACGGCATGAACATACATAGCAGGGGATGACCAGACAATCAAGAAACTACATATAAGGTATGAGCTACCACGCTACTATGAAAGACTATACAACAAAAACTAGCCGACAAGGCATACCAAACTATACATGAGCCGACACCTGTCTATGAGCCTCTAAAAGAACATAAGTGCTGCAACATAGCCGGAACAGGGCCCCGACATACCCATAATGTCTATAACAAAAATTGCATACCAAGACCAAGGCAAGTCCGGAGAAGGGATCTCGCCAATCACCGCTGAACTAGACAGTCTACTGTGGTGGGGGAGCTGCACCTGCCTGTCTATCAGGACCTGCAGCACGACATGCAGCGTCCACAAATAAAAGGACGTCAGTACGAATAAAGTACTGAGTATGTAAGGCAAGGAACCATAAATACGATCAGTAATGTAAGCAAGGATAGAGAATATACAACCTGTAACATCTTAGTACCTCTGAGGGCTACTTACATGAAATGCATGATACATATGTATAAATACATAAACCTTTAAAGCATTCGCCTCTGTGGGCATCATCATCATCATATCGTACCCGGCCATAATAGGCTCGGTAGAATCGTACCCGGCCACGTGGAGCTCGGTAAAACCCAACTGATCAGTGGTTGCACAATAGGTGTCGTACCCGGCCAACTATAGCGTGGCTCGGTAGAGTAAAATAGATACATATATATAATGCATGCTCGACTCATGGAATCACATTCTAAACCTTTCGGAGTGACGTAAGGTCGGTATCCTCTGTACACGTTATTAGGACTAACTCTTCACTATGAACCTTATAAGAATCAGGAAGTACCAACAACATTGATAACATAAGAATAAGAGAAGCAACATTAACATCAATCGTTCCATAAGAGGGAAAACAATGTAAGTACTGCTAGCTTCTAAGAGTAGAGTATCTTTGGAAGCTCATTCATTACATTATGTACAATCGGAGTCGTGCAAAAGAAGGAAAGGGATAGCCTCACATACCTTGTATATACTGCCCCAATCTCAAGCTATGCAATTGTCAAAACTCCTTAGTCTACAATAAGAGAAACGATACTATCGTTATCATTTAAGCGTCATAACTATTATGTATCGACCACAACCTATTTTACGATGAAACGGACAGCACCTCCCCTATATATATGACCTCACACCATTCAAAACAGTCACCAAACAGCCCAAACAACATCAATAATAAACATATTGAGCCTCCCAAAATAGTCCACACACAGCCTAATCACTCCATACATACGACGACCACCGTAGTCGTGTCAAACAACCTGGAAATGTTACGAATAACTATCAGCCCATAACCCTACATATATATGGTGTTTCTCCACACCCTTCCTCCTCCAAAACTCCACAAGATAGTAGTAAAATATGCAGCCCAACAACAACGCAAAACAGTCCACAAAACAATAACATTACTACCAAGCCTTTCGATATATATCTCACAAGTTCTAGCTTCAATGGCTTAGCCGCAACTTGGATAATCTTAAATACATATAGAGTAAGAGGTTCCTTACCTTTATACAGAAATAACAACTCCAATTTGAACCTTAAATTTCCAAGAAATATCCCTCCAATGCTGCCACAACAACAAAAAAATGAAACTAGCGATCAATTAGTGTTTTTCGGCACTAGAATCACTTTAGAAGGCTTGAAATCACCTAGGATTAATATTAAGAACATTAGGGAGTATTTACAGAACATATACCCTTTAAAACAACCTCCCACACGAGTTGGAACGACACAAAAATGAGCAACAACAAGAAGAACAAGAGACTTACTAGCGCCACGGAATTCCCGACACTTGATTTGTGTTGTTTGCCCTTTTTTGGGTCTTGAATCTTGAGAGAACCTTGAGAGGATGTTCCTAGGGTTCTAAGGTCTGAAAATAGTGAGAAGAAATGACTTAAAACGGGTTGGAGGCATCCTATATAAGTCCAAAAATCTTAAACCGCCTTAGTGGGCCCCATAGAGAGGTGCTTGGCGCAGTCTCGTGAAAACGCGAATATCTCTCTACTCCGAGATCGTATCGATGAACGGTTTAATGCGTTGGAAACTAGACTCATAGATCTTTAATTTGGTTGGTAGATCACCCCGTAATTCCTTGTAAATTATGAGAAAAGATTAGAAACATTTGACCTAATGTTTAAGTAAAATTATGAACCTAAGTTGCGACAACTTTTGTCGACTTTTGTTTCATAACTCGTTTGACTTCAAGACTTATGATACGGATATTATATGATTAAAATACCTTAATAAATGACCTCTTGAGTGTATTAAGCACCGCTAGATTACCTGAAAATACGAGTTACAACATCCTTGATTCGTTTAACTTCTAATACTGGTTAATCACCCTTATACACTCTTGTATCACTTAAGACCAATAGGATTGACTTCTTATCATCTAAAAGATAATTCCTTCTTGGATTTATGTTAACTAATATATGGCATGAACTAACACATGTGGATATGGGTTGTAACAAGATTAAAGCATAACGACATGATTACACCTATTCCTCTATATTATACAGACCCACGTGCGAGAAGCTTTGACCCTGCTAAAAGGTGTGAATACCATTCCAATGCCCAAGGACACAATATTGAAGATTGTCGTGCTTTGAAAAGGGAAATAGAAATAATGATTCAAGAAGGAATAATTGTGGTCCAAGGCAGTAATACCTCAAGTGTCACACATAAGCCTCTACGGGTACATAACAACGCACAAATTGTTGGGATGGTCTGCAATGATGAAGGGTTGGTCAAAGGAGCTAATGAGCCACTAGGTGGAGACAATGTGATTGAAATTGGTGAAGGTCACAGTGATATTGATGTGGAGCTCAGTGGCTAAGATGCCGAGCTAGGTAATTGGAAAGACGCTCCTGTCTTGGCTAGCCAGGGAGGTGTTCAGGTGGTTTATTTTGTTGTCATTTCTGTTGTCCGGGTTATTTCAGGGTTGTAATCCGGATATTGTCTTATGACTCAAACCCTTCTATCTGTTTATTTTGTCTAGTTCGTTTAGTCGTAGTAACTCGTTTAGTGTTATCTAGGTTTGTTCTAGGTTTGTAACCCCAGTTTAGTTTGTTTGTTTCATTGTTCACACCCTTTCACTGTCTATCCAATGCAATTTTCTATTTTCTGTTATTTCTAGTCATTTTTTGTTTAGTCATTTTTTTTCTTTCTTTTGTAGTTTTTTTCCCAGACAATTTGAAGCAAGCAACTTTGAGTTCAAGTGCATCTCAAGTTATAAGATAAATCCAAGGGAGTTTGCTCTGAACTGACGAAGGGTATCCATTGTGAAGAAGAAATTACCCAACGAGAGTTCTGTACTTAACAAGGCGCTAAAAAAGGTTGAAGGCATATCAGTTATATCAATGCCGAAGCTGCAAAAGAAATGTTGTGCATGATCTTCTTTTTCATTCTCAAGTTGAACGTGTTGTACTTGGCATTTTCAGGGATTGGGGGGCCATCTTTCAGCTACCCAAACACTTATCCCATTCGATATCCTTTTGAGACTGTACTGATTTCTTTGACCTCCCCTCTTTTGGAATCAAGTTAAAGTCATACGTAAAAAAAATTCATGTCCCCATAGGTTTATTTTCAAAAGTTCATTCCAAATGAAAAATTCAAAAATAGAAGGGAAAAATAGAGATAAAGAAAAAAAGGAAAAAAAGAAAAAAAGAAAAGAAGGAAAAAGAAAAAAGGGGAAAAAGAAAAAGGAAAATAGTAACAAAAAGTAGTCTTGTGAACTACGTTCGACCTAATTCTTGTCACCACAAGATACATAGGCAGCCTTATGGTTCGGTCGCACCAAATAAAATATTTCATAATCCCACGAAGTCGAGAGTGGGGCAGTATTTCTTAGAAATTTCATCTCAAAAAGAAAAGAAAAAGGAGAATCAAATTCCTTTGTTTTAGAAATTGGGGCAACGTTTTAGAATGAATTCCAAAAGTTGTAAATAGATTAACCCTGTTGTCTTCATTATTTTGTGCCTTTATGATATTCTTTCTTTCTAACCCTGTCCAAAAACCACATTACAGTCCAAAAAAGACCTCTCAGATAATCTTTGAGAGTGCTGAGTTTAGACATGCCAAGAGTATATGATGTTTTTACCATGTTTAATGCCTTGTCATCCGCAGAATCAGAGGAAATAAGAAGAAAAGAACAAAATGAGAGAGTCTTATTGGTGAAAACCTTCACAGGCACCATAAGGCTATGATGAGTTGAGAGGAAGAACAAAATGAGAGAGGCTTGATGGTGAAAACCCTTTGGGCACTACAAGTCGAATAAGGATCATGAATCAGATTGGATAATCGGAGCATTGAAGCCCAGTTCCACGGTTTAGGGGGTATAACAAGAGTTGAACATCAGACTTGCTTGACAGATTAGGCCACTTAATCTAAAGGTGCATGTCATGGTCATTAGAGTTGGTATCCACATCTGATAAGTTTCTACTTTGTAGTTTTCCTGTTAGGAATCATCTCTTTCCATTATCCTTTACCTGTTCCTTTTGTCTTGTTTACTTCCTCTTCCTGAGTCTGTTTGGTCAGAACAAGTGAGAAATGACTTCAAAATTTTCCACCAGCTTTCCAATTGCACAAAACGGGATCTGGCTAGCACATCAAAGTGGCATAAGTTAGGAAAGAACAACATGCACACTGAGTTGGTAACAATCAACGTGCTTTGGGATTCATGTGAAATGCAAAGGTTCGGTATATGTCAATTTATGAACAATGCAACAGATAGAGGTTGTTGGGTTTGAATAGATCAAAGGTATTTTCTGTGATAAGGTTGACAGACAAAGTGTTTAACCAATGACAAGCAAGGTCTTGTAAATGGAAATCAACATTATCATGGCAAGTGAAGGAGCAATAGACCTCAAGGCCAAGGCCAGTGGCATACGTCAGGAAAGAACAACAAGCGCACTGAGTTGGTGACAATCAACGTGCTTTGGGATTCATGTGAAACACAAAGGTTCAGTATATATCAGTTCATGAGCACAATGCAATAGATAGATGGCTTGGGTTCGAACGAATCAGAGGTATTTTCTGTGATAAGGGTGACAGAGAAAGTGGTTTGTCAATAAACAAGAAAGGTCTTTCGAGTTGAAATCAAAGTTATAATGGGAAGTGAAGGAGCAATCGCCCTGAAAGACAAGGCCACAAACCAACCACCATGTTTAAACTCACAAGTTTTCTTTGTATGAAACAGGGACGAAGACTATGTCCAAATCAAAGCTTGGAAGCTTGAATTTTTCAAGTGTCGTGCCCAAATTTTGTCAGCGCAAAGACGATTTGAGAAAGGGAAAGAAATATTTTTTGATCTGCAGGAACCCTCCATGAGGAAATCATGGTTCAGGGGCAAGGAATTTTGTTCGTTCTACATAGATCCTCCAGGAAGAGAGCATGACTCAGGTAAGTTCACTCTCGGCTTTCCAGGATCCTCCTGGATAATGGGATTTAATTTAAAATTTTCAGGACTCTCCTGGTTAATGGGATTTAATTTCAAGTTTTCAGGACCCTCCTGGATAATGGGACCTAGTTAAATTTCAAGACCTTCATTGATAACAAGATTTAACGTGAGTTCTACCTTTAGGAAATATAAGTTAGCTTTGAAGTTTTTCACTCTTAAGATGGGATTTAATTTCTAATTTTCAGGGCCCTCCTGAATAATGGGATTTAGCTTTTAAATTCTTATAGATCTTTTGATAACGTGATATGGTTAACACTCATAGATGTGCCTAGATACCAAACTGGGGCAGAAAAGTTTCTTTCGTTGTTTATTTTGTTATAATCAGGAGCCCACCTGAAGAATAAGGGAACACAATTCAAGCTTTGGTAATCAGGCGCCCACCTGGAGAACAAGGGAATACAATTCAAGTTTTGGCAATCAGGCACCCACCTGGAGAACAAGGGAATACAGTTTAAGTTTTGGAAATCAGGCATTCACCTGGAGAACAAGGGAATACAGTTCAAATTTTGGCAATCAGGCGCCCACCTGGAGAACAAGGGAATACAGTTCAAGTTTTTGACAATCAGGTGCCCACCTGGAGAACAATGGAATACAGTTCAAGTTTTGGCGCAAGTTTTGGCAATCAGGCGCCTACCTAGAGAACAAGGGAATACAATTCAAGTTTTTGGCAATCAGGCGCCCACCTGGAGAACAAGGGAATACAGTTCAAGTTTTTGGCTTTCAGGCGCCAACCTGGAGAACAAGGGAATACAATTCAAGTTTTGGCAATCAGGAACCCACTTGGAGAACAAGGGAATACAGTTCAAGGTTTTGGAAATTGGGCGCCCACTTGGAGAACAAGGGAATACAGTTCAAGTTTTGGCAATCAGGCACCCACTTGGAGAACAAGGGAATACAATTCAAGTTTTGGCAATCAGGCGCCCACCTGGAGAACAAGGGAATACAGTTCAAGTTTTGGCAATCAGGCGCCCACCTGGAGAATAAGGGAATATAGTTCCAGTTTTAGCAATTAGTCCCCCACCTGGAGAATAAGGGAATACAGTTCGAGTTTTGGCAATCATGTGCCCATCTGGAGAACAAGAGAATACAGTTCAAGTTTTGGTAATCAGGCGCCCACCTGGAGAACAAGGGAATACAATTCAAGTTTTTGGCAATCAGGCGCCCACCCGGAGAACAAGGGAATACAATTCAAGTTTTTGCAATCAGGCGCCCACATAGAGAACAAGTGAATATTGTTCGAGTTTTTGGAAATCAGGCGCCCACCTGGAGAACAAGGGAATATAGTTCAAGTCTTGGCAATCAGGCGCCCACCTGGAGAACAAGGGAATACAGTTCAAGTCTTGGCAACCAGGCGCCCACCTAGAGAACATGGCTAGTTCAAGTCTTAGCAATCAGGCGCCCACCTTGAGAACAAGAAAATACAGTTCAAGTTTTGGCAATCAGACGCCCACCTAGAGAACAAGGGAATGTAGTTTAAGTTTTGGCAATCAGGCGCCCACCTGGAGAACAAGGGAATACAGTTCAAGTTTTGGCAATCAGGCGCCCACCTGGAGAACAAGGGAATTTATTTCAAGTTTCAAGTCAGAAGCAGGCACCCACTTGGATAACAAGGGAAGTCATTTTAGAATTCAACTCAAGTTAGAAGTAGCAGAAGTTCACAGCCAGAATGCGAGTCAACAATCCGAGATGATCAACAGAAGTTAGTCACAATCCAGAATATAAAAAAAGAAGAAAGAAGTGAATCCAAAATGCAAAAGTAGAGAAATGTGGGAACTGCTCAAGACATGGCTGAAATCACGAGCATTGCATGTCCGGTCTTGATCTGAAGAAGAATGAACTAGCACCTACAACTAGCAAGCGTCAAGGTTCAAATCTAAAGTCGGCATGAAGAACTATTTAAGACTCAAGATCAAGCTTCAGAAGACTTATAGATAGGAATCTTGTAACTCATAGTTGATAGGTTTAGTTAGTCTTTTTTCATTTTTAGATTTTGATGTAATAACATGACCGCGGACCGACACCTCGACAGAACGTCACCTCGACCGGCTCTCCACCTCAGTACACTCCATCACTATTCCTACTTCTAAACTATACGTGGCCTGATTCCTTTATAGTCAAGGATATGTAGGCAGCTCAGATACCAGGGCTCGATCACATTCTCTTCCTTTCTCTTAGTTTTTGGTCTCCCTAAATAAGGGTCGGGTCAAAAAACATGTCTAGTCATTCTTTGTCTGAAAATACTTCATGTTTCCAGTCAAAGAGGGGTAGCTGTAGACATGTTATTTTTGACCCTCCCCGAGATTTCACCCATTTTAGCGTAAAATATTTAGTTTAGGCCTAATAACGATATTTTAACTAGTTTTGACCATTTTACTTTATTTTATCACAAAATAAAAATTACAAAAAATATTTTTTCTTTTTAGTTGCTTTTAGTTTATATACCTTTTGTAAAACTAAAAAAAATACAAAAATAGTACCTTATTTTTATTTTAATATGATATTTGAAAATACCAAAAAATAGGTTTGTTTTAACGGTTAGTCTTATTTTAATAGTTATTTTACTTAAATATGATTAATTAGTAAATGAGGTCATATTTTAGTGTCGTTCACGGAGAAAGAATAAAATTTGGGCTCAGAAAACCCATTTTAAGCCTAATTTTCGGACCGAGCCCATAATTCCTAGGCTCATACCCCCTAACCTAAAAAACCTTACAAAACAAACTAGACCTAAGCTAGCGAAGGAGATCAACCGTTTTTTATGATGGAGAACAAACAAAACCCTTGAAAGCGATCTTCTTCAACCTAGAGCATAAGGCAACACTTAACCTAGTCATTTTTATGATTTTGGACAATAGACAAGAGCTTCAGCTCTTTTTCTTCATGAAGATTGAACAAAACCAAAACCTTGAAGACCACTATGAGAGATATCAGTGGCAAAATACTAAAGAGGACCCCCAGACTTGGACCCCTAATGCCTAAGGACAAAACCAGCCCCTGAACGACAGAACCCCACCCCCTAAAGATCATCTTCTTCGTCACCCCTCTCCTATCGATTCCTCATATTCTTCAGATAAGAAACAGCCAGCTTCCTTGGTTTCTTAATAGAGAACACACAAACACAACCTTCACTCGTCCAAACAACACCCCCTTTATCTTCTTCTCTTCATAACCCATCAGCTTCTTCTTCTTTAACAGCGGCGAACTCGCCGAAAATGCCATGACACACACACACACGAACAGTAGAGAGGACATGGAGTTGGCTGCCGCAAACCACCCCAAATAGTCCATTTCCATGACTGTTTCGGTGCGATGTATTAACGTTTCGAGTTCGTTGAGGTCCGGCGCGTTAAGGTTTCTATTCCCAAATATTTTCAGATTCAAGCGTTGTTGATTTCAAGGTGCACATCACAAATCTGTACTGTACTTTGATTTGCAAGAAACGTTGCGTATTTTATCTAAATTCGTTTAGCGTGATTGGGTGAATCTACTTCCATCTTGTTTTAAACATAAGCAGAATGTTTAGTTTGTTTTAGTTAATTCCTAAAACATGGGCATTATATTTTTTGAATTAAATTAGTAATTTGATATATGTTGTTTTTGGAGATGACATTTTAAATGGTGTTGTGAGTTGCTGTGTGTGTGTTGAATTTTTCCGGCAAAATCTCTTGAAACTCTAAGAAATATGAATTATTTGAATTTGTGTTTGGCGTAGTTCATGTGATAAGTCTACATTGGAATGTTAGATTAATCACGGTAAAATTGTGTATTCCCTGTGTGTATTTAACACTTTAAGCTTGAAGGCACAAAGGCGGGTACTTTTGCCAAGCAGTTGCCTTGTTACTTGCTTGAGCCATTTGCTACAAAAGAATGTGGGTGTTTCATTACACTTTCTTAAGGGACTTGTTACGGGTAGTCCAATATGTTTCAAGGGATGCATTGATACGTTCGGGTGATGAGCCTATGGTTAGTGAAGAATTGGAGTTACATAGCACAGTTCTTGATTGCATATCCTTAGTGTTCTCATCTCATAGGGATAATTTTCTTAAAATCAGATTTGGCCCTTGCTTTTATATTGTGCATTGGATTTAATGGCCATTGTGTTTGGTTCTAATTTAGTAATTCGATCGTTAGGAGCACACTTAGGCCGTTAAGAACCTTGAACGTCGTAGTTTGCTCTAGGCACGTAATTAAAGCATCACAATTACGGGTATGGTTCCCATGACATGGTTGTGATGCTTAATCTCAAATTAGTTTTAAATATTAATATCAGTAGTTCTTTTAGAATGCAATTCCTTTGAAAGAAATTGAGGCGTGTCATTCATACATTTGATTCATATAATCTATGGCCCTCATATTGATCATCTTAACTAATATAGAAAAATGCCCTGAACTCTCATAGTTTGCTCTAGGCGCGTTAATTGAATAAACTGTCATAGCTGCAGGTACGGTTCTCGTGATGCAGTTGTGATGCTTAATTTCTAAAATCAGAGGGTACATTTATGTGACCTGGCCACAATTGCATCTTGTCAATAAATAAACACGTTGTGGATTGTGGGTACGGTTCCCGTGACATGAATCGCGATGTGTAATCAAAGTAATTAGTTGTATAACTTTTGGACTTTTAAAAGCGGTTTAAAGGGACTAAAAATGCATAGAGTTTTCAAGGATGTTTTAAAAAATCAAATAAATAGGCCAATATTAACAGTTGAGCGACCGTGCTAAAACCACGAAATTCGGGAATGCCTAACACCTTCTCCATGGTTAACAGAATTTCTTACCCGGATTTCTGTGTCCATGAACTGTAAAACAGAGTTAATTTTTCCTAAATTCGGGATTTGAATCGATGACTTAGGACACCATAAACTATCCCAAGTGGCGACTCTGAATTTAAATAACTAATCTCGTTTCGATTGTCACTTAAATTGGAAAAAACTCCCTTATACTCCCTTCGGGGTAGTAAAAAGGAGGTATGACAATGCTCTTCTGATACTTCCCACCGAGAGAGAGATAGTGAGGATGTTTATTGAGGGACTCGTTCAACCTATTCGATTGCAGATGGCTAAGGAGATGGGGAGCAAGATTTCTTTTCAAGATGCGGCCAATGTGGCCCGGAGAGTTGAGATGGTTTTATCATAAGGGAGTGGTCAGGGGTCTAACAAGAGGCCTCGTCATTCTGACAGGTTCAGTGGTGCCTTGTCTGGAGGCAGGGATTCTTTTGGTAAGGGCCATCCTTCCAGGCTGTTTCATTCAGCACTACAGGTTTCTCATGGTGCTCCAGGTGGACATGGTTATTATGTACCTCATTTAGGACAGTCGCTCCTATTAGAGAACCACCTTTTGAGAGCTATTATCATGGTCAGTCGGCCCGCCAGGGTCAGTCTCAGTTTCCTCAGCCGTAGCACTCAGGTGGATGCTTTGAGTGTGTTGACTATAGTCATATCTGGAGGGCTTGTCCGAGATTAATGGGTGTTCAGTCGCAGCATCAGGGTTCCCGTGCCATGGTTCAGGCACCGAGTGTTCCACCGCCCACCCAGCCAGCTAGAGGTGGAGGTAGAGGTATAGGTGCTAGAGGTGGAGGTTGGGCCGCTAGAGGTGGAGGCCAGCCAGCAAGAGGTCGTCCCAGAGATGTAGTTCTGAGTGGTGGGGCCCAGCCCCGATGTTATGCTCTTCCAGCCATGCCTGAGGCCGAGGCCTCCGATGAAGTTATCAAAGGTATTGTTCTGGTTTGTAGTAGAGATGCGTCAGGTCTGTTTGATCCAGGATCTACATACTCCTATGTGTCATCTTATTTTACACCGTATTAGGTCATGCCTAGTGATCCCTTGAGTGCTCTTGTATATGTGTCTACACCGGTGGGTGATTCTATTGTGGTATATCGTGTCCATCATTCATGTATAGTTGTGATTGGGGGTCTTGAGACCCGAGTAGATCTGTTACTTTTGGATATGATTGATTTTGATGTCATATTGGGGATGGACTGGTTATCACCTTACCACGCTATCTTGGACTGTCATGCCAATATTGTGACCTTAGCCTTGTCGGATTTACCTTATTTAGAGTGGATAGGGACTTATGGTTATTCCACCCGTAGAGTTATCTCATATATGAAGGCTCGACGTATGGTTGAGAAGGGATGTTTGGCCTATTTGGCGTATGTGCGTGATTCTAGTGCCGAGGTTCTTTCTATGGATTCTGTGCCTGTTGTTCATAAGTTTCCAGAGGTATTTCCTTCAAACCTGCCGGGTACGCCACCCGACAAGGATATTAACTTTTGCATTGATCTGGCTCCGGGAACTCAACCCATTTCTGTTCCTCCATACCACATGGCTCCGCCAGAGTTGAAAGAATTGAAGGAGCAATTGCAAGACCTGCTTGGGGTGCACCAATATTGTTTGTTAAGAAGAAGAATGGGTAGATAAGGATGTGTATAGATTATCGGCAATTGAATCAATGTATAGATTATCAAGGTGCCCAAGTGTTTTCTAAGATCGATTTAAGATCTGGCTACCATCAGTAGAGGATTAGGGCATCTGATGTCCCTAAGTCAACTTTCCGCACTCGGTATGGGCATTATGAGTTCTTATTGATGTCATTCGGGTTGACAAATGCCCCAACAACTTTCATAGATTTGATGAACTGAGTGTTCAAGCCTTACTTGGATTCCTTCATAATAGTCTTCATTGATGATATTTTGATCTATTTCTGCAGCCGAGGGGAGCATGAGCAACATCTTCAAGTCATTCTCCAAACTTTGAGGGACAGTCAGTTATATGCGATGTTTTCAAAATGTGAGTTCTGGTTGAGTTCAATTGCATTCTTCGGTCACATTGTATCAGCAGAGGGTATTCAGGTGGATCCGAAGAAGATAGAGGCAGTCAAGGACTAGCCTAGACTTGCATCAGCTACAGAGATCCGGAGTTTCTTGGGTTTGGCAGGCTATTATCGTTGGTTTGTGGAGGGGTTTTCATCTATTGCAGCCCGATGAACAGGTTGACCTAGAAGGGTGCCCAGTTCAGATGGTCGGATGAGTGTGAGGCGAGCTTTCAGAAGCTCAAGACAACTTTGACTATGGTACCGGTGTTGGTATTGCCTACAGGTTCGGGGCCATATACAGTTTATTGTAACGTATCTCGTATTGGACTTGGTGCATTATTAATGCAAGATGGCAAAGTCAATGCATATGCTTAGCGACAGTTGAAGATTCATGAGAAGAATTATCCAGTTCATGATTTGGAGTTAGTAGCCATTGTTCACGCGCTGAAGATTTGGAGGCACTATTTATATGGCATGTCATGTGAGGTGTTCACGGATCACAAGAGTCTTTAGTATTTGTTCAAGCAGAAGGAGCTAAATTTGAGGTAGAGAAGGTGGGTGGAGCTATTGAAAGACTATAATGTCACCATCTTATATCATTCGGGGAAGACTAATGTGGTAGCCGATGCTTTGAGTAGAAAGTCAGTCAGTATGGGCAGTCTTGCATATATTCCGGTCGATGAGAGATTGCTTACTTTGGATGTTCAGGCTTTGTCCAATCAGTTCGTGAGGTTGGATATTTCTGAGCCCAGTTCTGTTTTTGCTTGTACGGTTGCTCATTCTTCATTACTTGAGCGTATCAGAGATCGGCAGTATGATGATCCTCATTTGTGTGTCCTTAGGGACACATTACGGCACAGTGGTGCCAAATAGGTTACAGTTGGGGGTGATGGAGTTTTGAGGATGCAGAGTCAAGTATGTGCCTAATGTGGATGGACTTCGAGAGTTGATTCTAGAGGAGGCCCACAGTTCTCGATACTCTATCCATCCGAGCACCGCTAAGATGTATCAAGACTTGCGGCAGCATTACTGGTGGAGGAGGATGAAGAAGGATATTGTTGCATATGTGGCCCGGTGTTTGAATTGTCAACAGGTAAAGTATGAGCATTAGAGACCTGGTGGTTTGTTTCAGAGGATTGAGATTCCTGAGTGGAAGTGGGAGCGTATCACTATGGACTTCGTTGTCGGACTCCCACGGACTCAGAGGAAGTTCAATGCAGTGTGGGTTATTGTTGATAGGCTGACCAAGTCAGCGCATTTCATTCCTATGGCAGTCTCCTATTTTTCAGAGAGGTTAGCTGAGATCTATATTCGGGAGATTGTTCGTCTTCATGGTGTTCCCGTGTCTATCATTTCTGATCGAGGTACGCAGTTTACCTCACATTTCTGGAGAGCAGTTCAGCGTGAGTAGGGCACACGGGTCGAGTTGAGCATAACATTTTATCCTCAGACGGACGGATAGTCCGAGCGTACTATTCAGATTTTGAAGGATATGCTCCGAGCTTGTGTTATTGACTTTAGAGGCTCATGGAATAAGTTCTTGCCATTTGCGGAGTTTGCCTACAACAACAGCTATCAGTCGAACATCCAGATGGCTCCCTATGAGGCATTATATGATAGGCAGTGTCGGTTGCCGATTGGGCGGTTTGATCCGGGAGAGGCTCGGTTGTTAGGTACGGATCTAGTACAGGATGCCTTGGACAAGGTTAAGATCATTCAGGATAGGCTTCGTACAGCTCAGTCCAGACAAAAGAGTTATGCCGACCGTAAGGTTCCTGATGTGGTATTCATGATCGGAGAGAGGGTGTTGCTTCGGGTGTCGCCCATGAAGGGCATGATGAGATTTGGAAAAAAGGGCAAGCTAAGCCCTAGATTCATTGGTCCTTTTAAGATTCTTGATCGAGTGGGAGAGGTGGCTTATAGACTTGTGTTGCCGCCGAGTTTATCAGTCGTGCATCCAGTATTTCACGTGTCCATGCTTCGGAAGCATCACGGCGATCCATCCCATGTGTTAGACTTCAGCACTGTCCAGTTGGACAAGCACTTGTCCAATGAGGAGGAGCTGGTAGCTATTCTAGACTGGTAGGTTTGTCAGTTCAGATCGAAGAGTTTTCCTTCGGTTTGTGTTCAGTGGAGGGGTCAGCCTGTTGAGGCAGCAACCTAGAAGTCCGAGTCCGATATGCGGAGCCGATATCCCCATCTTTTCTTCGACTCAGGTACTTTTCTTATGTCTGTTTGAGGACAAACGATTGTTTTAGAAGTGGAGAATGTGATGACCTTACTCATTTTGAAAGTAAATTATGTGTTCTGAAGCCTTAAAAATATCTTTTTGTCTCACCTCGATTTGTGTGCGTAGTCAGGCACAATTCCGGAAAGCTTTTATGTGAAATCTAAGTAAAATAAGGAAATTGGCCTTTAAAATTGATTAAAGTTGACTTTGGTCAACATTCTTGGTAAACGAACCCGGACCCGTGATTGGACAGTCCCGTAGGGTCCGTAGAAAAATATAGGACTTGGGCGTATGCCTGGAATTTAATTCCGAGGTCCCAAGCCCGAGAAATGAATTTTTAAAAGAAATTATTTAATTGAAAATATAAGAGTTTATGAAAATTTAAAGATGTTTGAATTTGATGGTATTGGGCCCGTATTTTGTTTCCGGAGCCTAATACAGGTTTGTTATAGTATTTAAGTTGTATATGTGGAATTTGGTAATAATGGGGTTCGTTTGGTATAAATCGGACCTTTAGTTGAGAAAATGAGAATTTCAATGTTCTTGAGTAATTTCATGAATTTGAGGCTTAATTCGTAGTTGTTGATGTTATTTTGATGATTTGATCACACGAGCAAATCCGTATGATGTTTTTAGACTTGCGTGCATGTTTGATTTGGAGCCCCGAGGGCTTGAGTGAGTTTTGGATAGGCCGCAAAGTGTTTTGGACTTGAGGAAATTTGCTGGTGTGATTGCAGGTCTGCAGACTTCGTATTTGTGAAGTCAGGCTCGCAAATGCGAGCCCACAATTGCGAAGAATTATCAACAATTGCGAAGATGGGCTGGGCAGGGAGACCTTCGCATTTGCGAAGCTCAATGTCGCAAATGCGACTTCAACAGTGATCGCAATTGCGAACGATAGTTCGCATTTGGGAAGTAAACATGGCAGGCCTACCTTCGCATTTGCGAAGCCTGGGCCGCATTTGCGAACGTGACATCGCAAATGCGATAACTACACATGTGTAAATTATAACTTAGACGGATGTTTCTTCATTTTTCCAACTTTTTCAAACCCTAAGCTCTCTTGGGCGATTTTCCAAAGAAGGTTTCTTCTCCAAATCATTAGTAAGTCATTCTAACTCATTTCTTTCAATCTAATCCATCTTTTTACATGATTTCATTTCAAAATCAAGGGTTTTTCATGTTAAATTGGGTGATTTTGGGTAGAACTTAGGGTTTTCAAATTTTAGGGATTTGAACCTCGATTTAAGGTTCGATTTCAAAACAAATCATATATTTGAGTTCGTGGGTGAATGAGTGATCGGGTTTTGGTTCGAACTTCGAGTTTTGACCAAGCAGGTCCGGGGTCGATTTTTGACTTTTTGGGAAACCATTATAAAACCTAGTTTCATGCATTAGAATTGGTTCATTTTGCATTTATTGATATCATTAAGTAAATTGTGACTAGATACAAGCGAATTGGAAGTGAAATCGAGAGGTAAAGCGGTAGTTGAGGCTTGATTGTGTTCGTGACATCGAGGTAAGTGTTTGGTCTAACCTTAGCTTGAGGGAATAGGAGTTGTGGTCTTATTTGCTATTTGTTAAGTGTTGAGTACGAGGTATAGGCGTGGTGACGAGTATCTATACGTTGGTGTCAAGCATGCCCGTGAGTCTTATACTATGATTGTTGTGACTCCGTTATGTATTGTCCATGCTTAATATAAAAGTATTCTTGGTAATTGACCACTGTTGAGCATTGGCTCAAGTTGAGACTTAGGTTGTGAAGTGATTGTAGAAACGAGATGAGATATATTGTTGATTCCCTTGCCGAGATGTTATTGCTTATGATATTGTCTTCCATTGTCGGGATATTGTTGTTATACGATTGGTCCCTTGCCGGAATTCTTTTGTGATTAGTGTTGATTTGTATGTTGGGATCGGATTGCATGCCGTAACAATATTATATGGGATCGGGTTGCACGCCGCAACAAGGAGTAATAAGGGAGGACATGTAGGTCGGGTTGCAGGCCTCAACAAGGAGTAATAAGGGTGGACATGTGGGGTCAGGTTGCATGCTGCAACATCATTATATGATTGGGATCGGGTTGCATGCCACAACAGTATTATATGGTTGGGATCGGGTTGCACGTCGCAACAAGAAAGAATAAAAGTGAATATTAATTCGTTACTGTTGTCCTTATTCTTGGTGATATGAAAATACGGTGTTCTTTATGCTTCTCTACTGGAATTCTGTTAGTATTTTATATTCCCCGCAGCATGTTCCCCTTTCCCATCTTTAACTTCTAGTTTCTGTTATCATTATTTGTCATATATGATTTAACTACACATGTTTATTTGGTAGTCTTGTCCTAGCCTCGTCACTACTTCACCGAGGTTAGGCTCGACACTTACCAGCACATTGGGTCGGTTGTGCTGATACTACACTCTGCACTGTGTGCAGATCCCGATACTGGAGCATTTGGACCACAGTGAGGTTGTTGCCTTCAGTCCAACGAAGATCCGAGGTAGTCTTGCAAACGTCCGCAGGTCTTGGCATCCCCTTCAATCCTATTTCCTTCTATTCTTACTTATTTCAGAGATAGACATGTATTTTCTTTGTTCAGACCTTATTTGTAGTAATTCTATATGGCCCGTGAGATTGTGACACCAGTTCTGGGTGAATTATTATTATGAATTCGTATCCATATTAAGTTAAATTATTAGATTTCTTCTTTCACATTTCTTTTTATTATTATCATTCCATTGTTGATCATATGTTAACTTTTAAATGTTAAAAGTTAAGGAGAAAAAAGGTAATAAAATCTATAACACTCAGTTTGCCTAGCTTTCACGAGTAGGCGCCATCACGACTCCCAAGGGTGGAAAATCCGGGTCATGACAATCTTTTGCAGCCATTGTACCTTCGTGCTGAGTTTCTCTAGTGCGTACACTATTTCTGAAAGAGAAACACAAAAATTGTGAGCAGATAAGAGTGGAGGCATACCTCTTTCATTTCATAGTGTCGTGATATGTCGATGAGGGTTATCCATGTGTCGTGGGGGATGTGGGATGGTTGTTCTGATGTAGGTTAATGTCTCTATTAACAGAGATGGGGGCCCAAATGGTCCCTTCGACCATCACTGCGTCGATCCTTCCTAGCTTCTGCTTGAATTGATGTCAGCCGTTGGATCAGGCTATTGAGATCATCCTCGTCGGCTCTTACTTCAGCGCAATAGGTGCTGTGAATTTCTTCCCAAGTGGTGGGAGGGTATTTCATGAGTCTGCTTACTAGCTTTTTGGTTTCTCTCGACCCATTTCTGCTCAATCCGTTCTGGAAGGCCGCTACCGCCATCCCTTCTAGTACATTCGGTAGTCTCATTCTCACCCTGTTAAACTGGGCTAGGAAGTCCTTGAGTCCCTCGCCAGGTGTCTGCCTAACGGCGAATATGTCGTTTACCCTGGCTTCCGCCTTTTTAGCCCCTGCATGAGCGGTGACAAACTTGTTCGCCATCTCTTCGAACATTTCTATTGACCGTGCCGGCAGTTGTGAGTACCAGGTTAGGGCTCCCCCTATTAGGGATTTGCCAAACTTTTTCAGTAGCACTGACGATACTTGTTCTTTCGAAAGATCGTTGCCTTTTACTGTTGTGACGTAGTGAACGATATGATCTTCTGGGTTTGTAGTACAGTCGTATATCTTCAGGTACGGTGGAATTTTAAAGGTTTTAGGAATGGCATGGGGGCTGCTTCTTTATTGTATGGTTGTTCGATGAATCGACCAACGTCCCGTTTCGGTAACAACTTTGGGGCGCCTGGTATCTTATCGACCCTTTCTTGATGCTCCTTCATATGGTTGCGGAGAGCCTTATTTTCGTTTTCCATTTCTTCCATTTTCTTTAGGACGGTTGTGAGTGCATCACTACCTGCATCAGCAATAGTGGAAGTGTTAATAGTTCAGAGGGCATCTTGCTCGCCAGTGGCTATCGTGATTTCTACGTGCGCAGCGTTCTTGTTCTCCCTTTGGGTGGGTCTATCAAGTATGTTGTTCAGAGTGCTTGTTAGTCATTTTTCCATTAGCTTTTTTACCACCGGTGGCGCTTCTTCCGTTATTGACGTGGAGGCTTCTTTTTCGCGCGAAGCAATAACGCTTTCGCGCGGGGGGGGGGGGATGAAGCATTTCGCCTAGGCGTAATGCTTGGCGTTACGTTTTCATTGTCTTCCCTTTCATCTTCATTGATAGTGTTTAAGATGTTGGCAGTGACACTTGCTATCGTTTTCAACCTCGCATCTCCTTTCTCTGCCATTGTTAGTTGGTGCAAACGAAGAATAGGTGTTTGTTTCTTTTTTTTTTAATGATCTAGAAAGAACTATAGTTTCAACTGAAAAACTCCCCACAGACGGCGCCAAATTGTTTAAGCAAATAAATGCTAAACTAGTTAGTAATAAATTAGCAGGATGAATCTCAGTTGAACTTAATAATCTCTAGATCAAACGGAGCGAACTCTTATACGATGAGAGGTTAATTTACAAGCACAAAATAGGACTTAATATGCTATGATTGACAAGATGTGCAATATCATAAGAGCGTAATAAGTATAAGGAATTACAAGAAATATAGCATAAAAAGAATAGTCACCCAATGATTATATGATTGGGTGTTTCCCTTCTTTGCCGATACGGGATGAAAAGCAGTTGATATTTCTGTGGGACTTTAAATTATAGTTAAATGATGGACAATATGTATATTGATGAAATGAATGAGACAACTTTCTCGTATCTTCTTTCTTTTGAATATTATAACCTCTTTTAGTTCTCAAAAAGGGCAGACCCCTCTTTGTTTACTCTCCCCTCCTATTTATAAGGGACATTCCCCAAAAAATCCTAAAAAGTACAACATAAAGAATATTCTAAAAGTATATTCTTTCTGTCTCTTTCGGAGTTGACACTACCGACCCTACTTTACTTCGGCTGCTCGCCTTGGTAGTCATCCTCTGCCACAACGCCGTCAGTCGTCATATTGTAATGACTCCGCTCTCTGGCCTTGCTTACCCGTCGTCATGGTGATCAAATTTGGACCAATACAATCGTGTCTATAGCAAAGCAAATGATAAACAGAGAGTGCAAAAGATAAAGTCCAAAGTGAAACATTTGAATGAATTACATGTAAAAAGGTGAATTTTCAAAAAGAGATATATTGATGTTGATCGTGTTGCTTCACATCAGAATCAAGATAGACATGATTTCTTTCTGGTTTCTTCGCTAAAGCAGAAACCTCAAGCCCTTTTCATGGTTATCTATATATCTAATCAAGCTGCGCATATAATGAGTCCCCGTTGTTTTGGATCTCTGCATTTTTGCATCCATAATTCAAAATTACCTCTTTCTTCCTCTGGTAGAAAAGTCTGCTCCCTTAGGTTTATAATACATTATATGACTCAACATCACTATGCATCCATCTTTTTAAAAAACTGTAAGAACTAAATCTTTACAAACTTACAGTACCGTCTTAATGGATTTATTTTTTAAATGACCATTTTTATCATAATTTTCCAAACCTTATTGCAAGACCACTTTTATTTTCCTTCACTTTCTCCATATACCATTTATAGTTAATCCCAGTAGACCAAAAGAGTTAATTTCAATAAACCAACCAAAAGAACAAAACATGGAAAAAATACCTTGAAGGAACGGCAAGACAAAATAATCTATGTGGATAATTCAAAAGAGAAACAAAACCTAAAGGAAAGTTTAAAGAAAACACAAAAGAAAATTGACTAATATTAACTATGTGGTAATAGAGTATGAGCAATTAATCTAGGATAGCTGCTATTGCTTTAGAAACCTAACCAAATTCTTAAGTTTCTTGTAGTGTTTAGTTTATGTTAGTGTCTCAGCGATACAAATTCCAACAATAGGTACAATAACTAAATAGAAGTAGATCAATTAGAAGAAAAGGGGAAAAGGAAGACATTACCAACTAATGATAACAGTGGTTAATCTTTTACTCCAACTACTGGAAAAATTCTTCTCTTTCACTTTGGGATCGCATCTGCAAGAAAGTGAAGCGAAATGACCAAAAACTTGAAAATTTGGTGACGAAATATACTGAAAGACATTCCAAAATCGTATTTTCTATTTAAAAACCAAAGAGAGCAAAAAAGTGAAGAATATCAGATGATGAACTTACGCAAACGCATCCCAAACGTGAAGAACAAACTTAGCAGGTCTCCTAAAATGCTCTACGCGATCGCGAGCCTTCTGTTACACGGTGCCTTCCTGAGATTCCTTGGAAGGGCGGCGTAAGGCTAAGCAACTGATGTCGGTTCAGTTGTTGTCCGCCAACTGAGGTCCCCTCCGTACGCTACACTAGATTGTCAGTACCGTACGGGAAAACCAATGTCAAGAGCAATTGAGAGAACATGAATGAGAATTGAGAATGATATAAAGCTTGATTGCATTAACGAAAGCTATTACAGAAAGGCAACGCGGTGTCGAGGGGAGAGACACCAGTACAGAGAATTGTTTGCTTGCTAGAAAGTTTGATTGCTTGATCCCCCTAATAATGCTTAAAAAAATAAACCAAAGCTACAAGACTAGACTTGATTAAGCTAGAGAAACATAATGGAAGTACATGGAATAAAACTACTCTATATTTACAATGAAAAAAACATAGTTTTCTATAAGGCAGAAATGGGTCCGTTGTCAGCACCATAGTCTTTGGCATTAGGGTCTGCGCACGCGGCGTTGTCTGCGCCCATGACATTCTCCCCCACCTAAGTTGGCGACGTCCTCAGTGCCTTACTTGCAAGATAATCTTCAATTAGGCTCTTGTAGGCTTTGAGGTTTGTTCCCTCTCCCAAGTGTTCTTCTCTGCATCACAGCCCTGCCATTTCACCAAGAACTCTTGGTAATCTTTCCTTGAGGCATGAATCACTCTATCATCAAGGATAGCTTCAACACGCCTTTTTCCGGTTGAATTGGGCCCTTAAATACTGGGTATTGTGAGTTGGCTCCTTGAAGGATCCTCCGTGTCTTCCCGAAAAGGTTTCAGGAGGCTGACATGGAAGACAGGATGAATTTTCCACCAAGCTGGGGTATCCACCCGGTATGCAACTTTCCCAATGAGCCTTTCAATGGACAAAGGTCCAATGTATTTTTGCAATAGGCGAGGGTCATGGACCCCCGCAAATAAGTAATGCTTTGGAATTTTGACCATCACTTTGTCTCCTACTTGGTATTCAACAAAGCTACGATTCTGATCAGCATGCCTCTTCATTCGCTTTTGAGCCTTAACAAGATAGCTTTGCAATATCTCCAAATTTCGCTTCCACGCTTTTGAGAAGCTAGCAACTCAAGGAGATTTAGACATATTTGGTGCATTGACTGTGTGTAGGAGTAGCGGTTGTTGTCCGGTAACAATTTCAAAAGCGCTTTTATTGTACTAGAGCTCTTTTGTGAATTGAAACACAGTTGAGCAGCATCCAAAAGCTTCACCCAATTCTTCTGCGATCCGGTTACAAAATGACAGAGATATTCCTCCAACATACCATTGAACCGCTTCGTCTGGCCATCAGATTGCGGATGAAAACTTGAGCTGTGACTCAGCTTCGACCCAAGGCACTTAAAGAGTTGGGTCCAAAAGTTACTAGTGAAGTGTGAGTCACGATCACTAAAAATGTCTTTGGGCAGGCCCCAATATTTGACGACATGAGAGAAGAAGAGTCGAGCTGTATCTTCTACTGATATATATTGTGGGGCAGCAATAAAGGTAGCATACTTGGAAAATTGATCTACCACAACCAAGATAGTTGTTAGATCTCCGACCTTGGGTAATCCGGTGATGAAATCCAGGGAAACACTTTCCCAAGGTCTCTTTGGGACAGCTAGTGGTTCCAAGAGTCCTGCTTGTGTTAAGCGGTCTGACTTGTCCTTCTGGCATACTAGACAAGTCTTCACATACTGAGCAACGTCATCGGCCATTTGAGGCCAATAATATACACGGCGAAGTAACGCCATGGTGCGTTCTTCACCGGGATGGCTGGCCTACAGAGTATCATGACATTCAGCCAGAAGAGTCCTTCACAGATCTCCTCCTTTAGGAACATAAAGTCAGTTCCCTTTCACTTTCAGAAAACCATCTTCTATGTAGAACTGGTGAGTCTTGCCCTGTCCTACCAAATCAACCAAATATTGTGCAGCAGGATCCTTGATGAGTAAATCCTGAATCTGGTCCTTGATGGAGGTGGCTACTTCGCTCCCCCTTAGGGTGGCGAGTAGGCACACTGATGCTAGATCAGCTCTTCGACTGAGCGCATCAGCAACATGATTGGTCTTCCCATTTTGGTACTCCAGGTTGAAGTGGAATTCAGCTAGGAGTTCCTGCCACCTGGCCTGTCGACCATTCAACTTCGGTTGGGTCATGAAATGGCTAACAACTGTGTTGTCTGTCTTGACCATGAACGGGGTCCCCAGTAGATAGTGCCTCCAGAGGCGCAAGCAGTGGACGACAACCAATAAATCTTTCTCATGGGCGGCATAGTGTCACTCTACATCTTTCAGCTTCCGACTCTCGTACGCTACAGGATGTCCTTCTTGTAGCAGGACTCCACCGAGGGCATAGTTAGATGCATCTGTTTTTACTTCGAATGGCTTGGCCAAATCAGGAAGGGCCAAGACGGGGCTACTAGACATAGCCGCTTTCAATGCGTTGAAGGACTCCGCTCACTTGGGTCCCCATTCCCAAGGCGTGACCTTCTTGAGGAGTTCTGTCAATGGTACTGCAATGAGGGAGTAGTTTTTCACAAATCGCCGATAGAAATTGCATAGACCAAGGAACACCCTCAAGGCGTGGATATCCTTAGGCGGCGGCCAATATGTGATTGCCTGAATCTTCTGATGGTCCATCTTGATCCTCCCTTCCTCGATGACATGTCCAAGGAAGTCAATTTTCTTTTGAGCAAAGGAGCACTTAGATAGCTTCGCATATAGTTCATGCTCCTGCAATCGAGCTAGGACCTTCCGCAAGTGCATCAGGTGTTCCTCCAATGTTTGGCTATATACCACAATGTCATCCAAGTAGACCACCACGAATTCATCAATGTACTCTCGGAAGACTTGGTTCATCAAAGTGCAAAACGTAGCTGGGGCATTGGTCAAGCCAAATGTCATAAGCAGGAAATCGTACGACCCATATCTTGTCACACAGGTCGCCTTGTGCTCATCACCCTCTGCAATCCGAACTTGTCAATAACCTGTCTTCAGGTCTATTTTGGTGAACACTGTCGCACCACCCAGTCTATCGAACAAGTCTGCCATTAACGGAATAGGGTACTTGTTCTTCACAGTAATTTTGTTTAGAGCCCGATAGTCCACACAGAGTCGTAGACTACCATCATGTTTCTTTTGGAATAGCACAGGGGACCCGTATGGGGATTTGGAGGGCACGATAATCCCTGTGTCTAGCATTTCCGTCAATTGTCTCCGAAGCTCGGTGAGTTCGGGTTGTGACATTCTGTAAGGCGCCCGGGCAGGTGGCTTCGCGCCCGGCACCAGCTCAATTTCATGATCCACAGTGCGCCTAGGCGGTAGTCGCTTTGGCATGTCTTGTGGCATGACATCTTCAAACTCTAGTAGTAGCTCCTTCACGGGTTCAGGAATGGGACCCGAGGAGCATTCTACATCTTCGATGCAGAGGGTTGCCAGGAACGTAGGTTCGTTTCTTTTGACCCCCTTCTTCAACTGCAAGGCCGAGATGTTTTCAACGGCCATCTTCATGGGCATACATGGGATAATGCAGGGCTTGGTCCCGTTTGCTCCCATCATCAATAACATGTCAGCATACGGTACATGTATGGTGTTGGTTTGCCTCAGGAATTCCAATCCAACTATCAACTCGAAGCCATTTATGATCACCACGCGCAGGTTGAATTTTCCTTCGTAAGGGCCAAGCTTCACCAGTACTTCTTTGGCTATTCCACCCACTGGCTGGGGAGGTGAGTTGATAGCCTTGACACGGCCTCTACCTTTCCCTACAACTAGACCAAGGCACTCCACCTGAGTCGAGGCTAAGTAGTTGTGGGTAGCACCCGTGTCTACCATGGCCCGAATGGGCTTGCCATTCACCTTCATCTCAACGAACATTAAGGTCTTCTCGTGCTTAAGAGGAGTCTCATCATCCGCCTTCTTTTTCCCTTTCTTGGTGACTGGACATGGGTCCTTCTTCTTACGAATATCAGCACTAGTCTCTGCTAATGCCTCAAAAATGGAGCCAATAATTGCATTAAAGCACCTACTGGTTCAGTCTGATCCGCATCGTCTGAGTCGTCATCAGTCCCATCATCAAAAGTCTGATGGGTGTTCATCTGTGCATGTGGGCACTTATTGTTCCAATGTGGTCTGCCACAATAACGGCATCCTGAAGGAGGTTTCCTCCCCCGATCATTATTGTTAAACGCAACACTGTTGCT
Source organism: Nicotiana sylvestris (assembly GCF_000393655.2). Classification (NCBI taxonomy): domain Eukaryota; kingdom Viridiplantae; phylum Streptophyta; class Magnoliopsida; order Solanales; family Solanaceae; genus Nicotiana; species Nicotiana sylvestris. The sequence continues at coordinate 133,628,362 of NC_091059.1, read as the reverse complement.
GCCTTTGGAGGAAGCCTTAGGTTTGGTTGAGCCCCGATCTCCCCCACTTCTGCTAGGGCCACCATTGCTAGACTGGCCCCCTTTGAATCCCGCTCGGGCAGGCGGCTGAGGCCTATCCTTCCGAGCTTCCATTTGATAGTCCCCAAGGTATTCAGCTGCTTGGATCGCCTTGGGCAGGGTATCTACCCATTGTCTTTGTAGCTCCATACGGGCATAAGGTTTCAGCCCTTCTAGGAAAGTGAAGAGCTTGTCTTTGTCCCCCATGTCGCGTATGCTTAGCATGAGCGCGGAGAATTCCCGTACTTAGTCCCACACGGATTTGGTCTGGCAGAGCTCCCGTAGCTTTCTCCTTGAATTGTATTCAATATTTTCGGGGAAGAACTGTAGGCGTATGGCTGCCTTCAGTTCTGCCCATATTTCGAGAGCATCTTCACCGGCTTTGATGGCTTTGTATTTCACCCGCCACCAGAGTTTAGCATCACCGTGAAGATACATGGCAGCAGTTGCTACCTTCTTAGCTTCTTCTAGGCCCCCAACAACATCGAAATATTGTTCGACATCAAAGATGAAGTTCTCCACTTCCTTGGTATTCCTAGCTCCACTGTATGGCTTTGGCTCAGGAATTTTTAGTTTTTGTGCCGCGGAAGTGGGGTTTGCAGCGCCCCCGATCTGGTTTCCACCGCTTCGCAGCAGGCCCTGTAAAGCAGCATTGACGACATTGAGCTTATCTGTCAAGTCGTCAATAGTTTGTTGCATGGCGGTCACCTTGTCTGCCTCTTGTGCCCTGTAAGCTAAATCCTCGGCAAGCTCCTGTTGGAGTCCCTCGAATTTGCCAAAAATTTTGGCTGCCTCTGTGGCTGCCGTTTGCCGGTCTCCCTCGGAGTCACAACTGATGTTTTCTATGTCAACTTCGGCCTGGAGCACCCTGCGGTCCAGGTCGTCTAACTTTTGCCCTAGGCTGGTTCTTAGTTCAGGCACCGTATCCATGATGGGTAGTAATCCGTCAACCATCTGTTCAAGGGCCACAATGCGGTCCCCATGATTCACCATGGTCAGAAATGGTGGTAATGGCAATGCGTTCCCTCGTCCGATGTCGAGCCTAGGCTCTGATACCAACTGTTACGCGGAGCCTTCATGAGATTCCTTGGAAGAGCGAAGTAAGGCTAAGCAACTGATGTCAGTGCAGTTGTTGTCCGCCAACTGAGGTCCCCTCCGTATGCTAGACTAGATTGTCAGTGCCGTACGGGAAAATCAATGTCAAGAGCAATTGAGAGAACATGAATGAGAATTAAGAATGAAAGAAAACTTGATTGCATTAATGAAAGCTATTACAGAAAGGCAACGCGGTGTCGAAAGGGAGAGACACCAGTACAGAGAATTGTTTGCTTGCTAGAAAGTTTGATTGCTTGATCCCCCTAATAATGCTTAAAAAAATAAACCAAAGCTACAAGACTAGACTTGATTAAGCTAGAGAAACATAATGGAAGTACATGGAATAAAACTACTCTATATTTACAATGAAAAAGACTTAGTTTTCTAAAAGGCAGAAACAGGTCCATTATCAGCAGCATAGTCTTTGGCATCAGGGTCTGCGCGCGCGGCGCTGTTGGCATCCGCCTGCGGTTGGGCGCTGGCGAGGGATATCGGTGGGGCGACAGAGGCACATGCGCGCTTGTCACTTGGCACGGCCAAGACCACGGGGCCGTCCGTGGCGCTAGGCATTGGAAGGCTTGCTAGGACGCCACGGGGCGTGCCCAATGGGTCATGGGGCACGACTGAAAAGCCGCCCATGACACTTCTCACGCGATCGTGATCTCAAATCTGCCACTTCTCCAAGTCCAAAAAGAGCCGTTGAGCATCCGAAACACACCCGAGGCCCCCGTGACCTCAACCAAACATATCAACCAATCCTAAAATACGATACGAACTTAGTCGAACCCTCAAATCACATCAAACAACGCTAAAATCATGAATCACCCTCCAATCCAAACATTAAGAACTTGAAACTTCAAAATTTTACAACTGATGCCGAAACCAACCAAACTACGTCCGATTGACTCCAAATTTTGTACACAAGTCATATTCAACACTACGGACCTACTCCAACTTCCGGAATCTGATTCTAACCCCGATATCAAAAATTTCACTACCGGCCCGAAACTTCAACAATTCAACTTTCGTCATTTCAAGCCTAAATGAGCTATGGACCTCAAAAATACGATGAAGACATGCCCCTAATCCCAAAATCACCCAACGGAGCTAACAGAATCGACGGAATTCCATTCTGGAGTTGTCTTCACACTGTTCTGACTACCTTCCAAATTTTAAGACTTAATCTCTTATTTAGGGACTAAGTGTCCCAAAAAACTCCGCAACTCAAAACGAATCATCCCGGCAAATTACAATAGCAGAAAATAGATACGGGGAAGCAGTTAATATGGGATCGGGACGTTAATTCTCAAAACGACCGGCCGAGTCGTTACATATTGGAACCTGAATCAAATACAGTAATGAACGGAGACTGCACAAGCTTTGCAGGACATCTCTTTCTTTTTTCCATTTGCGGCGAAACTTCAGGAAGTAATTCAGGGATGCTTTCAGAGGAAATACAATTTTTTAATCGTTTTCTTAAAATGGGAAAAAAGTTACCAACCTTTTCTTCTTATGTGACCATCGTGAACATCAATTAGTGGAATTCAAGTGCAGGTAACATTTGTGGGCTTCATAAACTTTCAGCGGTTTGCAAAAAAAACATATATATATATATATATATATATATAGGAACTCCGGAGAATGAAATACATGAAAGGGGAAAAAACAACTTTTTTCAATGGAATAGAGAGAAGAGATAGTAGCGTCCAAAATTACCGTTACTTTTTCCCATGGAAGAGGGAAAAGAAACGGTTTGGTAAAGATGGGATACGACTGTCAATGAAGGAAGAGGAACCGTTTGGGAGAAAATAAGTTTAACCTATGATGTTTTATTAGTTTACTGGTCTCTCAGCACGTGCGTTGCACGTATATATCGAATCACGTAAAAACTTTAGAGTGTTGAAAATTCAAATCTTTAGTTATCTTAGAAAAACAAAGAACTCGTCCATTGATTTTCCAAAAGAGCATGTACAATTTGATTAAGCCACAATTCTTTCATCATTCTTAGTTAACTTGAAACTTGGATTAAATGGAATACTAACCTTTTTCATGTTTAACTTCCTAAATTTATTTAACACTTTCTTAATATAAATTGACTCAATAGGTAACTCCAATGTTGCTCTTAATCTTGATATTAATATAGTATATATCAATTTTCGAAGATCCTCTCCTTCAAGTGTGCAAATAGAAACCTCTTTGTTTTTGTCTTGCCACTAGCTTCTGGACACGTATGTTACACATGTATTTCATATCAATCAATATAAACTTTTTAAAATAATTTTATTATATTAAAGTATACATGAGTGTGACGAGTAACTAATGCAACATCATTTAACATCTTTTAAATCTGTGAAGTTGAGGCTGGTAAATACAATCAAACAACATGTAATGAAATTAATTTTGATGTTATTAGGTCCAAACATATGATACAATCGTATCTCACACCTAATATTTTATTTTGAAATGATGTTTTTGATATATGTTTCATTCTCACGTTTCAATTGGTACATCATGACCAAAACTCTTTGAAGTTTATTTAATTTTCAATTCATGGTTTTTACATACGCAACACTTATTATCCTATGAGAATTATTAGAAATCTTGTGCATATCAAGATAATAAATTTGTTCTTTCAAGAATCACCTGCATTTACCTCAAGGTCATTAAAAAGTTCACTATTGACGTCAGTTCTTAAAATTCTTGCAACATTAATTTTTTCAACTAAAATGACTAAAGCATGACAACCATGATTGAAGAGTTCTAGCTCTTAGTTCTTCACCCACCCAATAGTACTACTTCATTGCGGTTGTCAAGTGATTGGTATAGACTAACTCACCTAAATTCTATAATATAGAATAAAATTAAATACAAATAAAAGTTATTCAAACGTTAAACACAATAAGCATTTGCACATGTTATTATTACCAAATCACTGCAATAATTTATATCTTCCTTTAACATATATAAAAGAGTATAATTTCCAACATACATTAGAATCCTATCTTCACATAAATTTATAAATAAATATATACCGATGCTCCGTTGTTTTAGAGTATCTAAAGATGATTTAATAAATACGAAACAGAAGTAGTCACCATAAATAATTTCAATTTAAAAAAGAATCTTCAAGCTAGAAATAAAAACCACTAAAAAAATAAAAATAAAAGTATTACACACACAAAAAAAAAGAGAGAGGTAATAGTGTAGTAATTTTTCCAACAATGAGACCTAAAAAAGCAACAAATATACATCCTTTCAATTTTCATGTGCCAGGTCTATACCGTCAAGAAAAAATAGTTGTTAACACATCATTTTGGAGCAGGCCTATGCATTACAAGAATTGCGAAACTTAAACCCAATTACTTTTGCCATAAGTTTAAGTTTCGCAATTCTTGTAATTGCTTACTATTTATTGCAATTTTACTGATTTTTTATACATAAAATTATGCTCCCCGTTAAAAGTATTGGGTTCAGTTGAACCCGATGGTTCTATACTGCATCCGCCACTGGTTAAGAGAGTTGATGCATGAGCAATATGCCAATATCACTAAAATCCATGACATAGACGCATAACAGAGCATCACATTGAAGATCAGAAGATGAATAATGAAGAAGAAGGAGGAGGAGGAGGAGGAGGATGAATATCAAAACTTCTCGAAGAGAACGTCAATAGTTTGGCACTCTGTAAGTTTTAAAAAATTTAGTCGTGGAAGTTGAAAAGAACTTCCAAACATTAAATAGGTATAGGAAGATGAAAAGTAATTCTAAGACATTGAATAGGCTGCTGTTGTAAGGAAATTATTCCACCAGTTTCTATACTCATTTGCCAGATTTATTGTTATACAACTTAATTTATCATTTATTGAAAGGTAGGTTTTTGGTACAAAAATATTAAAGAAATTATGTTTAAATGAGGGGTAAAATAGCCATTCAGCTTTATGGGCATTTTAGTAAATTAACTTTACCTAAAAGTCTTCACATTTGATGATTATATCATTGCTTACCAACAAATCGACAAAATAACACAAAATAATCGCATATTTACCGAGAATTTGTAAGAGTTGAAGAAATACAAAATCTAAATGAATATTTTATAATGTTTCAAGTTCTTCATATTATCTTAAATATTAAGGCTAGTATTGCCTTTTAATTAGAAATCAAACACCGTAACACTTGGATTATTTGACATGACCTCTTAAAATTTATGGGCCAAACATAACTCACTATTTCATTTTTTTTGTCAAGTTAAAGTGTGGAATGCTGTAGCTAGAGGTGGCAAAATGGTTAAAAGAAAACGGTTATCCACCCATATTATCTATCAAAAAATGGATTGGATAATAAACCATTTAAAAACGGGTCGAATATGGATAAAGAACCATATTATCTACTTAGAAAATGGTTAACCAAATGGATAACTAATGTGTTTAACTTTTACATTTATAAAGCCTCAAATTGGAGTTCCTTAAGTTTGGAAGATTAGGAATTCTCTCATAAATTGTCATATTTATGAAGCCATGGATAATATGGATATTCATATTATCCGCCGGATAAACCCACTTTTTATCTGTCTCAAATACGGATCGGGTCGGATAATTTATCCGTTTTAAAACTATCCGTCTTAACCCGCTCATATCCGACCCTACCCGTCCGTTTGTCACCCCTAGCTACAAACAGACATTTAAAATGGCACTACTTTCATAGAATATCTTCTCTTTTTTTCCAGCAAACAACTTAGAATGTCTTTACTCTTTAATTTGATGAATTAAAAATGATACTATCAAAAGATAAATATTATTTTTCAGAAGTGAAGTGGTTTAAATGAAGAAATCGTCATTCAACAATAGGAGATATAAACAGTTAGGGAGCCAAAACTTTAAAATTACTGACGCTCCACTATCTTTAACGTAAACCCATCACCGGCTACATATCTAAACAACATATATCTGGTTTGTTGGTCCGATTTTGAGTTAATCCGACTTGATTCAGAGATAGAAAAAAATGATCAGTGAACCAAAATTAATTTGTGGATCGATTTTTGGTTAAGATCAGAAGTATCCTCTTTATTAGCGAAATGTATTTATTTGTTAATGTTTTTACCAATCTTGTAAAATAATATAGTAATATTTTCCTACTTTTTTTTTCCATCTATAGTACTGTAATCTAAAAATTCGACAAATACGAAGGAAGGCTAATACTACAATTTTAAGCAATTTTTCACATGTAAAGAAAATTTTCCATCCCAATTCTCAAGAATTAGTAATAATTTCTCTAATAACACATGTTCATTTTAAGTTGAAATCATGTCACATAATTGAATGCACTTGTAATAATGTTAAATCACAATTACAATTAAAATTAATTCAATTTTAAATCAGTCAATTTCTATTATATTGAGGAACTCATGTCATTCTATCAACAATAATTACAAAAATTAAATACACCATGTTGGCAGTTTCGTTGCCATTCCCTTTTTTCTAATTCGTACTAATTAGAAGTTATCTTAAGGGCTTCCCACTTTTAATATATATATATATAACACGATCAACCTTTAGTTATTCTTAATTATATCATGCATACAATGTACCAGATAATTATGAGATTCTTAACTTTATAGATAGTAAATTTTATATAAATGACAAATGATTGATAATTAAAGAATTAGTAAATAAGCACGGGAGAGAAGGTCTTCCTTCTCTCTACTCCGAATCCTCCCAGCCATGGCTACCACCAACCAAAACACGAGTAATCTGGGAATACCTTTTCCTCCAAAACCTCCTGACATCAAACTACTTCCTCCCCAACATAATCCTCTAGATCAAATTAACTCCTATAAGGATAAACTGCTGGGGAAAATACAATCTCCCAATGAAAACCATAGTGAAAGCTTCTCTTCACCAATGTCCTTGGATCTCCCACATACCACTACTATCCCAGAAACACAAAGGATAGAAGATCATGGGAGAAAAAGCATAGCTCTATCTGATGATCATGGGATAAAAAGCATAGCTCTATCCGTTGATGATATCCAAAGAATCTATGAACCTTGGAAATTCTCAGTGATTATAAAACTAATAGGAAAAAGAGTTCTACATCACTACCTCAAGGCAAAAATTCAAAATCTTTGGAGACCTACAGAGAACTTCTCCCAAATAGACCTTGGTAAGGACTACTATACAGTTAAATTTAACAAAGAGGAAAACACAAGGAAAGCACTACAACATGGTCCTTGGTTCGTCAATGGATTCTTTCTCTCTAACCAAAAATGGACTCCAAATTTTGTAGCAACCAAGGCCACTTAAAGTTATACGGCTATTTGGATAAGGCTGCCTCAACTCCCAACTGAATTTTATGATGGGATCATACTAGCAAAGATTGGGAATGCTATAGGAAAATTACTCAAAATAGACGCATGTACATCATCTACCATTAGAGGCAGATATGCAAGGTTGTGTGTCCAAATTCTACTGGAACAAACGGTCAATCTTATATAAATATTGGATCTCACAAACAACCAATCCTTTATGAAGGGGATAATATCCTATACAAATCCTGTGGTTGCCTAGGTCACTCTTCATTGAAGTGTTCCACTCAAAGTCTGAAGTGTTCCACTCAAAGTCCTCATAACCAATCGGTGGCCAATCAGGAGAATAAGAACCAAAAGAAACTGTCACAAAATACTACAAGCGAGTGGCAGACTGTTTCCTTTCCTTAAAAGAAGAAAGGGTTATTCACTGATCGAGGAGAAGAATCGACAGCAACTAAAATCCTTAATGCACCAGGTATAAATGTAAGAATCTTCGATGCAGCAACAGGTAAGTTCCTCAACACCCAAAAATTAAAATACGTTGATAAAAACTCTATACTTTCTGATAATATTGAAAATACAAGAAATAATAATAATAACCAATTAAAGCTGACCAATACTACTAATGAAACTCAAGACACCCTTAACCATATTTACTTTACTAATGATCAACTTAATACCCATGGGCACATAGTTTCTATAGAAAACAGTGGTTTCCCTAATACCACTAAACCTAACCATGCAAAACATTCCTACCATCAGCCAAGTGGAGGAAACGTGTCTCCACAAAAGTCCCCCGTTAATACCAACGTCTAAATGATTGCCTATACTAATAACCCCGGTAATGACCCTCCTAAACCCATAACAACCAATGACCTCCCTCGTAACAATTCACTTACTCACGTAATAGACATAAATCATGATGATTTCTCAAGTTATCCGGCTAATAGCAAATGCATGCAAACAAATGACCACTCTAAATTAACACACTTGGCAAACACAAGCCAGAAAGTGTCGGAGGAAAAACATTAAGGCAGATTTTGATAAATCCCCTACGAAACCTTTCCATTCCTCCATGCAAATAGATACACAACTTTCTACCATACGTATTACCCTATTATCAACTCTAACTGTTGATGCTCCTTCCCCTATATTAACAAATAATCCCTCCCAAAATGCCTCGCACACCACTAACTCTAAGGAGAAGATACAGATTAATCCAACTCCATTGCCTCCATCGTCCCTATTCGATGGACAATCTCCCCCCCCCCTCTCCACAATAAATTCCAACCTCTCCAGTGATCTATGCACAACCTTCAAATCCTCCAAATCACCAACCCCAATCTTGGATAGAGCTGGGTCTCATGGGCCATGCAATATCGTTCAACTTACAAATCAATGGCTAGGATTCAGTTCTCATAATCCAGAACACGAACTACTTGGTTCAACTAATCTCAGAAGATATGCATCGGCAATGAACAATTATATCAACCAGATGTGGATGAACAACATCCTGCAATCACTGGTATCATCAATGAACCAAAACATTGCGACCAACATGAAAAACATGCGGAATATTCCAGGGAACCCTCAGACCCTAATGTCACAAAATATTCCCCTCAATCTCCCCTTCTTTGCTCTGGAAGAGATGTCAATGATGAATCCCATCTTCACTCACTGGGATGTGCAACAATCCCCTCTTCCAACTGTCCAACAACAAGATCCACTTGCTCAAGCAGAAGAACCAGTTCAACCACAACCTCAAGAAAACATGCAAGAGCAAGAACAAGGTCCATAGGAGGAGGAAGAGCACATCCATCACCAGGAGGAACCAAGGGTGGCATTCTCAAGCCTAAATGAGGTAAAAATTCTCATATTCAAAGAAAGTCTCGACAAGAAATGCATCCTCAGTTGTCCAATAACCCTGTTCAAATGCTCAATCGATATAAGGCCACCATACGATCCAACAGTTGAAAAAATATGGTGGTCCTAGTTCCATCACACAAGAGAAACATTGCAATGGCAATGAGGGACAACTCCCACAACATCCTGACCCACCCACTAATGAATCAACCTATTAACTTCATTATCTGGAACGTGCGAGGTGCTAACAACCCAAACTTTAGAAGAAATCTTAGGGAACTCATGGATACTCACAAGCCTAGTTTGATTGCACTACTGGAAACCAGGATGGCCACTCATATTTCCATACTTGAGGAGTTCAACTTTATGATAAAAGTTTCAGCGGAAGGTCAGGCTGGTGGAATGGTGATCCTTTGGAATCACATAGGGTTGTAGTGAACAACTTCACAAGAAGAAATCAGGAGATCCATGCAATGATAGAGGTACAATCCAATCATAAACCTTGGTTATTTAGTTCTATTTACGCCAGTACTAATAAATATAATAGATATATTCTTTATAAAAACTTAGAAATTATTTCGAAAAATTATATAGGGCTGTGGTTAATGGGGGTGATTTTAATGACGTTACTAGATCTTATGAAAAAATTGGTGGTAAGGCAGTCAATCAAAATAGGGCTAAGAAAATAATTGATAGCCTTAATCACTGTAAACTTATTGACCTAGGTTTAAAGGACCAAAATTCACATGGTCAAACCATAGAAAAATAAATAAGGGTCTAATAATGGAAAGTCTTGATAGAGTGTACTCAAATGTGGAATGGCTTGACCAATACCCCTAAGCCTCCATAATCCACTTGCCCAAGACATACTCGGACCACAACCCTATCCTAGTCTCTCTTAATAATTTTAATAAAAATTATATGAACAAACCTTTTAGACTAGAAACAATGTGGTGTTACTATCCGGATTTTATTAATCTTGTGAAAAAGAATTGGACTAATAAAGACCTTCTAAATGCTACTACATTTTTTGAAGAAGATATAAGATAGTGGAGTAAAGAACATTTTGGTAGTATTCATAAAAGAAAAAGGAAAATCCTGGCTAAACTAGGAGGATTACAAAGAAGCCCTAATTATCATACAAGTCCCTTTCTCCAAAAATTAGAAGACACCCTTACACAACAATATAATGATATCTTCAAATTAGAAGAAGATTACTGGAAATTAAGGTCCAGGGTGATGTGGCTAAATGATGGTGATATTAATACCAAATTTTTTCACATAAGTGCTACAAATAGAAGAAGGATCAATAGAATAGTTTTCTTCAAGGATGACATGGGAAATTGGATAGACGACCACCATAGTATAATGACTCATACTATAAACTACTTCAAAGACCTCTTTAACACCTCTCATTCCTATTCAAATTGGCATACAAACGGAAAGGATCCTCCTATATCCACTAATAATGATTTGTTAAGTTTGGACCTACCCCTTGATAATCAAGAAATTAGGAATGCAATATTCTCTTTCAAACCCTATAAGTCTCCTAGGCCGGATGGCCTGTACCCCTTTTTCTATCAAAAGTATTGGAGTACCATAAAAGATAGTGTCAATGCCTTCTGTCACAAGGTATTCAAAGATTGCCACATCCCTACACCCATAAATAACACTTACTTGTGCCTAATTCCAAAGTTTGAAAATACTAACAATATAAAGAATTTAGGCCTATCAGCTTATGTAACACCATCTATAAGATTATTACCAAAATCATTGCCAATAGATTAAGACCCTTTCTCAATAATCTAATTGGTCCTCATCAAGCTAGTTTTATTAAGGGAAGACGTGCTTGTGATAATTCTTTAAATATTCATGAAGTAGTGAATTACATTAGGAAATCAAAATCAAAAGAAGGCAACATGTTACTAAAACTAGACCTTGAAAAGGCTTTTGATAAACTTGAGTGGTCCTTTATACATAGAACTTTAAAAGTATTTCAAATTTCCTCCAAAAATCACAAACCTAATTATGTCTTGAATAACCACCCTTAGCTATTCGATCCTAGTGAATGGTACCAAGTTGGACCCTTTTACACCAACAAGAGGGATTAGACAAGGTGACCCAATATCCCCCTACACATTCATTTTATGTGTGGAGATGTTTTCTATTATGATCAATCACAAAATCGATACCAGGAAGTGGGATGCCTTAAAAATTTCCCTAAAATTCCTACCTTATCACATCTATTCTTTGCTGATGACATGACCATCACAGGTAAAGCTAATACTAAAACAGCACAATGATCCAAAGCCTCAATAACTTCTGTCTTCTTTCGGGTCAATCTATTAATAAAACAAAGTCCAAATTAATTGTATCTCCAAGCTGCCCAAAAACAACTAGGAAGGAACTTTCCTCAATCCTCAACATTAAGCTAAGTGATAAATTTAGCATCTACTTGGGTTTCCCAATTATTAACACAAAACCAAGTCACAAAGACTATCAATTTGTGATTGATAAAATGAGAATAAAGTTGGAAAACTGGAAAGCTAGATGGCTAAATATGGCTGGTAGATGCACCTTAGTCACCTCAACTCTTAATAATATTCCTAACCATATCATGCAATTTTCTCATCTCCCTACAAAAACAATCAAGAAAATTGACAAGATACAAAGAAATTTCTTATGGAATTCTGCTCCTGATAAAATAAAGATACACCTCCTGAATTGAGACATAATTACGAAGGATAAACACATAGGGGGACTAGGAATTAGGAAAGCTAGAAGCAAGAACTTAACTTTACTCACCAGTCTAGCCTGGAGACTTATAAATACTACCTCCCTATGGACTCATGTTTTGATTAGTAAATATGCCAAGACTAGAAATAAAAACCATTACTCTTTCATTTGGAAAAGTTTATTGAAGGGTTGGTACTATTGCAACAGATGGGACATAAGTAATACTAATCTTAATATTTGGGAATCAAACTGGATTCCTAATATTAATAAATTAAGAGCTTCTATTCAAGGCCCCCTATATCTCAACGAAGACAAGCTCGCCATCGACAACATAATATCCGGTAAAAATTGGGACCCCACTAATATATCCTTTGATTTGCCAACTAGCATATCTAATAATATAAATGCTATTGTGAGTTATAATTCTTATAAAACTATTTCTCACCATAACATATGGAGTCTCAACTCAAATGGACTATTCTCTACCTCTTCGTGCTATAAGCTTATTGATCAACATAGTCCCGGTGACAAAGATTACACATGGTTGTGGAAGCTTCAATGTCCAAACAAAATAAAAGTATTCATCTGGAAATGCTACCACAATAGAATCCCAACAAGGTCCTATCTAGCACATATAGGGATTAACACAAACCCTAAATGTCCCACTTGCAAACTATATGATGAAAATATTCACCACATCTTTTGGGAATGCTCCACTATTGAACACATCTGGGCAGACCTAGGAATTCAGCTCAATACCACAATAAAAGACCACTGGATAGATCAAATAAGACATACGGACCATACTTTTGACCATATACACCTCAAATGGGAAGACATATATCCTTTTGCAATCTGGCTAATTTGGAAAAATAGGAATAACAATAACCATAATAATACAAGCATTAACCTTAATTGGAACACTATTTTAAAACATGCAGTTGAATATACCCTTCTTACAAAGAAAGGTATCAATTGTACTGTGCAGAAACAAATTCAAATACAGTGGCATAAACCTCATAAAAGTTGGTACAAATTTAACATTAATGGTGCTTTCAGTGAAAATAATTGCCAAGGTGGTATAGGTGGAGTAGCTAGAAGTAATACATGAAGCTGGATACTAGGGTTTCATATAAAGGTTCCAACACTATCAGCAACACAAGTGGAGCTCCAAGCCTTGAGAGAATGTCTACAAATTATAATGCAGCACAATTTACTGTTGGTGGAGATTGAGACAAATGCATCAGAGACTATTAATATGCTAGCTAATGACCACCCTACTAACACTAAATTAATCTATGAATGCAGGTGGTTGATGCAACAAACAAGGAGGAAGGGCAAGGTGGTACTAAGGCATAGCTTCAGGCAAGGAAATAGGGTGGCCCATGCCTTAGCAAAAATGGCACTAACGCAGTCCAGCATAAATAAAATCATCCTTTTGGCAACTCCATCGGAGACGGCGATACAACAGTATCAACAGGATCTTGAGGGTTTTTCTTCTGTTAAATATGTTTGTAGTAGTGTATGTTTGAAGCTGGATGCTTTAGGTAACTTAGATGCCTTGCAAGGCACAGACATTAACGTATAATATTTGGAATGCTTAGTTATTAATATTAACTCCTTTACGTTAAAAAAAAAAGAATTAGTAAAGAAAATAAAACCCGTTTGTGTCATTTTCTTCTTCATAATCCACTTCTTTGATGTCTTTATTTTACCATGTACTTTCTAGTCATGTTATTGAACGATATACGAATTAGCGGTGTCAGACAGGCACAGACCGGTTGAAACCTGGCTCGGCCCGTTACTTAGGGGCGGGTGGGATGGGTTACTGGAGTTAGGGGGTTGGTCCGTTCACTTTAATTTATCCGATTAATTGGATCAGTCAAATACGGTCAACCAAAATCCTTGTAGAACCGGTTAACCAGCCCGGACCAGTTTAACGGCTAGATTTCAATTTTTTTTAAGGTTTTAGAGTCTAAGGCAATGCAAAACCTTTGAATTTACTCTTTTTAGTTAATTTACTTGCTATTAAATGTAAACCTTTTAATATGTAATTTTGAATTTTAAAATAAATGTAGCACTTGCTATTTATAAGTGCAATTTTTTTCCATCTTCATTGTATTCTTTATATTAATATAAAGTACAATAGTTATACAAAATACAAAAAAAAACTAACTCGGCCCGGCCCCTTGGACCCGTAACCCTTTTGGTTTATTTTTTACCCGAATGGACCCGGACTCGTTAAGTCTGGTAAAGACTAACTCGTAATCGGCCCGAATCGAAAACCGGACGATTTTATTTTTCCCCAACCCGGACCGACCTGGCCCACCCGTTTAACACCCTTAATACGAATGCACCGGTGAAGAATTTATAAACTGAAAAATTTATCCACTTTGCTTTTAACCGGACTTTTGCATTTTCTCCTCGAACCTGCTAATAGCGTTATTAATGCATGAAGCATGCTTAATAAATAGTACAAATATGTATATAAAGAAAAGGCAGAATAGCCTAAATGGCATATGTACTTCAACCACGTTGTCATGTCGGTCCGCAAACTTAGATATTTGCCAATTGAACACTTATACTCATAGAAAATGTGAATAATAAACATTTATCCAATATGGCTGATCTTATGTGTGTCATATGTGGCTTTAATGCGTGATTCACACGCCTGTAAGGGGCATGAAGGCGGTTTAAAAAGCCCTAATGATAATAATGTTGCCTATTTAACAACCATATTCTTCTTTCTACCTTATTCTCCATTTTTGAACATTATAGAAGATAATTTCTATCCAAATTTGTAATGACCCGGCCGGTAGTTTCATGAGTTACCGCTCTGTTTTCTCCATTTCTGCTTCTTATTGTTTTGTTCAGCTGTATTATATGTTATCGGGTTAATTGGTTCGGGTTCGGAGAGGTTTTGTAAGGTTTGAGACACTTAGTCTCTTTTGAGTAAGCTTAAGTTGGAAATGTCAACCGGATATTGACTTATGTGTTAAAGGTCTCAGATGTTAGTTCTGATGGCTCGGATAGCTTTCGGAGGTGATTTGGGACTTAGGAGCATGATCGAAATATATTTTTGAAGTCCGGAGTAGATTTAGGCTTGAATTGGCGAAATTGAAATTTTGGTGTTTTCTGGCTGTTAGGTGAAATTTTGATATAGGGGTCGGAATGGAATTTCAGGAGTTGCAATAGGTCCGTTGTGTTATTTGGGATATATGTGCAAAATTTCAGGTCATTCGGACATGGTTTGATAGACTTTTTGATCAAAAGTGGAATTTGGAAGTTTTTGGAATTTTTAGGCTTGAATACGATGTGATTTTGGTGTTTTGATGTTGTTTTTGGCATTCCAAAAGTTGGAACAAGTTTGAATGATGTTATGGGATATTTTGACATGTTTGGTTGAGGTCTCGAAGGCCTCGGGTGTGTTTCGGATGGTTGAACGGACCATTTCAAGTTAAAGAAAATTGCAGAAATCTTCTAATAGTGTTGCAGACAAATTGTGCTCCGCGTTCGCGAAGGGTTGGGGTGAGAGGCAGGAGCATTGGCCTTCACATTCGCGATGTGAGTCCTGCATTCACGAAGGTCCGGTCATTGTTCACCGCGTTCACGATGGGTATATTTCATTCGCGAAGGTTCGAGTGGCAGGAGCATCGCGTTCACGATGGGGTGGTCGCGTTTGCATAAGAGAATTTTTGGTCAATGGCATTTTTTGCTTCGCGAACACAAGACTTTGACCGCGTTTGCGAAGAAGGATTTCTTATCGCTGGGCAGAATGTTTAAAAGGCCATTTTCATGAGTTTTGGCCTAAGTTCACCATTTTTTACCCGGTTTTGGAGCTTTTTGAGAGATATCGAAGAGAGAATCAAAGAGAACTTATTGGAGGTAAGAATTTTGGACTTAATACACGATCCTATTGTGATTTCTATCTAATTAAACATAAAATATGGGGGATTTGAAGCCTAAATTGGGGAGTTAGGGCTTAGAAACTTGAGACTTTAATCTAAGGATTTGAGGGGTCATTTATGGCCGGATTTTAGTATTCTTGGTATGTATGAACTCGTGGGAGGATAAGGATTCCGTTGATGTATTTTTTATCGAATTTCAAGATGTGGGCCCGGGGTTCGGGTTGGACCAATTTCGGGTTTTTGGTATAATTTGATTATTTTCACATGGGTTTCGATCCCTTAGCATAATCTAATGTTATGATTCTGATTTTGGGTAGATTTGGCGCGAGTTGAGGCCGAGCCAAGAGGCAAAGGTGTCACGGAGTAGTATTTCATCCGGTTTGAGGTAAGTAACCATTGTAAATCTGGAATTGAGGGTACAAACCCCGGTATTTCGCATTGTTTTGATAAATGAGGTGACGCACATGCTAGGTGACGAGCATGTGGGTGTGCACCGATAGGTATTGTGACTTGGTCCATCCTATAGCGACTATTAAGCAGTGTATTTGATTTTAAATCTTATGGTATCACTTATTTAGAGGTTGATACTATATTATGGGCTGTATGCCATGTTTGGGGCCTTGTGCCGACCTGTTGAGACCCTTAGGGGCACTTTTACTGTTTTTCTTCACTCTATTGTTTCAAAGCATATCCTCAGTCATGTTTTACATGTTTATTGTTTAAACATGGTTTTTATCACTCTATATCTTAAAAATGTGAAAACTGTTTGGGCTGAGTTTCCCTGGTTTCCACTATTATGCCCGAGTGGCTGCAAAGTTAATGACTGAGAGAGGTTGAGGACCTAATGGTGAGGATTATATAAATATTATGGATCGGGCTACACGCCGCAACGATACTTATATGGATCGGGCTGCATGCCGCAACGACATATATATTGGATTGGGCTGCGCGCCGCAACAATATGACGCTTGGGCTGTAGGAGCCCCTCCGGAGTCTGTACACCCCTAGTGAGTGTAGTCGACTATAAACTATAGATCAGGCTGCACGCCGCAACGGTTATTATGATTATTATTATTATGAGGTGTTATTGAGCCTGAGTGCCGAGTGTGAGTACTGAGTGATGAGAGCTGAGTCACGAGTGATTGAGAGGTTTGCCCGAGAGGCTATATTTATGAGTAATACCTTGCCCGAGGGGCCCATATATGATATTTTTGCTGATTTCACTCTCCTTTTTATAATGAGCCTCTGTTGAAAACTGCTAAGTAAATGATTTCAAAATATTTTAATTGAAACTGCAGCTTTATGAAGGAACTGGTTTTAAAACTGTTGAGTTTGTCATGATATTCTGTTGTTTACTCTTTTATATGATTTTTAACTGCTCGTCACTGATTTCAGACCTTATTTACTTTAGTTACTTACTGAGTTGGCATACTCACGTTACTCCCTGCACCTTGTGTGCAGATCCAGGTGCCCGAGCGGCAGAGTGAGGGTCCCCAGCATTGTCGGAGTTTGCCGGAGACTGCAAGGTAGTTGCATGGCGTCCGCAGCCCTACTTTCCTCCTTCCTATCTTGTTTCTTTCTGCATTTTAGACGGGTTATGTATTAGACAGTCAGATTTGTATATTTAGAGGCTCTAGACTCGTGACACCAGATGTTTGGGCTATGTTGGTCTATTTTCTGTAATGTTTTTCGCACATTTTAGTGATTTATGAATTCCTTATGAAAATTGAGACTTAACTAAATATTAGAAAAATGTTTTTAGTAAAAGAAATTGACTGTGGTTACTTGTTGGGTTGGCTTGCCTAGTATTGTGATAGGCGCCATCACGACCGGGTATTTGAGGTCGTGACAAGTTGGTATCAGAGCCTAGGTTACATAGGTCTTGCGATTCATGAGCCGGTTTAGTAGGGTCTCGCGAATCGGTATGGAGACGTCTGTATTTATCCTCGGGAGGCTGCAGAACCTTTAGGAAAAACTTCATATTCTTGAAATTCTTGTCATGCGAATATGTTGATCCGAGTACTAAACTTCTGTTATACCATTCTCTCACAGATTGTGAAGATATGGTCTACCGGTCAGAATGGACGACCACCAATACCACCAGCTGGGGCCACTAGAGGCCGAGGATGCGGTCGAGGCTGTGGTAGGGGAAAAGGTGTAGCTCGCACAACAGCTACGACAGCACTTGCAGATCCACCAGCTGCCTCAGTTCATGATCAGGTCCCAGTTGCGGACGCTCCAACAGCACCAGCTTAGGCACCAACTGTGCCTATTGTGATTCCAGGCCTTCATGAGGCTCTATCTCAGATTCTATCAGTGTGCACTGGCTTGGCTCAGGTTGTCTCAGTTACTACAATCGCAGCTACTTCTCAGGCAGGGGGAGGTACTCAGACTCCCGTTGCTCACACACCTAAGTAGGTTGTGCAGGGACTTCAGACACCGGGGACACCTCCAGCCCAACTGGTTGCACCAACTCAGGAGTATGTGGTACCAGTTATGCCTTATGACGAGCAGCGTCGATTGGAGAGGTTTGGTAGACTTCAGCCTCTAAATTTCAGCGATATTGAGGGCGAGGATGCCCAGGGTTTCTTCGAAAAGTGTCAAAGGATTCTTTGTACGACGGGTATTCTAGAGACCAGTAGTGTAATATTTACTACCTTTCAATTTTCTAGAGTTGCCTTTACTTGGTGGGAGGCTTATGAGAGGCGTAGTCCTGTTGGTGCAACGCCTCTTACCTGGCAGCAATTCTCTGTTCTCTTTCTGGAGAAGTATGTGCCATAGTCTCTCCGAGAGGAACTGCGTAGGCAGTTCGAGTAGTTGCGTCAGGGAGATATGACTGTGACACAGTATGAGATGCGATTCTCTGAGTTAGCTCATCATGTGGTCTGGTTGGTTCCCACAGATCGAGAGAGGATCAGGAGGTTCGTTGATGGCCTCACATATCAGCTTCGAATTCTCATGACTAGGGAGAGGGTGTCAGGTGCTACTTTTGAGGATGTCGTTGACATCGCCCGCGAGATTTAGTTGGTACGTCTCCAGGAGTGAGAGGAGAGGGAGGCCATTAGGCCTTGGGGATCTGGTAGCTTTGGTAGTGCTCCTTCGAGGGGTAAGTTTCAGCATGGTAGAGGTCGTCCAGGCAGGCCCAGTCAGCTCTCCCAGGTTATCGTGGGGCATCATCGGGTCATGGTTCTCACCGTTCTCATCAGGTCCATTCATCACTCAGTGCCCTTCCAGCCCAGAGTTCGTCCCGTGCTCCATCAGTTCAGGGTTCTTCCATGCTAGGTCCTTCTATCGGTCATTTCGGTGCCAAGGGTTCCCTTCAGTCCCCGTCTCCAGCACCGGGGAGTTGTTATGAGTGTGGAGAGTTTGGGCATATGAGGAGGCAGTATCCTCATCTTCTTGAGGGTCCGTCTCAGCAGAGGGGTCAGCCCTCGACTTCAGCTCTAGTTACTTCACCACCCGCTCAGGCAGCTAGGGGCGAGGTTCAGTCAGCTAGGGGTCGCCCTAGAGGGGGGGAGGTCGTCCAGGTGGTAGTTAGGCTCGTTTCTATTCCCTCCCAGGTAGACTAGATATTATTGTTTCAGATGCTGTGATTACAGGTATTGTCTCAGTCTGCCGCAGAGATGCCTCTGTGTTATTTGATCCCGGTTCTACCTTTTCTTATGTGTCATTATACTTTGCTCGTTATTTGGATATGCCCTGTGAGTCTCTTGTTTCACTTGTTCGTTTATCTACTCCGGTGGGTGATACTGTTATTGTAGACCGTGTGTATCGGTCGTGTGTGGTGGCTATTGGGGGTCTGAAGACCCGAGTGGATCTGTTGTTATTATGTATGGTAGACTTCGATGTTATATTGGGCATGGATTGGCTATCTCTGTGTCATGCTATTTTGGACTGTCATGCTAAGACAGTGACGTTGACTATGTTGAGTGTGCCACGGATTGAGTGGTGAGGTTCTACTGATTTTGTCCCTCGTAGGGTGATTTCTTTTCTGAAGGCCTGGTGTATGGTTGGGAAGGGTTATCTTTCGTATTTAGCCTTTGTGAGGGATGTCGGTACAGAGACTCCTAGTATTGATTCTATTTCAGTTGTGAGGGATTTTCCCGATGTGTTTTCTGCAGACCTGTCGGGTATGCCACCGGATAGGGATATTGATTTTGGTCTTGATCTAGTGCTGGGCACTCAGCCTATTTCTATTCCACCGCATCGCATGGCACCGGCGGAGTTGAAGGAGTTAAAGGAGCAACTTCATGAACTCCTTGATAATGGGTTAATTCGGCCTAGTGTGTCGCCTTAGGGTGCGCCAGTTATATTTATGAAGAAGAAGGATGGCACTATGAGGATGTGCATTGATTACAGGTAGTTGAACAAGGCTACAATTAAGAACAAATATCCCCTGCCTCACATTGATGATTTGTTTAACCAGCTTCAGGGAGTGAGAGTGTTCTCCAAGATTGATCTCCATTTAGGTTATCACCAGCTAAAGATCACGGACTCAGATATTCTTAAGATGGCTTTCAGGACCCAATATGGTCCTTATGAGTTCTTGGTGATGTCTTTTGGGTTGGCCAATTCCCCAGTAACATTTATACACTTGATGAATAGCGTGTTCCAGCCATTTCTCGACTCATTTGTCATAGTTTTCATTGATGATATTCTAGTGTATTTGCGTAGTCAGGAGGAGCACGCGGAGCATTTGAGAGTTGTGTTGCAGAGATTGAGGGAGGAGAAGCTTTATGCAAAGTTCTCCAAGTGTGAGTTTTGGCTCAGTTCAGTGGCTTTCTTGGGGCACGTGGTGTCCAGTGAGGGTATTCAGGTTGATCCAAAGAAGATAGAGGTGGTCCAGAGTTGGCCCAGACCGTCCTCAGCTACAGAGATTCGCAACTTTCTTAGTTTGGCGGGCTATTATCGCCAGTTTGTTCAGGGATTCTCATCTATCGCATCGCCCTTGACTAAGTCAACTCAGAAGAGTGTTTTATTCAGGTGGTCATATGAGTGCGAGGAGAGCTTTCAGAAGCTCAAGACCGCCTTGACCACAACTCCAGCGTTAGTGTTGCCATCAACTTCAGGTTCATATACAATGTATTGTGATGCTTCGAGAGTTGGTATTGGGTATGTGTTGATGCAGGAGGGTAGAGTTATTGCTTATGCTTCTCGTCAGTTGAATCCTCATGAGAAGAACTACCCTGTTCATGATTTGGAGTTGGCTTCTATTGTTCATACGTTGAAGATTTGGAGGCATTATTTATATGGTGTATCTTGTGAGGTGTTTAGTGATCATCATAGCCTCCAGCACTTGTTCAAACAGAAGGATCTCAATTTGAGGCAGCGGAGATGGTTGGAGCTGCTAAAGGATTATGATATTACTATTTTGTACCATCCAGAAAAGGCCAATGTGGTGGCCGATGCTTTGAGCTGGAAGGCGGTGAGTATGGGGAGTTTGGAATATATTCCAGTTGAGGAGAGACCTCATGCAGTTGATATTCAGGTTTTGGCCAATCAGTTTGTGAGGTTAGATATTTCAGAGCCTAGTCGAGTATTGGCTTGTGTAATTTCTCGGTCTTCCTTATTTGATCGCATCAGAGAGCGCCAATATGATGATCCTTATTTGCTTGTCCTTAAGGACAGAGTTCAACACGATGATGCTAGAGATGTGACTATTGGTGATAATGGGGTATTGAGGATGCAGGGCCGGATACATGTGCCCAATGTGGATGGGCTTCAGGAGTTGATTCTAGAGGAGGCCCATAGCTCACAGTATTCTATTCATCCGGGTGCCGCAAAGATGTATCAAGATCTAATACAGCATTATTGGCGGAGGAGAATGAAGAAATACATTATGGGATTTGTGGCACGATGTCTCAATTGTCAGTATGTGAAATATGAGTATCAGAGATTGGGTGGCTTGCTTCAGCGGATGGATATTCCAGAGTGGAAGTGGGAGCGGATCACCATAAACTTTGTAGTTGGTCTCCCACGGACTTTGAAGAAGTTTGATGCTATTTGGGTAATTGTGGATCGGCTGACCAAGTCCGCGCACTTCATTCATATGTGTACTACCTATTCTTCAGAATGGTTGGCAGAGATCTATATCCGGGAGATTGTTCATTTCCATGGTGTCCCAGTTTCCATCATTTCAGATAGGGGCACTCAGTTCACTTCACAATTTTGGAGGTCTGTGTAGTGAGAGTTGGGTACTCAGGTTGAGTTTAGCACAACTTTTCACCCTCAGACGGACGGGCAATCCGAGCGCACTATTCAGATATTAGAGGACATGTTACGCGCTTGTGTCATTGATTTCAGAGGGTCGTGGGATCAGTTTCTATCGCTCGCAGAGTTTGCTTATAACAACAGTTACCAGTCGAGTATTCAGATGGCTCCATATGAGGCTTTGTATGGGAGGCGGTGTAGATCTCCAGTTGGTTGGTTTGAGCCGGGTGAGGCTAGGTTATTGGGTATAGACTTGGTGCAAGATGCTTTAGACAAGGTGAAGGTGATTCAGGAAAGGCTTCGTACAGCGCAGTCGAGACAAAAGAGTTATGCTGACAGGAAGGTTTGGGATGCGTCCTACATGGTTGGTGAGAAGGTTCTGTTGAAGGTTTCACCCATGAATGGTTTTATGAGGTTTGGGAAGAAGGGTAAATTGAGTCCTCGGTTCATTGGGCCTTTTGAGGTGCTTCGGAGGATTGGGGGTGGCATATGAGCTTGCTTTGCCACCTAGTTTATCGTGTGTTCATCCAGTATTTCATGTTTCTATGCTCCGGAAGTATATTGGCGACCTGTCTCATATTTTGGATTTCAGCACGGTTCAGTTGGATGATGATTTGACTTATGATGTGGAGCCAATAGCTATTTTGGAACATCGAGTTCAAAAGTTGAGGTCAAAATATATAGCTTTAGTGAAAGTGCAGTGGAGAGGTCGGCCCATGGAGGAGGCTACCTAGGAGACCGAGCGGGAGATGCGGAGCAGATATCCTCACCTATTTGAGGCTTCAGGTATGTTTCTTGACTCGTTCAAGGACAAACGTTTATTTAAGAGGGGGAGGATGTAACGACCCAATCGGTCATTTCATGAGTTACCACTCTGTTTTCCCCCATTTATTCTTCTTATTGTTTTGTTCCGCTGTATTATATGTTATTGGATTGATTGGTTCGGATTCGGAGAGGTTTTGGTAAAGTTTGAGACACTTAGTCTCTTTTGAGTAAGCTTAAGTTGGAAAAGTCAATCGGATGTTGACTTATGTATTAAAGGGCTCGGATGTGAGTTCCGATGGTTCGGATAGCTTCGGGAGGTGATTTGGGACTGAGGAGCATGATCGGAATGTGTTTTGGAAGTCTGGAGTAGATTTAGGCTTGAATTGGCGAAATTGGAATTTTGGCGTTTTCCAGTTGATAGGTGAAATTTTGATATAGGGGTCGGAATGGAATTTCGGGAGTTGCAGTAGGTCTATTGTGTCATTTGGGATGTGTTTGCAAAATTTCAGGTCATTCGGAGGTGGTTTGATAGACTTTTTGATCGAAAGCGGAATTTGGAAGTTTTGGGAATTCTTAGGTTTAAATCCAATGTGATTTTGGTGTTTTGATGTTCTTTTGGGCATTATGAAGGTTGGAACAAGTTTGAATGAGGTTATGGGATATGTTGGCATGTTTGGTTGAGGTCCCGAGGGCCTCGGTTGAGTTTCGGATGGTTGAACGGATCATTTCAAGTTAAAGAAAATTGCAAAAATCTATTGTAGTGTTTCAGACAAATTGTGCTTCGCGTTCGCGAAGGGTTGGGGTGTGAGGCAGTAGCATTGGCCTTCGCGTTTGTGATGTGGGTCCCGCGTTCACAAAGGGTCGGGTCACTGTTCACCACATTCGCGATGGGTATATCGCGTTCGCGAAGGTTCGAGTGGCTGGAGCATCGCGTTCGCGATGGGGTGGTCGCGTTCGCATAAGAGAATTTTTGGTCAATGGCATTTGTGCTTCGCGAACGCGAGGCTTTGACCGCGTTCGCGAAGAAGGATTTCTGATCGCTGGGCAGAATGTTTAAAAGGCCATTTTCACGAGTTTTGGCCTAAGTTCACCATTTTTGACTCGGTTTTGGAGCTTTTTGAGAGAGATTGAAGAGGGAATCAAAGAGAACTTATTGGAGGTAAGAATTTTGGACTTAATACTCGATCCTATTGTGATTTCTACCAAATTAAACATGAAATTTGGGGGATTTGAAGCCTAAATTGGGGAGTTAGGGCTTGGAAACTTGAGACTTTAATCTAGGGATTTGAGGGGCCATTTGTGGTTGGATTTTGGTATTCTTGGTATGCATGAACTCGTGGGAAGATAAGGATTCCGTTGATGTGATTTTTATCGAATTTCAAGACGTGGACCCGGGGGTCGAGTAGGACCAATTTCGGGATTTTTGGTATAATTTGATTATTTTCGCATGAGCTTCGATCCCTTAGCATATTCTAAAGTTATGATTCTGATTTTGGGTAGATTCAGCGCGAGTTGAGGCCGAGGCAAGAGGCAAAGGCATCACGGAGTAGTATTTCATCCGGTTTGAGATAAATAACCATTGTAAATCTGGAACTAAGGGTACAAACCCCGGTATTTCGCATTGTTTTGATAAATGAGGTGACGCACATGCTAGGTGACGAGCGTCTGGGCGTGCACCGATAGGGATTGAGACTTGGTCCGTCCCATAGAGATTATTAAGCCATGTATTTGATTTTAAATCTTATGGTATCACTTATTTTAGAGGTTGATACTATATTATGGGCTATATGTCATGTTTGGGGCCTTGTGCCGACCTGTTGAGACCCTTAGGGGCATTTTTACTGTTTTTCCTCACTCTATTATTTGAAAGCATATCCCCAGTCATGTTTTACCTGTTTATTGTTTAAACCTGGTTTTTATCACTCTATATCTAAAAAATGTGAAAACTGTTTGGGTCGAGTTTCCCTGATTTCCACTGTTATGCCCGAGTGGCTGTGAAGTTAATGACTAAGAGAGGTTGAGGACCTAATGGTGAGGATTATATAAATATTATAGATCGAGATACGTGCCACAACGATACTTATATGGATCGGGCTGCACATCGCGGTGATATATATATTGGATCGGGCTGCGGGCCGCAGCAATATGACGTTTGGGGTGTAGGAGCCCCTCCGGAGTCTGTACACTCCCAGGGAGCGTAGTCGACTATAAACTATGAATCGGGCTGCACGTCGCAGCGGTTATTATGATTGTGAGCACGTGATTTTTGCCCAAAGCAAATTATTCCCAGAAATTCAAACAAAATAATTTCTTTATTATTTTATAATCTTTGTGAATTTTGGTGTCATTTTCTGCTAATTGTCGCATTTATATGTGCATTCTAATTCATATGAAAAATACAAAAATATGCATTTGCATTTAGGATTTAATTCCATATTTTTAGTATTAATTAGAGGTTAATTTGTTTTAGAACAAAATATGAAGAAAATAACAAAAATAGTTCACTTTTGCATTTTTAATTGTTTAATTGTGAATTCGTCCCAAAATATTTTTAAAATAATTTTAGAAATCAATTAGTGAGATATATTAGGACTTTATTTTAATTGTTGTAATTTTATAAAATCAGAAAAATATACAAAAAATAGATAAAAGAAACAAATGAAAAAAGGAAAACAAAAAAAGAAATAGAGAAAGGGCTGCCCACGATTTGGGCCATGCCCAATGCATTTCACCCGGGCCCAACATTTCTTTCTTCTTTCCCACGCCCCAAGCCCAATCCAACACAGACCAGGTCCGTATCTTCAAAAAATCCAAACGGCGTTGTTTCCCTTCCCCATTTGATCTGAGTCGTCCGTTCATCATAATCCTACGGTCCACAATCATTTCCCTATCTCCTTTTAAATGTCTGAAGCCAAGTCAAACCCTAGAGATAGACAGCTTCTTCCTCGTACTATCTCTAAGCCCCGCCGGAACTCCCCGCCGGTGAACACAACCTATGTCGTTGACCACCAAAATTTCACCGTAAATTCTCCTTCCCCTCCTCTTTCCAAACCCCATGGTCATCGCCCTCGAATCATTCCCTATCTCCTCAAATCTTCGATGAAAGATTTTCCGGCCACGATGAGACCTACCCCAAATAACCCCAAATTAACACCATGTGACCGTCTGGGCCTCCTCTACCCAACCCCCATGGCCTTGTCTCTCGAATCTGTCTGGAAAAGCTAGAATATCAAATCAAAGGTTTCCGACCAAAACTCTAAGGCAAGATCTTCATGATTTCAGACCCTAATAACCCTAACAAGGTATTTTCTTATGAAAGCACATGGTTAGGGATGTTACGGGTCAGAAATTTCGGAAGATTTGGAGAAGCAACCACTGGCCGGATCTTAGTGAGTCATTTTCTGTTTTTTTGTGTTTTGTTATTTAGTTTTATTTTGCATGTAATTAAAGAAGGTTTACAAGTTAATTTCCGTTTCTTGCTTAGTTAATTGTTTCCGAATCCTTTCTGCTTTTTAGTTATCGACGATGTTTAGTTAAATCAGTTGATTCCTATTCGTTATCTGTTATTTGGGTCCATATATTCAGTGTTGGGATTGCTAATTGTTAATTGCAAATGCTTGATTAGTTTTTATTAATTGCTTTCATTAGTTTATAACTTTGGTTCAGTTAAGAATATCAGGCAGAGTTTAATGTTCAGGTCAAGCTTAGTTAAGTTGTAAAAATCAGTATAGTATAGGGTTAGTTTAGGGATTTCAATATTATAGAAACCCCTAGGAACTTCTAGACAGGGGGCTGCTAAGTAATTTGTAAAGAATAGTAGTGTTTACTTGGGTAAAAAGTTAGAAAATAAGGGACTAATTAAATAAATAGGTAAGGGACTAACATTGAAAAATCTGAGGGCTGCCCTCATTGGTGCCTATAAAAGGGCATGCCCTTTACTTCATTCGGGGAAACCTCTAGAATTCCCCCCAAAAGGTTCCCCAAGCTCTCCAGATCTGAGATTAAAATTCAGATCGAAATCCTTTTAGATTTTAACTTCTTTCATATAGAAAACCCAAAAACAATATAAAACATCAAAAATCAAGAAAAAAGGCTACTGTCCCATTAAGCAGTAGGTGAATTTCAGCTTACAGCTGTTGATTTACAAATTTTTAGTTCAATTTCTGGTTACAGTAACTTCAGAGATCTGTTTGTTCTATTTCGGGTGGTTTTTAGCTTCAGTTGAGTCATTTTGGGCCAACCAGTTGATGTGATGCTTTGGTAGTGTGTCCTGAGTGTTGGTTAAAGCTTATTTCGATCAAAATTACCTCGGTTTGGTTGTCTTTGTTTGTTGTTTATCACTTGTTATTGCTGTTGGTTTTCGAACTTTTCTGGACTGCGCATTTGGATCTAATTGGAATTCCCTTGGCCTGATGTGCTAAGCTACTGCTGACTTTTTCTGTTCTTTGTTCTATTGAAATCCAAGTACACATTTGAACTGTCCCAATGTAGACTCTCCTGTCCAATGATGAATTGAAATCAAAGTTTCTGCTGCAGTTTTCTTCTTCTGTTAAATTTTATTATGTTATAAACATATCCTGTGACTTAGTGAACTGTACACTCTAATCAATTATGGACTGTATGCCTGGGCCATTTCAAAATGTAGCCTGTGTTCGTTTAGACTTGATTTTAGTATAATATGTACTGGACTCTGTGTAATCATAGTTCTGTTAAAATAAAATAAAAAATCAAAAATAGCTGGTATTGCAATAGTTAACAGACACCTAGTGAATCGGTAATTGATTTAGGTTTTGCTAGGTTGAGTCCAGTCATATGTATGGCCATGTAGGTGTTTGAATTGTTGATCAATGTTTGGAGTTGACAATTATAATTGAGAATGCTAATTGTTATGGAAAAGGTTATGGAATTCCTGCAGTTTTATTTTGTTTAAAAGGTTGGGCATAGTCACTTGAGTTTGAATCTCTATTAGTGTTAATTTGGTAGACTGTTAGCTTCTTAGATTAATAATTGTTGGAATTAAAAATCGTTTGGTTTGTGTTTGCCCCTGCTGGGATTCGACCATCCAGCTGGCTCCGTGTGGCCTGATAGGGTTCACCTACTTTGGGCCAAAAGCAGGCCCAATATTTATAGTTAACGAGAATTGGGTTTTCACAAGCCTGATTCATTGGACCATCAATCATGAAATAAATTCATAAGGATTGGGCCATTTCAAATGGAATAACTGTTTAGGAATTCTTTTTATTACTGTGGACAAAATAAAAAATAAAAAAATCATAGTTGCTTTTAGGTTGGCCTTTTAAATAATAAATGAGACGAGCCTCGCCAAATAAAACTACAAATTGCGGGGCCCTCAATAGATATTGTCTTAATTTCTTAGAATTCGGGATGGGCCGTTTAGCGAATTTCACGGCCTGCCCTAAGGATAATAACGCGTTAGACACTTTAGGAGCGTTTTTAATAAATTACCTTCTTAAACTCGGGTGCGCATTGATGCGACTCAAATCCGAATCTCAACGGAGTCGAAATGTGTCAACAACCACGTGCGCATTGATGTGACGTGGTTCGAAACGCGTTTTCACGACGTTGCAATTCTTATTAAAAATAATAATAAAAGCGGTTCAAAATTAAAGGCATAAGTAAGAACATGTTTTGAAAATCAGGTAAAGTCAAATACAACAGTTAAGCGACCGTGCTAGAATCACGGAACTCGGGAATACCTAACACCTTCTCCCGGGTTAACAAAATTCCTTACCCAAATTTCTGGTTCGCGGACTGTTAAACAGAGTCATATTTTCCTCGATTCGGGATTCAATCGGTGACTTCGGACACCATAAATCTCCCAAGTGGCGACTCTGAATCCTTTAATAATAAATCCCGTTTCGATCGTCCTTTAATTGGAAAAATTCCATTATACACCCTTCCGGGGGTGTAGGTAAAAAGGAGGTGTGACAATGATTATTACTATTATGAGGTGTTATGAGCCTGAGTGCCGAATGTGAGTATTGAGTGACGAGAGCTGAGTCACGAGTGATTGAGAGGCTTGCCCGAGAGGCTATATTTATGAGTGATACCTTGCCCGAGGAGCCCATATATGATATTTTTGCTGATTTCACTCTCCTTTTTATAATGAGCCTCTGTTGAAAACTGCTAAGTAAATGATTTCAAAATATTTTAATTGAAACTGAAGCTTTATGAAGGAACTGATTTTAAAACTGTTGAGTTTGTCATATATTCTGTTGTTTACTCTTTTATATGATTTTTAACTGCTCATCACTGCTTTCAGACTTTATTTACTTTAGTTACTTACTGAGTTGGTGTACTCACGTTACTCCCTGCACCTTGTGTGCAGATCCAGGTGCCCGAGCGGCAGAGTGAGGGTCTCCAGCATTGTCGGAGTTTGCCGGAGACTGCAAGGTAGTTGCATGGCGTCCACAGCCCTGCTTTCCTCCTTCATATCTTGTTTCTTTCTGCATTTTAGACTGGTTATGTATTAGACAGTCGGATTTGTATATTTAGAGACTCTAGACTCGTGACACTAGATGTTTGGGCTGTGTTGGTCTATTTTCTGAAATGTTTTCCGCACATTTCAGTGATTTATGAATTCCTTATGAAAATTGAGTCTTAACTAAATATTAGAAAAATGTTATTGGTAAAAGAAATTGATTGTGGTTATTTGTTGGGTTGGCTTGCCTAGTATTGTGATAGGCGCCATCACGACCGGATATTTGGGGTTATGACAAAATCTGATGCCTTCTTCTTTCTTTGTTAGCTTCAAAAGTGAAAAATAGAATTTTTTTTTCCTGGAATTCTTCATTGCCCATCAGGTTCATCAACTCACCTTCTATCTGTAAAGAAAGAAAAAAGTAAATTGTCATTCTTTTATAAAGAAAAAACCTATGTGATGAAACTAATTAATTTGGTTCTCTTACAAGCGAGTCATGAATCTCAATTAGTCATCAAAATTAGCAATAATGGATGGTGTTGAATTCAAACATTCTGCAAAGAGTAAAGCAAAAAAAAATTAACTTAATGAATATTGTTATAGTTCACATTAATAAAGAAAATAATTAAATTAGTAAAGAAAATTTTATTACCTTCTTCAATCTCTTCAAGACTTTCAATATTACCCAGCAATTTACGTAAATCAATAGGAGTAGAACACAATCAATTTTGTGCATAGATAAGAGCTTCTACAGTTTTAGGAGTTAAAAAACTCCTAAATAAATCAATTACACGACCACTAGTACTAAAAGCTTGTTCACTCGATACAGTAGACACTAGAATGGCTAGAACATCCTTGGCCAACTTTGAGAGAACAAGAAATTTAGTTTTATTTCCTTTCCACCAAGCCAATAGATCAAATTCAATTCTCGTTTTAACCAGCTCATCATTCAAGTATTTGGCTATATCCGATGCATTCTCTGATTTCTTTTGTTATTTTATACGCTTTGCAAATTGAGAGTCAAGAAAGTCTAAACTTTTATCACATTCATCAATA
Source organism: Nicotiana sylvestris (assembly GCF_000393655.2). NCBI lineage: Eukaryota > Viridiplantae > Streptophyta > Magnoliopsida > Solanales > Solanaceae > Nicotiana > Nicotiana sylvestris. The sequence goes on along the minus strand of NC_091059.1, from coordinate 133,597,926 downwards.
TCCATGCCATGAGAAACTTCATTAGAAGTTAAATATTCAAATTTCTCGTGTTCAAATGTGTATAATCTCTTATATTCATGATACAACACTCTGTCACACTAGCAATTCTTGATTTTATTAAAATATTATTATGACCATACATTTCACCAAAGCAAAACTCAACATATTCTAACTTGAAACGTGGATCCAATACAATAACAAGAAACAACAAATAATTAGTCTTACTATTAAAAGACCAATATTTATCGAATTTCTCCATCATTTTTAATGCCATGCTTCTCATGCCATCATCCTCATTAAGGGAAAGAGATCCAATTGCAGAATAAACAGCAACCAATTCACGGAAAAAAGTGTTAGAAGTAGTATACAATGAGCGAGAAAACTTCAATGTCACATTATAGAATAACTTTAAGAACTTTGCGAAGCATCTTGCAACTTGAAAATCTTCATGCTTAGGAAAGCCAATGATTTTCTTATCTTTTTTTTTCTTATTCACTGACTTCTTCCTTCCATCTCTCAATTCTTCACAAAAATTACTAACATCATTCATATTGGATTTGAAAATCCAATAATTTTTTGACCTTTATTTTTATTATTTTGTCTCTTTTTTTCTTTCATTTTCGGCTCCATTATAACCTCCATCAAAGTACTTATAATTTGGATTATCTAATTCCATCCTTACAAAAGCTTTCTTAAATTTTTTAATATGTTCCAACATTTTATATGTGGAATTCCATCTAGTAGCAACATCAAGACAAACAAGATGATTCCATAAAATCTTCTCTTTCTCAACACATCTTTTGAACAAGCTATATTTGGCAGGAGAGAATCGCACATACCTTATTGCATTTCGAATTCTAATAATGGCATTATCTTGCTCTGCTAAACCTTCTTTTACAATTAAATTAACAATGTGAGCAGCACATCTGACACGCATGTATTTGTTGTCTAAAATTGAATCTTTCCACTTAACACACTTCATCAAATAATCAAGACATGTATCATTAGAACTTGCATTGTCTTCTGTTACTGTAAGAACACTTTCAATTCCCCAATTAATTAAACATTCCTCAATAGAGCTAGCAATAATCCTTCCTGCATGGTTCTCAATAAGCTGAAAGTTTAAAATTCTCTTTTGATACAACCAATCATCATGAATCTAATGTGCTGTGAGACACATGTAATTAAGATTTTGAATTGATGTCCAAGTATCTGTGGTAAGGCACACACAATGATTTTTAATTATTGTTTTCAAAATAAATTTCTCTTTCATATAAAGCTCGAGACAATCTTTTACAAATGTATTACTTGAAGGAATTATAAATCTAGGTTCAAGTACTCTACTATATCTCTTAAAACCCTTCCCTTCTACAATCTTAAATGGCAATTCATCAATAATAACCATGGCAGCAAGGGCATTTCTAATTTCCTCTACATTAAGAGGCCTTAGTTTACCAACTTCTGTTTTATCACCTTCCTCGCCTTTGATGGTAAAATCAGTTATAGATTTTTGTTTTTTTTTCTCTTATGTAAGGATATAATTTACACCTATCTAGATGGTTCCACATGCCTAAAGTTCCATTTCGCCCTGAAGCGGCAATTTCTTTTTTATAATAATTACATGCAGGCTTAACTAGTTCACCTCCTTCAATTCTAGTAAAATGATGCCAAGCTTCTGACCCATGATCACTATTTTTCTTTTGAGGGACTTTTTGATTGGTCTTTTTTCCTTTTTGAGGTGGTCGGGGAGGAATACCTGCTTTAGAACTTGTTTTACTATTTTTTGCATTGCCACGATCAGAGATATTCTGTAGAGGAGATTGCTCCATAAATTCAACCAATTATACAGAATCAAAACTAAGTTATTAGTAACCAAAAGAAAGAATTAAGATTCCAAAAAGTAAGATTATCATGTTCAAAATATATATGTCTTTAAACAGTAATAGCAATATTGCTCTAGTAAAATCTTTATAAAAAAATATAAATAAAATAGTGCTTTATAATAAAATATAAAGGACAATGTAAGATATTTACTACTAGTTATTGCGTTTTTGTACACGTAAATATTCTATATTCTTAAGTCTTTAAATGATAAAATTTTCGAGAAAATAAGACTAACAAATCAATGATGGTAGCATATGAAAGCATAATATTCTAGTAGCAACGTTGCGTGTAATAGCTAACAGAAGTACTTATTTAAATTCGATATTGCCAATTTGAGTTGTTTTTGCAAAATTTATTTTATATACCATGCAATATGCATAGTTGAATAAAAGAAACTAGTAGGCATACAAGAGGAGAGAAATCAAACCTTGTGCTTTGTGATTTGCTGCTAAGTTAAGGATGCCGGCAAAACTCACAAGTTTGGTTCCAATCGAATAGTCTTAGTAGGAAAAATAGGTTTTAAAAGCGGAAAAGGGCTTAAAGTACCCCTATCGTATGATAACAACAACAACAACAACAACAACAACAACAACAACAACGACCCAGTATAATCCCACAAGTGGGGTCTGAGAAGGGTAATATGTACGCAGACCTTACCCCTACCCCGAAAGGTAGAGAGGCTGTTTCCAGGAGACCCTCGGCTTAAAAAAAATATATATATATATATAGGACGTTTATAAAATAGTTTATAGGACGTTATATAGGACGTCCCCTATCGTATGATAAATAGTTTATAAAAGTCCCCCGTCCATCTATCCGTCTGAAAATATATAGGACGTTATTTCTATTTTCAAATTTACCCCCGCGACTAACGGAAATCCATGTGGGCATCTCATTAAATGATGTGGCATCATTTCATTTGTCCACGTGGTTCAGTGGGGTTGGCATTATATTGGGGTATTTTTCGACCCATTAAATCGATCTGATCCATTCTTTTTACCTTATACCCACTCTTTTAACCCTATACCCATATTTGTTACTTGTCTTCTTCCCCAATTTAGAACCTAGGTCATCAGGTTGGTTATCTGATTCTTCTTCCCCAAAATTTCTCTTTTACAACTAATCAAATCTTGTCTTTTTCCTTCGAATCTTGTGGTTGGCTGTAAAAGTTCCGTCTTTATTGAATAACAAAAAAAGCAAATATCTAAAAATTTTGTCTCTTCTGGTTTGTCGCGTCGTTGTGGTTGTGGTTTAGTTGCAAATCATTTTGTGGCTAAGATTCAATTGAACGGTGGTCGTCGATTATACAAATGCCCTCGTTTTGAAGAGGAAGCTTCATGTAGTTTGGGGGAATGGCGGGATGAAGAGATGCCACCATATGTGACGGTGCTAATCCATAATTTGAATACTTCACTGAAGTCAGTGAAAGTTGAAAGAAATTATCTGAAGAAAATGGTGGCTAACTTGGAAGATGTTGTTTCTGCTGAAAGACTGAAAATGGAGAAAATAATGGAAGAGGTGGAGAGAACTAATTTAGCAAAATTAGAGAAGGTCGCTAGGATGAAGGATAAACTTCACAATATGAAGTTGTTTATTGTGTTTTCTTGGGTTGCCTTTGTGTTGGTGCTAGTTTTCAAGATGATGTAGTGTAGTTATGTTATATTGCAGTTGTTTGAAGTTTATGTATTAGGTTCAGATGAAGTTTGAAGTTAAACTACAAAAATGAAATATGAAGTTTGCAGATGTATATGTATTAGGTTCAGATTTTGTAATCCTGCATTTGTAATGGTTCTCTGTTGGTATGAAATGAATTTTGTTACCATTCTCTTCACTCTCATACAACATTTTGTATACACAGACAATCACAATAACAAATAGAAATATCTCTTATAGATAGACAAGATAGACGAGAAGAACATTGTCATTAATCGAGTAGCAAATATACATTGTTTCAAGATTTAAGCGCAACAAAATATTGCTATTAGACAAGTTAATGTGTGATCCAAAAACCTGTACCACTGTCACAAAATTTACTTGTCTAAAAATCTAGAACATAAACAAACATCATGTACTCAAACATCATGTAAAAAAAAGGGTTTTAATGTATATTACATTCATCATTTGTTGCTACACTACTCCCTCTTGCCCCTACCCTTGCCTCTTCTAGCTTTAAGTTTGCCAATCGTTTTCTCTTTCACACCCAACAGTTGAGTTGTTGTCATTGCCTCATTCCCCTTTCAAGTAGCTCTCTTTGGGGAGTATGGCAGTTTTGTTGGTTGTGAGATACCAGTGTGATCACCTGTGAATGGTATCTTCCTAGTCCCAGAATTTTATTGATTTCTACGCTGAAGTCTACTCTTAATATCAGACACAACCTTAGGCCTCAAAAGTGGTTCAGCTTCTGCACCAAAATCTGCTTGAATAAACCTTCTTCTAGTCTGAATATTTTGACTTGGCATCTGAGTTGCCTGGGTGTCATGACTGGAGTGCTGACTTGGCATCTGAGTGTAGAGACTGGATTGTTGACTTGGCTGCTGAGCGTCATGACTGGATTGTTGACTTGGTTGCTGAGTGTATTGACAGGATTACTGACTTGGCATATGAGTGTTCTAACTAGATTGCTGACTGGACAACTGACTTGGTTGGCTAGCCTGACTTGGCATTTCTTGGTCTTGTGCTTTAAAACTTGGATTAGGGACCATAAAAAATTCTGATTCTTAGTCTTCATTTGTCTAAGTGTGGTCTTGCACTTTTTTTTACTGTAATTATAATCAAATATATTGTGAGTAAAAAAATAGATTGTAAGTATAAACAATAGTTTGAAAGTATAAACAATAGATTAAAAGTATACCTTATTGACTAATGGACAACTTCTTTTATTATGGCTTGGCTTGCCACAAAAATCACAAGTCATTTGAAGACCCTTCCTAGATGTTGACCATTGTCCTTGCCTTTTCCTAGCTTCATCCTTCTCTCTTGACCTTTTGACTTTAGGTATACCAACCATCTTTGTAATGGTGGTGGTTCCATGGCTCGGTGTGGCTAAACTTTCCAGAATCTTTCACCTCTAATAGGCTACAGTTTGTGTTGCTGATACACCAACTGCCAGGCTTATTTTGAATACCACCAGTGAATCCCAAGTGTTGGGTCTTATTTCTTATAGTTGAATGCACTGATAGCATGAGCATAAGGGATTCCAAACAAGTCCCAAAGTCTATATGTGCACCTTTGTTGCTCTAGAATCACTGTGTACCTATCTTCACCTTCACTTATTTCAAAACCTCTTTCTCCATTGAAATTTTCCTGGCACTTTGAAGCCATCTCTCTATAATCATTGTATAACTCCATTGCATATGGGTTGTATTCACCTCTCCAACTGTTAACTTCTTCTGCTCTATCATTTAGTTGATTCATCACCTTCAATTAGCAACCAGTAAACAAGTAGTTAATCAACATTAGTCAATCAATAACATAGTAAACAAATATTTAGTCAGTTAGTCATCAGTAACTAACAACAGATTAACAGTAGACTTCACCTTCACTCTTATATCCTCAAGCATCTTCACAATTGGCTTATGTCTAGCTTCAAGAATATAAGAGTTGAAAGACTCTGTAAAGTTGTTGTCCACCATTGGGTTCTTACATTGGGTATCAAAGTAATCTCTACACCAGGTTACTGGAGGATATTTCAGCAAGTCCCTGACAGCATCCTCAGACACTTCACCTAATTGTTTCAACATATTCTTAAATTCTTCCTCATATGTGCTCCAAGAACACCACCACATTAACTTTTCATCTCATCAGTATTCCACTTTTGCTCCAATTTGCTTCAATATGCCTTGCACAATATCTGTGATATGATTGTGGACATACATTCCTTACAGCATCTAATAGACCCTGCACATGAAGAAACATTACATTAACAACATAAATAAATAATCTGCTGAATGTAAAAATTCTGAGCATATGGTAACATACCTTCTGCATATCTGACATGAATGTATACCCTTCACTATCTTTCAAGTCCAAAGAAGCCTTCAAGTTCTCCATGAACCACTGTCATGTTCTCTTTGTTTTCTTATCCACTACAGCCCAAGCGAGTGGATACACATGTTTGCAAGAATCTTGAGCAACAACAACTAACAACATCCCTTTGCATTTGCCTTTTAAAAAGGTTCCATCTAGACATATAAAAGGTCTCAAACCTGCTTTGAATCCATTCTTGAGGGCCTGGAAACAGACATACATCCTCAAAAATCCTCTCTTACCTTCCTCCATTGCATCTTTGGATATTTGTATCACCACATCAGTACCAGGGTTGGTTTCTCCCAATTCTTGAGCATATGCCTCCAATTTGTTGTATTCATCTAAGTAACTGCCCTCTAATTTCTCTAAAACCATTCTCTTCACCCTTTTTAACTTTGAGTCACTCACATTCAAACTAAATCTATCCTCTAAATCAACCTTCATCTCTTTAACCTTAAACTTAGGATTATTTTGAATCTTTCTCTTAAAATTATGTGCTAAAGCAGCAGGAGTAGCTCTTCTATTCTCAAAGACTTTACCACATTCATGTTCATCCCTACAAGTTTTTATCTTTACTCCTTGATCTTTGCCATCCTTATAAATAAGACATTTAAAGGGACACCCAACCTGACACTTGTATCTAAGTCTTCTCCTATCACTCTTATCTACCTGAAGGCCCCTCTTATTAGAAACAACATAATAACCAATAACCTCCTTAGCTTTAGCAAGATCTTTGAAAGTCATACCTTTTTCCAATGTTTTATACCTATCAAGTTGGTCAGTTACCTCACACTTCTTCTCCTCTCAAATAAACCTAGGGAATCACTATAATAATCACTATAAACACTTTCAATATCTGTATCATCTTCACTACAATCACAGTCAGAAGTTACAACAACAGGTACACTATCTGTTGCTGCTGTAAACTGGGTAAATACACGAACATTTAGAGTATCATCCAAAAGGTCAACACCAAATAGTTGTACATCAGTGAAATTATCATTAATTAGGGTTTGAATCTTCCAAATCCCTTCATCCCCATCTAACAAAAAATACCTCCCCGATGGGTCAAGAAATATTAACTGTTGTACCTCAACAAATCCTATCACTTCAGTGTATTCTTTACACAAATCAATATAAGAGAGATGGTCTACTTCATAACCACTCAACATGCGCACATTTTTCTTAGTATAAGACAGCGTAGGTTCCTATACCCACTCACCCTCATAATTAAAATATGAACTCACTTTATCCACCATCCTTCGGATAAAATCACATGCAACAACAATAAAAAAAAGGCAAAATGGGACCACATCATTCAAAGCTTAAACAATAAAAATATAAAGATATGAAACCCCACCATCAATTAATAATACAAATCGACAAAAACCCTAGCTTTAAAATGCAGGACCAACACGATAAGGACCACCAAAAATAAAAGTAACATAAAAATTCTAGAAAGCTACAAAAATAGCTCAGAAAACATAAAAACATCACATGCAACAGACATAAACTTGTTAGTTACCAAATATTCCCCAACCCTACAATTTAATAACTTAAAGCTGTAAAAACTTACTTTAATCGAATGATAATGCAAGATATCGTTGGAAATCAAAGGTGTTCTTGTTTTGTGCACATCAAATCGGACCAAACCAAGAACCCTAAACAAACCCTAAAATCGCCATTGATGGTCTAGATAGTGTTCAGGGTTTTTGCTCGATTTCGCCGGAAATTAGGGTTTGTTCTTGAACAAAGACGACGAAATTTAGGGCTGAGCAACTTGATTTTCTTTTAATATATTTCAATGTATTTTCAACGTATCACGCTGTATTTTCATGTATTTCATTGTATTCATTGTCTTTTTTTATTTATTGTAATTCAATGTATCTCGATGTATTCCATGTATTTCATTGTATTCACTGTCTTTTTTTTATTGTATTTTAATGTATCCCGCTATATTCTATGTATTTTATTATATTCATTGTCTAGCTATATGCCATGAATATATTAATATATTTTTTTAATTAATATAATTTATGTATTCAGATGTATTATATAATTTCTCTGAAGATTTCTATGTTTTTGGGGTATTTTTCGGTTGAGAATCTTTTTTATAATTGGAAATACAAAATTTGCGTGCTATAATTGAGTTTGTTGAGTTATATTAGGAGTCTATTATGTTAATTGATTCACTTTCCGTTTAAAAACAGTGTAACCCCCTGTTTCACGCAGTGAATACAGTCGAATATAATAATCTGTCCAACTGTAATCCCATGTTTCATGCCATGAATATAGTCGACTACACTCGAATACAACAATTGATTAGCTGGACTTCCCTAATTCATGCCTATTTTTGCTACTGTATTCATGAATACAGTAGCTTAAATACATCTAATACATCTTATAACAACAGAAAATGTATCTACAATCCGTAATATAGCAAATGATATCTATAGATAGCTAATTACCACTAAAAGATAGTGCTTATGAAAAATTCGTAAAAATTGTATGGGGTAGCCACTTTTTAAAGTGGTTTTATTTTTTATCTAGCATTTTCAATGCTTAGCAATAGTAGCCACTAGTCTATTAAAATTAATATGAAAAGATTGGGTTACCCTTTCTTCTATCTCTTTCGGGAGAAGAACTGTGCAACTAGACTCTTTCTCATCTGTTGGATTGACGGACGCATCAGAGTTTCTCCTAGAATCATCAAGGGTTAAGCTCTTTTTTGCAATGGAAAGACTTGACTGCAGCGATCTCATTTCTTTCTGCCATATTTCTTCTATCTCTTCACAGTTCATGATCTAAAAAGAAACAGAACTCAATTCTTGTGTTTTTTCAGAGTAATAGAAAACACTACAGTTTATAGGAACAAAATGGTTACTTGTAATATTTCCAAGTCAAGTAGTAGTAACTCAGAATTAGCAAGTTTGAGGGATGAGAATGAAAGCAAAAGAAGTAATGGAGGTTTCTGCATTTTCAATGCTTAGCCGGAGCAAAAATTAAGGACACTTGGTCCTGAATTTCGAGTTCCAAGTTTAAAAGTTAAGGATACTTGGTCCTAAACTTCGAGTTCCAAGTTCAAAAGTTAAGGACACTTGGTCCTGAACTTAGCCTAACAAGCTCAAAAGTTAAGGACAATAGGTCATGAACTTACAGTTACAAGTTCAAAAGTTAAGGACAATAGGTCCTGAACTTAGGCTAAGAAGCCCAAAAGTTGAGGACAATATGTCATGAACTTACAGTTACAAGTTCAAAAGTTAAAGACAATAGGTCCTGAAATCCTGAACTTAGACTAACAAGCTCAAAAGTTAAAGACAATGGGTCCTGAACTTACAGTTACAAGTTCAAAAATTAGGAAATGTAGTCCTGAAGTCCTGAAATTAAGTTCAAAAGTTAAGGACACGTAGTCCTGAAGTCCTGAACTTAGAGTTCCAAGTTCAAAAGTTAAGGACATGTAGTCGTGAAGTTAAGTTCAAAAGTTAAGGACATGAGCAGAAGGGTATTTTCGTCCGGAAAGTTAAAGTTTATTAAAGCAGTGGCTAAAGACTAAAGACATTTTAATTAGTGACTTAAAAATAAATACATGTGTTATTAGTTGCTAACCGTGAACTTCCCCCGAAAATTTCTCTTCTTGTAGGCTCAAGGCCCAAGGCCTAAGACCAAAAATTTAATTTTATATATATATATCGGTTTGGTTATTTTTCAGTTTTTTAAATAAAATAAAAAACTCACCCTAATTTTTTGATACGATTATAAATTTATATAAAAACCTATGATTTTATTAAAAAAAAATAAAAATTGATTCGGTTGGTTCAATGGATTTTTAAATAACCATTGACGAGTAAGACATCTATAATATAATCCCTATACAACAACACGTACAAGTTCAAAAATATTTGTAACAAAGGACACACATACAGGTTATCACCTGTTAAAACTAGGGTTGAGAAATTCCCAGAAATCAAATTCTGAATAAATTCGCTCCTGCCCATCTCTTGCTCGGCGAAATCATGCTATACTATTGAAACTCTTTGATTGCATTGGAGAATCAGTTTCAATGGTTCTCTCATTAGAGGACTTCCTTCTTCGTGGCCGAGTACTGAAGCTGTACAGACAAGCTTTGAGAATCTCAAATAGAGCGCCTTCTCATGCTAGAGCTGATTTGAGGCAGATTATAAGACAAGAGATGGAGAATAACAAGAGTTGTAATGACAAGCAGAGAATTCGGTTCTTGATTAGTGAAGGTTTGGAAAGAGTCAAACGTTTGGATGAGACGCTTGATATGCAAGGCCATTGATTTGACGCAGATTGTCCAATTATCTTTAATTTTGTGTTCCTCTTGTAAGTTGTAGACATATGATTTTGAATGCTATTTTTTTCTATAGGAGAACCAAAACTGAAATTAATTTTCATTCATAAGGGTGTACTGCTCCGACAGCTAGTAGAACTAGAAGACAATTCTAATTTTTATGGAGGAATGAGGTTATTCAAAAAAAAAAAATTCCCAGAAATCAAATCCAGAAGAAGCCAGTAGCTACATCAGAAAAATATATTACTCTCACATTTTCTCCGTTTCTGTGTAGTTCCACGTTTTAGCATAGTAAGCAAATGAGAGAGTGGGAAGGGAGATGGCAACGGGGTTGAAGGCACTGCCTTTCTCATTTGGGGCTCACTTTCTGGCCTTAGTTGCAGCTATTATGGTGTTGGTTTGGTCTATTCACTTTAGGGGTGGCTTAGCTTGGGAAGCTGATAACAAAAATCTCATTTTTAATGTAAGCCCTTCATCCCTGCCTTCTTTATTTTCAAGATTTTTTGTGCCCCCTTTTTCTGGAATAGTATTTGACATGGATATATGGAATCTTGTTGTCTTTCAATTTCTGTATATTTGTCTTCTTTTTTTGGCAATCTTTATCATTCTATGTATTTAATTAATGTGGATTAGAAGATTTGGTTTGCAAAGTGATAATAACCTTTTGTAGTTTGGATCATGATATGTTCATGATCCAAAGTTAAAATTAGAAGTTAGTCATATACCTGGTAATATGATGTTTTCATCTCCTTGCTATATTTTGTGGGATCAGATTTGATACCTGAGATAGTGCTCCATTTTAATCCTCTTATCTAATTGATAAATGAAGGAACAATTGTTTGAGGCTTGTAGTTCTCATGAGATGAAGTTCCACACATGGCTTCTTTCATGTGTTCTCTGATCCAAACAGAGTTTGGCTTTTTGATAGGACATTTTCATAATGCTTCCTGTTTATTTTGCATTTCTTGATCTTTACCATACATAAGTAAAATAATACTCTAGCTGTATATGACGAGAAAACACACCACTTAAAGTCAACCTTGAAAATTTTGTGGGAGAGCCCACGTTTAAGGCCCTTCCGTTGCAAGACTTGCAATATGTCCATTTGTTCTTGCTTTGATCTCCTGGTCTATGCTATATAAACCTTTATCTGTGTTGATGTACCCTATGTTGAACAGGGGTGGACCCACATGGGTCAAGGATTCATATGAACCCGCTTTGTCGAAAAATAACACTACGTATATAGGTATATCTTACCTTTCTTCGAGAAAATGCTGTTATATAATTTTTTTTTTATGAAGAGAATTTCATTAAGGGCATCAAGAAGATGCATAGCAAAAGAGGGTACAAGTAAATAGAGTGTGTCTGTACATAAACATAACAAAAGAAACCTATGCTAATACTAAGGAGCAGACACAATCCAAAGAATGATCACAACTAGATATAGCTGCCTGATTAAGCCAAGTAAAAAGGTTAAATAAATATTTAGATTTAAGAGCATGATTTGGAGTTGATATCCCATTAAAACATCTGCTATTCCTTTCAATCCATATACACTAGAAAATAGAAGCGGGGACCAAAAGCCAAGTTTTTTTGATAGGTTTGCCAACTCTCCAGGAGCACTAGCTTTCGTAGGCTTCTTTAATACTATTAGGCATGACCCATGCTAGTCCAAAAATCGAGAAGGACATACTCCACAAATCTGCTGCAACTACACAATGGATAGAAAGATGCCTCACACTCTCTGCCTTCATCTGACACATGTAGCACCTATTCACAATGTAGATGTTCCTTCGACGTAGATTATCTTGAGTGAGACATGCTTCATATAAGGTTATCCAAGTGAAGCCAATTACTTTAGGTGGGAGTTTAGTTCTCTAGATGAGTTTCCATGGCCAGTTGTCAATCAAATCCTTGTTTGAGCACAAATGTGCATAACCTTTCTGGAGCAAATCCAGATGAAATTTACCAAGTCAAAGCAAGGGGTTGAAAAAGCACCACAAAGGACGGGAACGACGTCCTGACTAAACAAGAGTTTCTTCAATAATGGCTTGGTCGAAAGTCGTAAAGAAGGCACCGGATAAGTAGCTAACATAAACTACTATCATACAATGCATCTCGTTAGCGGCCTTCAAAGGCTATCATTTGCAGGACGAGACGCTAACCTACGCCCGTAATAGTCTGTCGTGAGGTTTGATAGTGACCCCTGCTAGCTTAGATTGAAGCTCCGGATAGTCATTTAGCTCCCAGTCCTGTAAGTTTTAAGTTTCTCCTTGTCTGTAGGTCACATGAGTTGTTGTGCCATCTTTGACCCACTGTGGAGTTTTGATTGCTAGCTATGAGATACAAATTTGGGCGGTCTTCTTTCAGAGTCTGGTTCCCTAACCACTTGTCCTTCCAGAATGATACATGTGCTCCATTCCCTAGCTTTATTGAACAGTTAAGCTGGAATTCACCCCATAGGCTTGAGATATGCTTCCAGGGACCGGGCTATGTGGTAACCTGCTTTGTTTGGTGCACCATTGACTCAGCACCCCATACTTTGCCATGATGACATCTTTCCACATCCCAGTGTTCTCCATGTTGTACCTCCAATGCCATTTCATTAGCATGCTCTTGTTGTGCGATGTTAGGTCTTTATGCCCAATCCTCCATGCTCCTTTGGCAGAATCACTGTTGGCCATTTCACTAGATGAAATTTGTTGTTTTGACTATTTCCTTCCCACACAAAGTTTCTTTTAGCTTTGTCTAGCCTTTTCTGCACCCTAGCTGGTATAGGAAATGCATTTGCCAAGTTTCAAGCCTTTTCTCAAATTTCTCTACTACCCCATTCCAAATATCTGGTGACTTTAGCTCCAAGTGGTAGACCCAAATATGTTGTGGGAAAAGATCCCACATTGCAACCCATTAGCTCGGCTAGCTCCTCCATATTTGGGACTGTGTTTACGGGGCAAATAGTGCTCTTCAATCTGTTCATGTAGAGGCCAGATATAACTTCAAAAATCATGAGTGTGAGGTTAAGATAGAGCACATGCGACCTATCAGCTCCACAGAAAATAAGTGTGTCATCTGCATACAATAGATGAGAGACACTAATTGAGCTCCCAACAGAACTTTCCACCTTGAAACCCTCTAACCGGTGTATTTGGTTTGCATTGTCAAGCATTTTGCTAAGGCCTTCCATTACCAAAACGAACAAAAAGGATTGAGAGGATTCCCTTGTCTCTATCATTTATGTGGGGAGAAGAAACCAACAGGACTTCCATTGACAAGAGCTGAATACTTCACAGTGGTTACACAAAACTTGATCCACTTGATCCAACCTGCACAATACCCCATCTTCCTAAGTATATTGGTTCCACCCTTGATGAAATCTGTGTCTTCTGTAATTTCATCCCCTACTTTGAGCCTATCAATTCCATTTGATCTTTTGTTGGAATTAGCCATTTTTTGAAAAAACTTTGTGTTCCTGTCGCCTTCTTTGAGCCACATGCATCTTGATTTTTTGCTTCTATGAAACTTCTTCTGCTTTGGCCATTTGTTCCACTTCCATTTTTAGGCTTATGATCTTCTCTTTCTCTTCTTGACTTTGTGTTCTACCTTCAGTGTTTTGTTGTAATATGAGAAGGTCTTCTAGTGCTTTTCTTGTCTTAAGTCCTATCAATCCCAATTCCTCCTTATCCCAGATGGTAAGATCTTTTTTGAGTAGCTTGAGTTTTTGTGTAAGAATGAAGTCGGGATTGCTATTGACTTTATAGCTCTGCCACCATGCCTTGACTTTATCCATGAAGCCCTCCATCCCCAACCACATGTTCTCGAATTTAAAGTAAGAAGGGTTAGTGTTCAATCACCATATTCTAGCATGAGTGGAATGTGATCAGAGATGACATTAGGGAGAGCAATCTTGTTGATTTTGCTAAAGGAATCATTCCATGCATTTGAGATAAAAAATCTATCTATTCTAGATGCTTGAATAGTGTCCTCCCATCTAGTCCATGTGTAAGAAGCCCCCTGCATAGGAAGATCCACTAAGCAAAAATCCTGAATTACATTTGAAAAATTTCGCATGGCCCTGGATCTTCTCACACAATTGAGTCTCTCATTTTTGAATCTGCATACATTAAAGTCACCCCCTATCACCTACTGATCAGGCCAAATCCCTCTTATAGCTCTAAGTTTATTCCACAACTCTTCCCTTTCAATGTTAGTGTGTGGCCCATAGACCCAACTAAGCACCAACTAAAGCACCAACTAAAAGCACCAACTGAAGACCTCATTTAGACTTTCCAACATACAAGAGATAGAGTAAATCCCCTGCTGTATTTGAGTGCAATTCCACAGTCTTTTATCCCACATGATGATGATCCCACCCCTAGTACCACTAGCTTTGAGCTCAACCCATCTGTTTCCCCAAATCTGCCTGTTAAGAATATGTTCCACTCTTCTAATTTAGTTTCTTGAAGAGAGAGAACATCTGGCTTCCACTTACTGATTCGTGATTTGAGAGTGTCCCTCTTCCCATTGCTATTCAACCTCCTTATTTTCCAGCTTAAAATTTTAACTTTCATCCAGAAAATGATTGGTATTTCCTACCCCTGTTCTTCTTTTCAACCCCATCATAATTCACGGAGCAGATCAACCTCTTGACTTCAGTTTCTCCCTTCGTCTTCTTTGTTTTCTTGTCCCTATGTCTTGCTTTATTGATTACCAGTTGTTGTCTTTTTTATTCCATTCTCATATTCATGTCGAAGATTTCATGATCAAAACCCTTTACATAGATTCCAAACACCTTGCATGCTTTCCCCATCACCAATTTGGTCCACTTGGATGCTTCAATTATAAAAGGATTCTGAATTCTCTGGTCTACAGAGTCGTACCATGGGAGAGATGGACAGTCGTTGAAAGAGAGAGAAGAATGAGCAGAATCAGTGTCACTTACCAATGGTGAAGTGATCCCCATAGTTGGCCCAGGTAGAAGAAGAGGGTAGTTCCTTTCCTCTAGATCATCATCCGCTTCCAGGTGTTGTTCTGTATCTTTTGGGAGGTGAGAATATGACGAGGATTTGATATGAAGAGTGGGTAATATAATAGGTTGGCTATGAATTGGTGTAGTAGTAATTGGGCCTTTATATTTCCAGATTTATTTGGGCCTTTTATAAATAAATTTCTCCTTTCCTTTTCCCCTGTGTTTCGTGCTTTTAGAATAGTATGCCTGATCCAAACTTTTCGTACCCGAAGGCCCAGCATCATCCAGCTTAAATGAAAATTGAACCGGCATCGGTTCTTTGCAAAAGCTGTCCATCGAATTTGGATCCCTACTAGGTCTGACCCCCACATGATCCTCCACATGCTTGTCAATAGACTTGACAATAGGTTTGGTGGGGTTCGAGGTGTCCTTTCCCTAACCCATCCCCTTCAAAGAAACGGCGACTTTCTTTCCGGCGATTCGTACGTAATTGCTATTTCATATCTCCAATCACCCATTTCTACCTCCACCTTGCTTGGAATCTCTGCCAGCGATTCTTTCACGCAGATCCGAGCCCATATCAAATTGGTTCTTGATTGTGTATCCATGTCAATTCCGATAAAGCCTCCACATTATTCCCCGATAGACCGGAAATATGCTTTCCGACCAGACATGTAATGGAATACCCACGGCTCTAATATCCTGTTTGGCCAAGCTTTTTTTGGGCCAAAAGCACTTTTGGCAAAAATTTGAGGTGTTCGGCCAAGCTTTTGGAAGGAAAAAAAGTGCTTTTGAGGAGAAGCAGAAAAAAGTAGCTTCTCTCCAAAAGCACTTTTCTGAGAAGCACTTTTGAGAAAAATACACTTAGAAGCAGTTTTCAAAAGCTTGGCCAAACACTAATTACTGCTCAAAAGTGTTTTTCAAATTAATTAGCCAAACACAAACTACTTCTCACCAAAAGCACTTTTTTTAAAAAGTACTTTTGAAAAAAACACTTCTCAAAATAAGCTGATTTTTGAAGCATGGCCAAACGGGCTATAACCCATGTTTGATCTGAGCGTGACTTTGCCATGTTAGACCCAGTCACCGGCGACCACCATTTAAGTGATAACTTTCTTCCATTCCAAAACCACTCCCCAGCTTTAACTCTCTCGGCTTCCTGATGTGATGGCGGTCGAAAAAGAAATTGATTGTGGGTTAGACTTGTTACACTGGTTCCTGCTGTGACTTGCCATTTCTTAACAAACTAGTTTCGTAACACCTCTAGTGATGGTGAAGGACTGAATGGGTCGTTGAGAGTAGCAATCAGGACCATAGACAAAAAAAATTGAGTGTTGTTGCTTGCATTTGGTATGATTTTGACCATATTATCCTCCGCCACAGCTTTCCCTCTTGAACCTTGTTCTGTCCATTCTTCCTTGCTAGCAGCTTCAAAGTATGATACTTCTGGCTTAGTGCGACGATGTATGGTGATGCGATGATTACCCAGAAATTGCAGAATTTTACCTGCAATATCTCTCCATCCAGTATTATACCCCTCTTCTGGAATTATCACTCATGATTTCTTATCCCCTAGGCATGCTTCAATCCTTACAAAACGACCATAACGGTTGAAGTTATGATATACTCGATAGGTGTAAGCTTGAATCTTTCGCCCCCAACGTCTGCATAAATCACCTGTATCCATTGAAGCTTGTTGAAGCTGTTCGCAGGCCTATCTGAGATTATCCTCGTCGATCTTTTAGGCTGTTTGTGAAGCGTTTGCTGTTTCTACTAATAAGAACCATCTGTTGAAATTCAAGTTAGTGATTATTAGATCGAAAGATTTCCCTCCAACTGGGAAGGAAATCTTCTTATCCATAATAAAGAGAAGAAAAAGTCAACTGGAAAAGGGGTAGGAGGAAAGATTTCCCTTCTGCTGGGAAGGAAATCTTTTTATCCATAATAAAGAGAAGAAAAAGTCAACTGGAAAAGGGGTCGGAGATGGCCATCGGAAAGAGAAAAGTAAAATTGCACATTTCCCAAGTCAGAGCTTCTCTCTCCTCTTTCCCTTGACTAATTCTAGCCATACATGCCTTTGAGATTCCTTGCTGTTATATAATTTGAACCCAGTCAGCTACATATGGTGTTTTTTCCCCCTATATACAACACTTTTTCCAACAGACATAAAAGTTCTCTTTTTTAGACTACGAAAGCTTTGCCATGTATATACAATTTAGGGAAAGAAAACTACATCATTTTAATAATTTGTTTTGTTGACGTTTTTCTATATTTACTTTTTTGTATTTTGAATCCGCTTGATAAAAAATCTGGGTCTGCCAATGATGTTGAACGGGTGTATATATGTATGGTCACTTCATTTCGGATTTTCATAAATTTTACATAAGATAAAAGCTCTTTTCATATCAGAAACAACCGGATTTCCGACCTCTTGCATTGCATTACCATAATGAAAAGAAAAAAGAATTGAAAAAAAAAGCTAGCGGATTTTTCAAAACATCTAAAGTTAGCAGAAAATTTACGTATTTGTACTGGATACTTGAAAACATACATATTGAATATGTACCTATGATGAGTCCATGTAATTAGAAATATGCTGATCAGGAGCTTTTTCTCATTACTTGATGACATAATTTGCAGTGGATTTATGGCTTTGTGGTGTTCTTCTACCCTGGGGGAAGTGATGCAGTTAGACGTGAGTCACTTCCGCGGCATGTGCTTTTCGGGATGTTTGTGTATGTTATGGCTGTTGGCAATGCCTGTCTAGGATTCCTTGAGGTTAACGGTTTGGCTAAATATGGTTCTGAGGCTTTCCTAGTCAACTTTACTGCCATTGCTACAGTTTTTTATGGGGTCTTTGTGTTTCTGACCATTCTTTCTCAGGCTCCTAATGAGGATGGTTTTAGTTACTCTGCCATCACATTATTTCCACTCAACTATTGTTGCATATTGTGTTCTATTGCACGTTGACTAGCAGATACTCTTATTGGTGCCTCTACCTTTCTACTTTGCGCTTCTTGTTTTGATATCTTTGATTATCTACCTGTATAGTGGAGTATGATCCGATTTCCTTGCTCTACTGTAATCATGCAGCTCCATCTTGACGATGGCACAATCTTGATGTGTATGTTATTATATGGGAGCTAAGATTTGTATTTAAAGGATTGTCGTTGGAGGGCTTGAATACTTTGAATACTTGTTCTTTTAACTTCTTTTTGCTCAATTGTCTGGATTACTTTAACTAACTTCTCTTTTGTTTGAAATATTTTCCTACATAAAATGGATGAAAAGGCTGGCACCTGCTTTTACCTTTGCGGTTGATATATAATATTCGAACTTCAGACTCTCATCTGAACTGATTTGAGTTTTTCCAGATGTGCCCCCAAGACCGAACAAAGACGTTGTTATTTGTTAAGACTATCACACTGTTGACTTCTTAGTCTATATATACCATTGTTGGTTTCTGCATCCTTGCAATTGTGATCTGTAAGTGCGTGATGTAACGTGGCATCCCTACCCTATCCCCCCTTTTCTTCCACAAAAGAACTCATCCTTCTATTTTTTTCACAATGATGAAAACAAGATTAAAGTTTTAGAATTTATACATATTCTCAATAATGTAAAGACTTTTCATATGTTCGTTGTAATTTTGATTTAACTTGCTGATTGTTTCTTTGGTTGATTGATTCTTAAAGATAAGCATTCAGACAACAACATGGGTCAAAATACAAACCATGTTTTACAAAAGATCCATGGGGCATCATTTTCTGCTTCCTCAATACCTCAAAGCCTGTCATTGATATCTTCTGCTCAGCCAATACCGTATGATTAGTAGGGCCCGTATGAAGGATTAGATGCAAATAGAAATGGAGTAGTCGTGATTGATGGAACCAGGTTGGTCCAGGAATACATTAGTGTAGGGTCCATCTAATCCTATTGATATCATTGATTACTTCAACGGCTACATAACTCCAGTATAGTTCTTCATCTTTCTTTGTATTTTCGAAATAAATAACTTTATCATCGTTAGGTGCCATTATCAGGCGCTTGTTTAAGTTTTGGAACTTGTTAAGTTTGCAAATTCGATTTTTAAATTTTTGTATAAAAATCTGGATGTTGCTAAATTTGTAAGGTTAATTTTTCAAATGTTTCAAAACCTAAAACAGAAGTTTATAGAGATTTTTTGAAAATTTATAATAATTTTAGCCATAAAATTGTGTGAACATATTAATGCTGTTTGTATAAAAATTCCTCTTCTGTTTCATTTTAATCATTAAAGATAATTAAGTTCTAAAGCATATGGATGCAAAGTTATCATTTGACTTATGCAAGTGCATAATTATCATCTCATGTAAATTCATTATATTATTCGCCTTTGTTAAACTTAAATTGACATTTAATTGTTTCAAAATTATGATGAAATGGTAAATTGTCTTGTATACTTGGCTAAAGATCTCGAATCTACCCTCAAGTATGGAGTCATCTTTACCCCCAATCTATATTAAAGACGGGTGTACGTGGACCTGGTTGGTTCAGTTTTTATCAAAATCAAACCAAACCAACTATATCGATTTGGATTGGTTCGGTTTTGTCGGATTTTTCGGGGTTTTCGGATTTTTTTTTTGTTACTTAAATATTATTTCAATCTTACTTTATTAAATTTTTTATAAGTAATAAATATATGTTTAGTAAAAATATAAAAATTTGACAAACATATTATCTATTAAAATATTCTTATGAGAGAATTTTCTTAGTAACACATAATAGTTATATTTTTAGTCGTCTAACAATAATGTTTCGTTGATGTACACTTTCAAGGTTAACCGAATTTAGTAATTAAACATAAAAATCAATATGATACCTAAATAATAATAATAATCAACTTTACATTCGACAAAGATATAACAATTTAGTAGATCTTAATATATGATACGAATATGGAAGAACAAAAAGATTGACGCATTTCAGCAACACTTGGTGAGAAAGTGATCATACAACCCATTATTTAAGGTTAATAAATATGGAGCACTTCATATATTGTTAAATATTATATCCCGCAAGATAATCCCAAATATTTTTAGACATTTTTTAAAGAAAATTCTATATAAAATCTTAAAAGTATATATAAAAATTATATATTTATATGTTGGTTTGCTTCGGGTTTTTTTACTCAATACCAAACTAAATTAAAGCAAACCTAGTCGGAGTTTTTAATCGGTTTGGTTTGACTTTTCAGTTATGCAGTTTTCCGGTTCGATTTGTACACCCTACTCCTAAGACTGATAATGCCTCTTCCAAAGGATAATATGAGATTTAAGCACGAGCGGATGTAATGTGTAAATGACGGGTTCAATTGAACTTATAATTTTCGATGCAAAGTATAAAATTATATGTAAAAAATCATTAAAATTACAAAATAGTAGAGATAAAACCGTTATTTTGATAATTTAATGGGTTTAAGGCTAAAATCTTAAAAATTGACCCATAGAATGAAATTTTGGATATGTTTCTGGATTAAAGTAAAGTTGCGTATATAACGGAGTAATAACAATCTTCAGTTTCCTCCTTTCGAGTTCCCACGGTCCACCTACCCCAACGTGTTCCTTTCTTCTACATATATCGTACCTAATTTTGGAATGTGGATCGAAATCGATTTTACCATACTTGGCCTCTTGTTTTGGACTTACTTAAGATAATCTCTCACGTGTGAATTCAGGGGAGGTAAAAACTAAAAAGCGACAAACGCAGAGGTAAACACGAATCCCGAAACACGACGAAACACGTGTGTTGCTGTCTGAACCTATCCAATTTGGACAATTGTCAAAGACCCACGTATGATGGACAGATCCTCATCATCCGACGGCTTAAAGATTATCACCTGTAAAATTTACAGTTAAAATAACCCAGAGAATTTCCCAGAAATCAAATGCCAATAGCGACTTCAGAGTAATAGGATAATACTCCACAAATTTCTCCGTTTATGTGTGGTTCCACGTTTTAGCATAGTAACACAGAAGAGGAAGAAAATCAGAGAGTAGGAAGGGAGATGGCAACAGGGTTAAAGGCACTGCCTTTCTCATTTGGGGCACACTTTCTGGCCGTAGTTGCGGCTATTATGGTGTTGGTTTGGTCTATTCACTTTAGGGGTGGCTTAGCTTGGGAAGCTGATAACAAAAATCTCATTTTTAATGTACGCCCTTCATCTTTGCCTTCTTTATTTTCAAGTTTATCTCTGCCCCCTTTATTTGACATGGAAATATGGAATCTTGTTGTCTGTCAATTCTGTATAGTTTTTTTTTTTTGGTGTCATTCTATGTATTTAATTAATGAAGATTAGAAGATTTGATTTGTAAAGTGATAATAACCTTTTGTAGTGTGGATCATGATATGTTCAGCTGCAATAAGTTTTGTAATACTAGTCAACTCTATTTGAGACGAGGAGACATGTTTTTCTTCTGGTTCTTTTTTGATGTAAAGTGGTTCCTCCTGGTTTTAAATTTTAACAGGCTGTTCGCAACTGAATCTGATTAGTTTCTTCCTTTTAAGCAATTGCCGTCGTTACAAAATAGAAATTTCAGGGTTTAATTTGAGAGAAATCTTCAGTGTTTAATTTGAGAGAAATCTTCAGTGTTGGATGTTATGCGTAGTGCAAGCAGAAGTTTTTAGTGGTGTTTGCCCTGTTGGGTTGGTTTAGGAGAAGGATGAATTATATGGTGATATTTCTCCCTTTTTCGGTGTGTTCTTTTTGTTATATGTATATTTTGAAGTTGACATCCATGCTTTCGATCATTTCACTACCTACCTTAACTCTTTATGGGTAGGTATGTGCCTCTAAAATATGAAACATTGGAATGTACAAATCAGGAGTCTGTTAATCTTGACGCAGTTAGTTGTCCAACAACACCATAGAAGTAGTGATCCCTACATTTCTCTTTCTAATACTAATGTTTAGGCAGCACGGTGATCAAAATTTGATTATTTTACAAATCATTAACATTGATCCAAAATATAGGAAAGTCATTGAATTTATTAATTCAGTGTTATGCGTACCTAAATGCTCTTGGGGGAACCTTATGACTGTAGAAGTTAGAATACAAGAGAACAAGTACTATGTGACCTGCAGCCCTCCTACACTAATGATGGATAATTTGTAGTTGTACAATGTTGCTAGATGAAATTTGAGTCAAATTATGAAAATTAAGGATAATGTTATTGAATTACTTATAAAGAGAAAACTAGAGGAAGATTTTTTCTTGTTATGGATTCAGCTGGTAAAAACTCAACCATCACTTCCAGATTCTTTTAGCTAAGTACATGATAGTTTTCCCTACTTTAAGCGGTACTGATACTGATGCTTATAACATCATTTTTCCTGTTATGGTATTTTCATCTTTTCTCATTGTTTTTTGGTTTCCAGATTCACCCTGTACTGATGCTTATTGGCTTCATTATTCTTGGGGGAGAAGGTGATTGAGATGTTTATAAATATCTTTTTTTTATTTGCCTTTTTTATTAGTTTTATCCTGTTTCTTCTTGAATAATTCCATTTGACGATTAATGTTTTATTAATCCAAAATGTGCAGCCATCATGAGTTACAAATCTTTCCCCCTGAAGAAGCAGGTGAAGAAAGTAATCCATCTAATTTTACATGCTATTGCGCTCGTACTTGGTATAGTTGGAATCTGCGCTGCATTCAAAAATCACAACGAAAGCAACATCCCCAACCTGTACAGTTTACATTCCTGGGTCGGGATCGGTGTTATTGTTCTTTATGGCATTCAGGTAAACATCCCATATTGAGTACTCCATATACCTGGTAATATGACTACATATGTTTTCATCTCCTTGTTATTTTTTGTCCGATCAGATTCTCTAGCAAATACCTGAGACCATGCTCCATTTTAATCCTCTTATCTAATTTAATAGTGCAGGAGTAGTTTGAGGCTTGTAAATTGTCATGAGATGACGTTCCAGTAGGTTCTTACATGTGTTCTCTGATCCAAACAGAGTTTGACTTCTTTTTAGGACATTTTCATAATATTTCTTGTTTATTTTGCATTTCGTGATCTTTATTCTTCACTATACATAAGTAAATGATAGCCGTTTACAATGAGGCAATACACTACTTAGATGTCAACCATGAAAACTTTGTGGGAGAGCCCCCGTTTAAGGCCCTTTCATTGCAAGTGGACTGACTCGCAATATGTCCATTCGTTCTTGCTTGAATCTCCTGGTCTATGTTATTAATCCTTTATCTGCCTTGATGTACCCAATGTAAGGTGTACATAGGTATGGTCTGTCACTTTTAGCGGATTCTTCAAAACGTCTAAATATTAGCAGAAAACACGTACGCTGATCATATAGTGTAGCTCCTAGCTTAATCCAATATTTATCTGTATAACTAGAAATATGCTGATGAGGAGCTGTTTCTCATCACTTGATGACATAATTGCAGTGGATTTATGGCTTTGTGGTGTTCTTCTACCCTGGGGGTAGTGCTGAAGTTAGGCGTGATTCACTTCCCTGGCATGTGCTTTTTGGGATGTTTGTGTATGTCATGGCTGTTGGTAATGCCTGTCTAGGACTCCTTGAGAAGCTTACATTCCTTGAGGTTAACGGTTTGGCTAAATATGGTTCCGAGGCTTTCCTAGTCAACTTTACTGCCATTGCTACAGTTCTATATGGGGTCTTTGTGTTTCTGACCATTCTTTCTCAGGCTCCTACTGAGGATGATTATAGTTACTCTGCCATCTCATGAGTTCCACTCAACTATTGTTGCATATTGTGTTCTATTGCACGTCGACTAGCAGATACTCTTACTGGTGCCTCTACCTTTCTACTTTTGGTCTTCTTGTTTTGATGTCTTTGATCAACTACCCGTATAGTGGAGTATGATCCGATTTCTTTGCACTACTGTAATTATGCATCTCCATCTTGAAGATGGCACAATCTTGATGTGTATGTTATTATATGGGAGCTAAGACTTGTATTTAGATGATTGTGGTGGGAGGCCTTGAATGCTTTGAATACTTCTTTTGTTCAAATTCTTTTTTTTTTGTTCTCAATTATCTGTGATTACTTTAACTAACTCTTCTTTTTGTTTGAAAAATTTTCCTACATAAAATAGATGAAAATGCTGGTATCTGCTTGTAGTTTTGCCGTTGAAAAATTTCTAACATGTTTTTGTCTGAGAATAGTTTGGTAAATTGTTGAAATTTCAATTGTCCCCTCTCTCTATAAGTCAAGTGGAATTATTTAATTGGAAGCGGGGAGACAAACAATTATACTACTTAGTAGTCATTACAATCTTTGCTTTCAATAGCTGGAAGCCTGGAACTTAGCTTGGAACTGCACATAAATTTGGTTGAAATTTGAAAAAAATGAAAATTTGAAGATGAGATGAGAGTTAAAGCCACTTTAAAAGTTAAAATTATGTTTGGACATACATTTTACTTTAAAAGAATTTGAAGTTTTGTGAGTAGAAAAAACTACTTTAGAGTTGATTTTGGGACTTGAAGATTTTGTTTTCAAAATGTATAAACAACTAGATTTTTGAAAAAAAACGGGAGCAAGTCAATTGAAAGATGTAAATCTTTGCATTTAATGACAAAAGCGTGAAGATCTGGTTTCATCTATATTTGGTGCCATTCTTTGCATAACTGTAGTTCAAGTTTTAAAGGACATAAAGATCCACTAATTAGTAGTAGTATAGTGCAGGTTAAAAGTATAGCTTACTCAAAAGGGAATATGCTAAACTAACCAACACTTATTATCAAAGATCTACCAACACTGAATCCTTTCTTTCCAAATCAACTAGCACCATTTTTCAAAGTTAAAAGTGGTTTCCAAATTATTTAAGTAGATGAGATGATTATTGATTAGACCCTTAAAGGTGTTGAAAGTGGCCATTAATCTCTTAATTTCTGAGAAATGGTAGATACATTCTTATAGGTGTAATTGTGTAAATGATTATCAAAGTACTATTTTGCTTTTTTGAACACTCACATTAAGGGGAAAGAGAAATGGATATTGTAAGAAAAAGTAAATAGCACTACTTTTGTTAAGTGACAATTAAGTTCTTTCCTTATATTTTGTTTGGATTTTATTTGGACTGTGTAATTAGAAAGTCTTTCATTACCATGAGTCCATGACTATAGTTTTGCGTCTTACTTAATTCATTTTTTCTGTTTTTTTAGCTTGATTTTCAATTTATTTTTCTTGCCTTGATTATTAAATAAATAATCAGAAGTTACTAAAGGTAAAATTATGTACATTAGATTAGACTAGAACCCACAATTTCAAAGTTTCTAACATTTCAGCATCGTCACTTTGATGACCTTTATTCGCGGGCCAATTTTTCATTAATATTAATATGAGGTGGATCCAAAATTTAAATTATATAGGTTCGAAATGCCATTGAACATATTGACTATTTGAGTTATTTGGTGAAATTTGACAATTATACATATTTAATAAATATTTGAACACATAGTACAAGATTTGAGCCAGAATTATTGGATCAATTACTCTACATCCACTCATGATTAGATGGTTATAAGCTGATATATAACAGTAAATTGAAAGATGCAGATAAAATTATAGCTCGCCTATGTTATTGTGCTAAATTTGAATTGCTAAATATCAAAGTCTAATATGCACAAATCTCGAACTATCAATCTTTTGAAGAACCATTTTCCTATAAAATCAATTTGAATTTCTTAATTATCATTTTTTTAACTTAAATACTCCGTATATTTCCTTTACAAATGCTTGATTCTTGAACAATTAATGTCTTCACTAAGAAGGGTCTTTATCCTTTTATTCTGTTCATGTGGTTGCTTAAACATGGTGGGGAGCATAACCTTTTTTTTTATCTGTTTAATTTAATTTTGGAGAATCCATCGCAAAGATACCTAGGGGTTAGGGAAATAGTTAATACTAATATCCACAGCTAGGGGACTCATGTATGAGCTGACAACCGGGGCCCAACAGAAAGATCTACCCGACCCGTTGTCGGCTGATAAATTCCATATTAATTCAATGATTGAAATATGGTTGTGACATAGCCAACGATATCCTCCTATGCTGATAATATAAGGTTAAAATGTCATCAAAAACTTGAGTTCAAATCTTTAGAATTAGAAAAAAGTTTTAAATCAAGATTTTTTCCGACTTTTTTGTAAGAACAAACGCCAAAAAGAAAACTTTGAAGTTTCTAAAAAAAATGAAAACTATAAAAGCTAGTTAAAAGTAGTTTTTGAATAGTTTTTCCCAATTTGTAAGAAAGAAAAGAAGAAATTTGGGCAAAATACAAAATTGACCACTCGGCCAAAAGTAATACTAGCATTTCTAACCAAAAAATAAATAAAATATGTATATTTTTTTGTATATAATATACATACATACAAAAAAAATATTGAATTTGTCGGCTATTATTGTTGGAAACAGCTAAAAATATACATTTGTTAAGAATTTTGTCCGTGTTTGGTTAAAAAGAGTTGTGTAAGTTACTTGAGAGTATAGTAACAATCCTTCTTTCGTGATCAGTTTTGTATGAATTTTCTTCTCGAATAACAAAATTACATAATAAATATATTTAAACCTCCCTTTAGAGCTTTCCCCAACTTGTGCAATTAAATAATGTAGGTGGCTCTATATAAGTTGTAAAGTGTGCAATCCATCATCTTATGTAAAGATAATCCACGCTGTTATGGAAGAGCGATCCAGCAAAGGGCAGACACAACTTCAAAGCAACTATAATCCTTTTTGCAAGAAAAATTATAGCAACGCCAGAAAGCTACGGAAATTTAAGGAATAAAGAAATGCAACCTGCAGGTGTGGGGACATAGTTTGGGCAAATCCGAAATCCGATCTTTTTGTTTTTTTGGTCTGGATTTTCAGATTATGGATTTGATTTCGAATGTATTTTTAAAATTTTTGAATTTCGTATTGGATGTTGGATTTGCTACTTCGAATTTTGGATATCCAAAAATTCAATTTTTTTATAATTTATATTTAATTCATTATCCAAGTGCAAATAATAATAACTTCAATACCCTACCCATTAGAAATTATCTCATGTATTCAATATTAACTACTAAGTTATTGTAAGAATACTTTCTATTTGGACATGATTTTACTATTGCTAATTCTTATCGGCTTTATCAACGTATATATTGCATTTTTTAATGATTATTTCATTACTTGAATACTTTATTTGAATGATTGCGGTGAGAATGAGGAACTTTTGAAGCAGTTTAACATGAATACATCATTTGGTTGTTCATTTTTATAAGAAGAAGAAGAAACATCTCAACTTATAGGCGCAAAACTGAAAATCCGAAATATCCAAACCAATTAATCCAAATCCGAACTTAGAAAATCCGATCCAATCCGAGCTTATTTGGATTGATTTTGGATTGTTATTTCTTCAATATGGAAATCGAAAATCCAAACCGAACTTCTAATATTCAATCCAACTGCCCGAACGCCCAACCCTAACAATATGTATGACGCCTTAGGCAAATCCACCGTTAGAAGGAAAAAGAGAAAAGTAAAGTACTATTCCCTTCGGTCCACTTTAAATAATTTTTTTGGCTCTTTTCACACATATTAAGGAATTTACCTTTTAGCATTAATTAATAATGAAATTGACCATATTAACTTCAATTTGCTCATTGAAAATATAAGAAATACTCATAGGCTCTTTACTCCAAGGGTAATTTTGAAAAGAAGAAGTTAATTCTTTCTTGATATCTGAAAAAATCAAATATTATGGACCACAAAAAAAGGTAAAAAAATTACTTAAAATAGACCGAAAAAAATATATAAAATATATAAAATGGACTGTTCATATGGTACACGCACCTTTGATCTCGATAATAACATTAGCTCGAAGGACAAATCTGTAAGACCAATTGGATCAAAGTGGACAGTATGTTTCATGAACTTGGGCTGGGACATGGCAAGTACTATTCATGCATCACATTTGCTAGAAAGTAAAAAGAAAAATGATAGCAAGCAGAAATTAATACAAATGGATATACAATTAGTATAAGGTTAGTGTGGATAACAAATCGATATGTTTTGCAAGAATGACCACACCACACATGTCGTTTATTTTGGAAAGATTCTGAAGGCTACGTATGCCAAACTGCTTTAATAGGTGGTGTGGGGGGACCCCTCCAATCACCAATTGTTGAGCCAAGCAAATTAAGACGCTTTCTTAATACCAGAAGCTATGTTTTGTTTGTGCTCTTTCTTTGTGACTTTGCCCCCCCAACCATACAGCTACACCTCATTACGCATGTCTTGACTACTTTTATATATGGTCTTTTTATCGGTCATGATTTTGGGTGAAATCCCTAAAGCTTATGTTTTTTAAATTCATTTGATTGAAATGTCATCTTTTAAGCTTAGAGGGTCAAATAGGCGAGTTGTATTTAATCTAAACAATTTAAATTAATTAGCTGGTTGGATCATATTTTGCCCTATTTTTAGGTCAAGATGAGCTGATAAATTTTTGCTAATGGGTCATAACCCAAACCAAACTCATAATATATTTTCATTTGTTTGTTCGTTCTTTTAAAATTTGTTTAACTACTAATTCAAAATAACGAAAATATTTTTTTAAAAAAAATTATTAGGACTATATTTAACAAACTAAACTTGAAAGATTTATTTTTCAAATATGTTCTGATAGTCTTTTTTACGAGCTAACTTGAGTTATGCCTAAATTGATCTGCCAATAAATATATGTTCAACTCAGTTTTGTCAAAACCTTATCTGATCAAGCGAATTATATCTGTATGAGCTAAATTTGATACACTTCTTTGAGAATTTGGGGGACCTTATAGCTCTAACAACATTTATTATATTCCCTCTCTTCTAAAGTATCTTATCATTAAGGTAATAGTTGGCCCTTTATTTTCATGTTCTCATTTTATTAAGGGAAAATGATACTCTATAGTCGCTCTTAAAATAATAGTCGAAAATATCTATTTTTTTCTTCATATATATACATTATGTATATTATATAAAAAAGATTATACAAATATTACATATTTTTCAGCTACCGAATATAAATAGTGTCGGGGCGGGTTAAAAGTGGAAAACGCCCTTTCTTAATGTCGGCAAGGGGCTCCTCCTTTCTATATCTTCTTTGATGTTTGGAATACTTTATTAAAGTGAATAATAAGGTTATGAATAACATCCCATTAACACGCACTAACCAAATGCAAAGTGTGCTGATTCTCGTTGAAAATTCTGAGACTTTATACCTTCAGTTAGGGGTTTACGTAGGTCGGGTTGGTTCGGATTTTGTAATTACCAAACTAAATTAATTGTGTCGAGTTATTAAATTTAAAGACCAAACCAAACCAATAAAGCTCGGATTTTTCAATCTCAATTTTTCTCAGGTTTTCGGGTTATTCGAATTTTTTCGATTTTTTTTTCCGGTAAAATCTTCGTAGCACAAAACATATAACTTATGCTCAAAATATTTCTTGTAATATAAATATTGCTAATTAAAAGCTATAATAAAAATAAACATAATCTAAAAGTACTAAGTCATGCTAAAATAAGTAGACTAATAAGGGAATATTAATTACATGACTAAACGTTAAAAAATAAATAGATTATGCATATTCATCTAAATTATTGTAAAATAAAAAATAGATATTCAATACATTGCCGTTCATAGTATTGAATTAAATATCTTTTGTTAGCATTAATATTGATTTTATTGTGGTTTGGCCTTTTGTTAGCATTATTTAAGTTACTAATATTAATGGCTATAAAACTAATTGGAATATTCAAAAGTTCTAAGTCCAACTTTGAAATAATACCTTAAAAGATAAAATTATGAAAAAGTTTGAGAAATGTTTATAAATTACATCACAATAAGTATATTTATATATTAAATATATTTAAAATTTCTATATATGTAATGTCGGGTTGATTTGGTTTCGGTTTGACTTTCTTTAGTTAAAACTAAACCAAACTAAACCAATTATGATCGTGTTTTTTTTCCAATACCAAACCAAATCAAACCAAACTATAGTCGGGTTTTTCTTCTCGGTTTGACTCGAATTATCGGGTTAGTGCGGTTTGTCGGTTTACTTTGTACACCCCTGCCTTCTCGTGCATGGCAAATGAGTGCATTCCTTTTTTGTGTTTTCTTGATAAGACTATAGTTCAGAAAAACATGAATAATTCCCTGTACTCAGTGCTCCTCTTTTTGGGCATGATTTGGAAATTTTGAACAGCTAAGCCTTATTTGGTTGGTGACTTGAGCATGGATTCATTGTTGAGAGGTTTTTTTAGGCGATATTCTGTGCCGCATCGAGGCCCGAATAAATTTATTTTCGCATTGGAAAATTCTATATTATGGGGTAAAATAATCCCTAGCAAAAATACTTCCATACCCAAGGATCCAACATGACATCTCCAAATAAGGATGAAAGTATACTTACACTGCACCACAACCTTTGTTGGTTACATTACAGGGAGTTGTGGCAATCAATTAATAGTTCCATGTGGATGAAAGTCGTGCTCACCACAATCTTCCAACCAAATCCTTTCAATTCTTATCATTTAATCATAAAAGAAATCCTACTAGCACAGGCTATTAGAGGCCCTACCATATCAATCTTAATTTCTACTTATCTTTTGATATTGCGTATCTTGTTAGTGTACCATCTTCACCCTTCATTTAGACTTTCGTTTTCTTTCTATACCCTTTCCCTTTTAGCTTATTAATTTTGAACTGTACTCCTTTGCACATTCGACCAAGATCGTCTTTTTCAAGATTTTACAATGGCGAGAATCAAACTTTTCTTTGACAGGACTAGACAGCGAAATTTTATCTCTGATGGAGTATAAAATAAAAAGGTAGATGGTTTAAAATTTTAGAGTAGGCATAGCACTCTTCACCTAGAAGTATATTTTTGTATGGTTTCGAAAATTATTTTGCTTTCCGATATCTTGAACATTTTCATTCGTGAATTATTTTTAAGATGTATAATTGAGTTTGAAGCAGATGCAAACTGTATGGGTCAAAAATTATCTTTGACATAATCAGACCATGTTAACATTAAAGAGGCACTCGCAAACTACCACATGTTATCAGTACAACTTCAATAAAGACCTGCCCAAGGTTGAAGTGGTCCATGAAGCGATGAACGTTGCGTTCGAAGAGTCAGTGAAGATCACGGCCGAAAAGACGTCATAAATCAAGTTCGAGGTCGAGCATCTTAGACAGAGTTATAACGACTAATTTTAAGATATGACACAAAAGAGTTATTCACTTGTAAGAAAATACATTGATTTTAGAGAGAATTTGGCTCTACCATAAGCACACGAGAAATATCTTTTCACTAAGATTCTTGCACAACCTTTCCAGTTTCCACTTGATCCAAGAACTACTTGAATATTCAATGGCTCATCAATGATTCATCATTGTCAGAAGGAATATCCGCAAATCTCACCCCCTTTTCGGGTGACTCACATGTTCTTATTTACTTGGATGCCATTCATCATCGTTTATTATTATTTAATGCTATCTTCTACCTTTTAGGTCATTAAATATTGTTATTGTTGTCCATAGTTATTGCCTTTCGAACATACATATTATCTATTACAAAATCGGTTATTTTATTTTTTGGATATTAATATTAGCTTAGATTGATTCTACTTTATTTAAATCTAATTGGTTGAACCCGGATCTAAATTTTGGGTCAAACAGTTTGCCGCTGACTATCGGGACATCTTAGCTAATTTTTTAGTTTCCTTTAGATCTACAACTCGCGTGAGTCACTAACCTAACAGACTCTTTCTCTTTCTCCGCATGTAAGGAAACCTACATGGCAGGTAACCAAGAAGATATGACTAAAGTGACATGTGACTTTCCCAGCAACCTCATGGACACTATCAACGAGAGCTGTGAAATGTTAGGCGATGACGTGACACCCACTGCCTCCCCTAGGTGGGAGAGGTCGCTTCCCCCATTGCAGCATAACAAAATGAAATGGAAAATGGGCCTCTAGGTCCACAGGAAAGGGTATGCCATTGGTTATGAAAAAGCTCATCGAAGAGTGGATGACCGTTACGTTAGCAAGTGTGCTCAACAAACCTGCTCTATGCATGACCATAGAGACTGCAAGAGCCCACACAGTGCAACAAGCAAACGAGCAGGACGACTAACCAACACTAGGTATTACTCACAGTGTTACTATCACACCTCCTTTTTACTACACCCCCGTAAGGGTATAAGGGAGTTTTTTTTTTCAATTTAAGTGACAATCGAAACAAG
The DNA here is from genome assembly GCF_000393655.2 of Nicotiana sylvestris. Taxonomy (NCBI): domain Eukaryota; kingdom Viridiplantae; phylum Streptophyta; class Magnoliopsida; order Solanales; family Solanaceae; genus Nicotiana; species Nicotiana sylvestris. Next base: position 133,565,426 of record NC_091059.1, on the reverse strand, counting down.
ATTCATTTATTATTAAAAATTCAGAGTCGCCACTTGGGATAATTTATGGTGTCCCAAGTCACCGGTTCAAATCCCAAATCGAGGAAAGATTGACTCTGTATTACAGTCCGCGAACACAGAAATCCGGGTAAGGAATTCTATTAACCCGGGAGAAGGTGTTAGGCATTCTGGAGTTCCGTGGTTCTAGCACGGTCGCTCAACTATTATTTTTGGCTCAATTATCTGATTTTAAAACACTTTTAAACCTATGTGCATTTTTAACTTTAAATCGCTTTTAATTATTTTTAAGGAAGATTTCAACGTCATCTAAAACACGTCTTTGGAACACGCCACATGAAATACACCTGCAGTCCGAGATACATTTTATTTAACGTTGTTTAGATTTGGATTTGGGTCACATGAAATGCACACCCGAGTTTAGGAAGGTAATTTTAAATTACGCGCCTAAAGCAACTACGCATTTTTCAACTTTGCGAGGGCCATAGAAAATTCGTTAAATGGCATGCCTCGAATTCTAAGGATTTAAAATTAATTAAATGAGGACCATGAGTTTTGAGGTTTTATTGTGGATGGAGTGGTATAAATTGATAAGTACAAAAGGCCTAAAGAAATAGGTTAGCTACATGTATATCACTGGAGCCTTTTGTTATAGCATACTACAATTCAGAAAGGTGGAGTTGACATTTATGTGAAAATAACAAAAGACAGATGCCAGCTTTGGGTTCCTCTCCATATCATTTTCAAAAGACAGACTTTCGTTTTCAAATTCTAGAAAGAAACCAACAAAATTTTATAACAAAATAATGCATCTTAAATGACCATACGAGCACAAAAAGAAAAGGAAACCATGCTGAGAACTATTCGGATGAACCAGAAGGAACAAAACAAACATAAACATATAAAAATGCATTTTAAACTTGATTATAACAAAGAACACTTAAAGTAATTAATTTATTTAACACTATGCTAAAGAGAAAGTTGTAGTATCACCACTATAACTTCTACAGTACCATTTTGAAGAAGAGGAAGTTGAATCTTCACACGGTTAATCTAAGAAAATATGCAGCCAATAACATAACTTGAAGATAAGATCCTTCCACTAATGCAATCTATTTCTTTTTTAATGTTGACAAATTGTTTAACTTCACATACTTCTTTAAATTTCAAAATATGAACATGGTCCTACATGGGCTTGAAATCTAAATGTAAACAAAACAATACCTGCTGGTTACAAGTCATAAGCCAAGAAAAATACAAAAAAGAAAAAAAATAAAGAAAAAAAATTAAAAACGAAATAGAGTCATGAACATACTAAAATAACGTTAACATTTGCAAATCTCAATTCACTCAATCAAAGAAACATCATTCATGCAAACAGATCAAATACGAAAGAAACTTTATCAAAAGAACCAAATCAATTTGCTTCTGCTTTAATAAAGATGCTCCGACATTTTTTAACTCAAGAGCTTGAATTACATACCTACAAGAGAGTGAATTCAAATGAATAAAATCTAAAAGTTGTAGAGTCAATACAGCAGCAACAACAAAATCTCTATCAACTCTTCTTCAAACCCAAGATTCAAGGCCCGAAATGTTGAAAGAAAAATTTAATGAAAATTTTCAACCTAAATTTCTCTCCTCCCGCTCTCTTCTTTTTTTTTTCCTCAAATTTTCTCTTCTATTTATAGCAAAATTTTCGAGATTTTTCAGATTTGTTTTAAAATATTTTATTATTTATTAATTAAAAGAAATCCCACTTACAAATTGCTTTTATTTTTTTATAAAAAGAAATCCCACCTTTCTTTACTTTTATTTTTTAAATTCCAACTTTAATTACTTTTATCTTATTTAAAATTCCACTTTTTTTTACTTTTTAAAAAAGAATTCCACTTATTTAACTTTTCTTAAAAAAACAATTCACTTTCTTTTGCTTTTCTTTTAAAAATGCTACTTTCTTTTACTTTAAATTTTTTAATTTTCAGATACCTTTATATTTATTTTTTAATTCAAACTTTCTTTTACTTTTTATTTTTTTAAAATTTTCACAAACCTTTACTTTTATTTTTTTTAATTTTCTACTTTCTTTTACTTTTTAAAAGAGAATTCCACCTACTTTTACTTTTATTTTTTTTATTCAATACTTTCCTTTTTCTTATTTCTTAAATTACTCCTGAAAATTAAAAAAAATTAATATTTTTCGGTTTTTGTTTTTATTATTTTAAAATAAAAATAAAAATAAAATAATATTAATAGTAATAATTCACCTTTTAAAATTTTGTATTTTTACCCTATAATAAAAAAGTGTAACAAAGCTAAAAATTGTAGGTTAAAACCCCTAAAATATTTACATAGAAGAAGTGATAAAAAATTAAATATTGTCAAAAATTAGGTGCTCACTGCTGCCCCTCTTTGTTTGGAAACATGAAGAGTTTTCAAGCAAAGATAAGGTGAGCCATATAACTAATTTTTGAACATATTTTTATTCAAAAGGGAAGAAATAAGGATAAGAGAAAAGAGAAAGGATGCAACCGAGTCTTGGTTTTGGACAACCTACATATCCCGGGTTATAGGGGAATCAGGTCGTGTGTAGTTCAAGAAGTTTTGGTAGCTGATACTACCGAAGAGCTGTGATTTTGCTGCTATTGATGCTATTTTTGCTTACTGAACTCCTTATTACACCGTGACAAAATAAAAGAAGCCACACTAAACTATGATATACGAATTACAAGAATTCCTATCTATATCTTCAAACTTGAACTTGCAGTTTCTGCTGCCCTGCTGACTTGTACTCTCCGAGTGAGATTCCTTTGTTGCTGACTTGAATTGAATTCTGAGATGCTTTCCCTTTGTTCTTCAAGTGGGCTCCTGACTGTTGTCTTCCTTTGAACCCTGCTGCTTCCCTTCGTTCTCCAGGTGGACTCCTGATTACCAACACTTGCGCTGCTTTTCCTCGAAACTTGAACTACTTCCCTTTATTTCTCAAGTGGGTTCCTGATTGCTGAACTCCTTTGAACCTTGCTGCTTCCCTTCGTTATCCAGGTGGGCTCCTGATTTCCAATACTTGCAATGTTTTTCCTCGAAACTTGAACTGCTTCCCTTCGTTCTTCAGGTGGGCTCCTGATTACCAATACTTGAACTGTATTCCCTTGCTCTCCAGGTGGGCACCTGATTGCCAAAACTTGAACTGTATTCCCTTGCTCTCCAGGTGGGCGCCTGATTGCCAAAACTTGAATTGTATTCCCTTGCTCTCCAGGTGGCGCCTGATTGCCAAAACTTGAATTGTATTCTCTTGCTCTCCAGGTAGGCGCCTGATTGCCAAAACTTTAACTGTATTCCCTTGCTTTCCAGGTGGGCGCTTGATTGCTGAAACTTGAATTGTATTTCCTTGCTCTCCAGGTGGGCGCCTGATTGCTTGACTTGAACTGTCTTCTTCTTGAAACTACTTTTCTTTGACCGGTAAAACAGGAATTGTATTCCCTTGCTCTCCAGGTGGGCACCTGATTGCTGAAACTTGAATTGTATTCCCTTGCTTTCCAGGTGGGCGCTTGATTGCTGAAACTTGAATTGTACTTCTTCCCTTCGTTCTCCAGGCGGGCTCCTGATTACTGAAACTTGAATTGTATTCCCTTGCTCTCCAGGTGGGCGCCTGACTGCTGAAACTTGAATTGTATTTCCTTGCTCTCTAGGTGAGTGCCTGACTGCTAAAACTTGAATTGTATTCCCTTGCTCTCCAGGTGGGCTCCTGATTGCTTGACTTGAACTGTCTTCTTCTTGAAACTACTTTTCTTTGACTTGTCATCCCTTGTTTCTCCAGGCGGGTTCCTGATTGCTTGACTTGAACTGTCTTCTTCTTGAAACTACTTTTCTTTGACTTGTCATCCCTTGTTTCTCCAGGCGGGTTCCTGATTTCTTGGGTATGAACTGCTTTCTATTCTTTGAAACTAGTGTTGTCCTTCCATGCTCTTCAGATGGGCACCTGACTTCCACAAAATAGACAAAACAAAAGAAAATTTTCTGCCCCAGTTTGGTAGACAGGCATATCCGTGAGTGTTAATTGAATCATGCTACCAAATATGTATAAGAATTTGAACGCTAGATCCCATTATCCAGGAGGGTCCTGAAAACTTCTAGCAAAATGCCTGTTTCAAAGCTACATTATATCTTCTAAAGGTATGACATCTACTGAATCTTGTTATCTAAGACAGACTTAAAACTCATCCCATTATCCAGGAGGGTCCTGAAAATCAAAATCAAGTTTTATCTTAAGAATGACATTTTTATGGCTAAATTATACTCCCTTATAGTAGAACTTACGCTAAATCTTGTTATCTAATGGAGTTCTTAAAGCTAGGTCCCATTATTCAGGAGGGTCCTAAAAATTTCTAGTGAATCCTACCTTAAACATGCAAACTTCGAAGTTCCGCTTATATTCCTTTGGGGTACATTTATGCTAGATTCTGCTACTCATGATTATTTTGAATTTTAAACTAAGTCCCATTTTCCAGGAGGGTCCTGAGAACTTTACGATCAAACCTGCTTGGTACTTGCTCTTTCTTCACGTAGAATTTCACCGAAACAAATGAAATTTTTGCCCCTATTTCAAATCAAAAAAAAATCTTGTCAGTTTAAAACGTGGTGGTTAGTTGTGGCATTCCTGCTAAGGTGGTTCTTCCTTTGCCATGCTTTGCTTTGACTGGCTGCCTTGAGCCGGTTGAGAATTGTTTGACCTTATTTATCCTTAACCCCAGGGCCCTAGATGATCTGAGTGCTCTACACCCCAACCGTTGTTTTTCATTTCTGACCTCTGCATCTCCCGCGACATTAGTGAACCATTTCACCGATTTAACTTTTGCTTACACTCTATGTCCCACTTTTCATCACACTATCTCTGGCATGTCCTAGCCGCATTTTGCTTTGTGCAATTTTGAAACTGGTAATAAACTTTGAAATTCCTTCTTATTTGTTGAAACAAGGCTAACCTTGGAAGAACTTTAGAGGAGTAAAATTAACAGCAATGAAATGCGACGATTTTGAGAATTAAGAATAAAGAAGAAAATCCAAATTTGGATGACTGTGGGAGAGAGAAAAAGAAACTTATCTGAGTGGAGTAACTGGCACCAATAATCATGGTATGAATTTTGGATTAATCAACCCAGTCTATTTAACCAATCACTTTTCCAATTGTTTTACTTTGTGCTCCAAGATCTCCGCAACCCGATGTTTACTTTACCGCCAGCTTACAGACCTTGTTCGGCTTGCAGTGCCCTGAAGGGTTTTCATCGACAAACCTCTCTCATTTGTTCATTCCTCAATTCCTTGTCGCCTCATGGTGCCCGTGAAGGTTTTCACCAATAAGACTCTCTCATTTTTACTTTCTCTTAGCTTTCGTCGCCTCATGGTGCCCACGAGGGTTTTCACCAATAAGACTCTCTCATTTTTTGATTTCTCTTGCTTAAACCGGAGTGTTGCCCCTGATATGAATCCTCTTTACTTGCTTGACTTGGCATCTCTCGAAGACTGATCGGTAGGTATTTCTTTGGACGGTAATGTGGGCTTTTTGGATATGTTTGGAAAGAAAAGGGTATCAAAAAGGCTCAAAGCAACTTAAATGGGTCAAAATTACAACTTTTGGAATCTGAGCTCTTACCACAATCACAACTTCTGCCCCAGTTTCTTGCTTAGGGATTTTTTATTTTTATTTTGATATGATATGACCGAGCCGTGAGGCTGCCTACGTATCCTTAACAGGAATCAGGTCAAACATAGTTCACACCTAAATTTCTTTGTCTTCTTGTATTTTCTCTTTTTGCTTCTTTTCTTTTCTCTTTTTTTTCTTTCTTTTCTCTCTTTTTTGTTATTGATTCCAAAAGAGGGGTATGAAATAAAGTAAATAAGGCTCAAAAGGGGAAACAAAGGGTAGAGTGTTTAGATAGCAGAACAAATTGCCTTCGTCATTCCAATCTTCGAAACAATGCCAAGTACAAACAATCAACAATTGAACCAAAGAAATCATACATAATATCTCTTGACTGCATCAGAATTGATAGCCATGTCTACACATTTGCCTTCGATATCTGTTAGATACAAAGCACCATTGGACAACACTTTTGTTATAATGAACGACCCTTGCCAATTTGGGGCGAACTTGCCCTTCGCTTCGGCCTGGTGTGGAAGGATGCACTTTAATACTTGCTGACCCACTTCAAACTTTCAGGAACTCACCTTTTTGTTGTACTCTCTCTCCATTCTGTTTTGATATAACTGGCCATGACACACTGCTGCCAATCTTTTTTTATCAATCAAACTCAACTGCTCCAAACGGGTTTTGACCCACTCATCATCATCAATCTCAGCCTCAGCGATAATCCGAAGGGACGAGATTTCAACTTTCACAGGTATCACTGCTTCAGTTCCATATACCAACAAATAAGGAGTTGCACCTACTGAAGTACGGACAGTAGTGCGATAACCCAGCAACGCAAATGGTAATTTTTCATGCCATTGCATGGAACCTTCTACCATTTTCCGAAGTATCTTCTTTATGTTTTTGTTGGCTGCCTCGACTGCTCTATTTGCCTTGGGACGATATAGGGTGGAATTGCGATGTGTAATCTTAAACTGCTGACATACCTTTTTCATCAAATTACTGCTAAGATTAGAACCATTATCTGTGATGATCACCTTTGGGATTCCAAATTGATAGATGATATTTGAGTGAACAAAATCAACCACGGCTTTCTTGGTTACAGACTTGAAAGTTTTAGACTCAACCCACTTGGTAAAATAATCAATGGCTACCAGAATGAACCTGTGCCCGTTGGATGTTGCTGGCTCAATTGGTCCAATGACATCCATGCCCCAAGCAACGAAGGGCCATGGTGCTGACATTGTGTGCAATTCCGATGGTGGAGAATGAATCAAATCTCCATGTATCTGGCACTGATGATATTTGCGCACAAAACTAATACAATCTCACTCCATGGCGAGCAAATAATAACCTGCTCGGAAAATTTTCTTCTCCAGCACATACCCACTCATATGCAGTCCACAGACTCCGGAATGCACTTCGGTCATGACATTCGTGGCTTGTCTAGCATCTATGCATCTCAACAATCCAAGATCTGGAGTTCTTTTATACAAAACTCCTCCACTGAAGAAAAATCCATTTGCTAACCGTCGAATTGTTCTCTTTTGATCCCCCGTGGCTTGCACCAGATATACCCCCATTCTGATGTACTCCTCGATATCATGGAACCATGGTTCACCATCAAGTTCTTCTTCCACCATGTTAGTAAGCATGTTGATCTCGGACTTGAATATGCAGAGGATCAACATAAGCTTTGTCCGGATGGTGCAACATTGATGCCAAGGTAGCCAAAGCATCGGCAACCTCTTTATGGACCCTTGGAATTACTCCACTGATCGAAACCGTTGACAAAGATCATGCAAACATTGTCGGTACGATATCAGCTTCAAATCCCGTGTTTCCCATTCTCCTTGAATTTGATGCACCACAAGGTCCGAGTCTCCCAAGACCAAGACTTCCTGGACATCCATGTCTGCAGCTAGCCTTAAACCCAAAATGCATGCCTCGTACTCAGCCATATTATTGGTACAATAGAAACAAAGCTGAGTCGTAACAGGATAGTGGTGCCCTGTTTCAGAAATAAGCACAACCCCTATTCCAACTCCTTTCATGTTAGCAGCCCCATCAAAGAAAAGTTTCCAACCTGGTTTTTCAGTCTGCTCCAGTTCGTCGATATGCATCACTTCGTCATCGGCAAAATAAGTTCACAACGGCTCGTACTCTTCATCGACCGGGTTTTTGGCCAAATGATCGGCCAATGCTTGGGCTTTCATCGCGGTCCGAGTCACATAAACGATGTCAAACTCTGTGAGCAAAATCTGCCACTTCGCAAGTCTCCCTGTAGGCATAGGCTTTTGAAAAATATACTTCAACAGATCCAAGCGAGAACTGAGGTAAGTAGTGTAGGATGACAAATAATGTTTCAATTTCTGTGCTACCCAAGTTAGGGCACAACATGTACTCTCAAGGTGAGTGTATTTAGACTCATAAGATGTAAACTTCTTGCTGAGATAGTAGATGGCTTGTTCCTTCCTACCAGTAATGTCATGCTGACCCAATACACAACCAAATGAATTTTCCAGGACTGTTAAGTAAACAATCAAGGGTCTCCCTAGTTCCGGTGGAACCAGCACATGTGGGTTTGACAAGTACCCTTTTATCTTGTCAAATGCTTCTTGACACTCATCAGTCCATTTGACCGCAACATCCTTTTTCAGCAACTTGAAAATTGGCTCACAAGTTGTCGTGAGCTGAGCAATAAACCTGCTGATGTAGTTCAACCTCCCTAACAGACTCATCACCTCAGTTTTGTTCCTCGGAGGTGGCAATTCTTGGATAGCTTTGTTCTTTGATGGGTCCAACTCAATGCTTCGACGGCTGACTATGAATCCCAACAGCTTTCCGGATGGAACGCCAAATGCGCACTTGGCGGGATTAAGCTTAAGGTTGTACCTGCGAAGTCTCTGGAAAAATTTCCTTAAATCTCTGACGTGGTCGGCCTGCCGCTTTGACTTTATGATCACATCATCCATGTAAACCTCAATTTTCTTATGTATCATATCATGGAACACAATAGTCATTGCCCTCATGTAAGTTGCCCCAGTATTTTTCAAACCAAATGGCATTACCCGATAGCAGTAAGTTCCCCAGGGCGTGATGAATGTTGTCTTTTCCGCATCTTCCTCATCCATTAAGATCTGATGATACCCTGCATAGCAATCCACAAAAGATCCAATCTCACGCTTGGCACAATTATCGATCAAAATATGGATATTGGGTCATGGAAAATTATCCTTTGGACTTGCTTTGTTGAGATTGCGGTAATCAACGCATACTCTGATCTTGCCGTCCTTCTTTGGTACCGTCACAACATTAGCTAACCAAACAGGATATCGTGTGACCCGAATAACTTTGGCATCCAACTGCTTGGTGATTTCTTCCTTAATCTTCACACTCTTTTCAATTTTTGAACTTTCTCAATTTTTGCTTGACGGGAGGGAATACCGGGTCAGTGGGCAATTTGTGGACCACCAGATCAGTGCTTAGACCCAGCATGTCGTCATATGACCATGCAAAAAATCTTTGTATTCAATCAGTGCTTTGATTATCTCTTCCCTGATCTTTGGTTCAAGGTGGACGCTTATTTTAATTTCTCTGATATTATCTGCGTCCCCTAAATTGATGGCTTCGGTATCATTCAGGTTGGGTTTGGGTTTTCCTTCAAAGTGATTTAATTCCTTACTAATCTCTTCAAAGGCCTCATCCTCATCATATTCTGATTCGTCATCACACTATACTTCTTGAATTATTATTTCATAATCAGATTGATTTTTAAGACTGGGCTGAGGATTCCTCACGCATGCCATATCATTAGAACCAGCGTAAAAAGAACTGTACAGAAAAGAAAAGAAAAACAAAAAATAAAACTATCAAGAATGATGAAGAAGATAAATTGCATTTCATTGAAGGATAAAAGATAACAAGGTTTGCACACTCAAACATACTGAAAGATAAAAAAAACTGGATTAACCCCGAAATAACCCAGACAAACTGAAGGAAAATTAAAACAAACTACCAAAACTCCTTCCAAGTGGGGAGTGGAGTAGCCTTCCAATTGTTAAGCTTCATTTTGGCCCGACAAATTGCACTTCCGCGTTACTAGAACCTTCTCCAATTTCCACCATGTTTACATCGTCGAACAACTTCTCGAATTTTTCAATTAATTCCTTGTCAGGATCAATCACAGAACTGGGAATTGTTGTTACTGGGCGACTTCTGGTACCGGTCTTGACAAATAATCTAGAGAGACATGGGACCGGCTATGGAAGGACCCATGCCCTCTGTTTCAATTTTCTGGCTCTTTTTATGTCTGCGGCTGTGAGCTTGAATCCCAAACCAAATGTTCCCAAGTTTTTAGGGAGGGACACTGGCTGTATGATGCCCTGCAGAGATGAACCCAAACCCTTGCCTGGTACGAAACCATTCTTTAACATTTCAAAGGCCACCATGACTGATGCGACGATTATCTTCAGATTTGGAATGTATTTCCCCTCTGGAATTTTCTCTACCAACATCGTGTCAAAAACCCGGTAGACCCACGGCCCCTTGTCATCTTCCACTTCAATGAATGGTACAACGAAATTACTATGAGAGCATAAATTATCTTCACCGTGCACAACTATTTCCTGTCTATCCCATTCAAATTTGACCATCTGGTGTAGTGTAGACGGGACTGCTTTAGCGGCGTGAATCCAGGGTCGTCCTAACAGCAGATTGTAGGAAACAACTATATCCAACACCTGGAACTCCATCGTGAACTCAACTGGTCCTATCGTCAGCTCTAGCACTATATCACCAACTGAATCTTTGCCTCCGCCATCAAATCCCCCCACACAGATACTGTTCTTATGAATCCTCTCATTTTCTACTTTCAACTTGCTCAGAGTAAAGAGAGGGCAAATGTTCGCACTGGAATCATTGTCGACCAATACCCTGGTAACCACAGAGTCCTCACATTTCACTGTAAGGTAAAGGGCTCTGTTATGCTCAGTACCCTCTACAGGCAATTCATCATTAGAAAAAGTGACTCTGTTCACTTCAAAGATTTTGTTGGCTATCTTTTCCAAATGGTTCACTGAGATCTTATCGGGAACGCGAGCCTCATTCAGGATTTTCATTAAGGCTCGACGGTGCTCATCTGAGTGGATTAACAATGACAACAGTGAAATCTGAGCAGGCTTCTTTTTCAATTGTTCCACGATAGAATAGTCTTGCATCTTCATCTTTCTCAAAAATTCCTCTACCTCTTCTTCAGTTACGGTTTTCTTCACTAGCACTGGGTTATCTTTGGAGTTCTTAGCTTTTCTTAACTCTTCGGGGGCAAAGCATCTCCTCGAACGAGTTAAACCCTGGGTTTCATAGACTTCTTCTTTAACTTCTTTTCCTTTGTAAGTCACTGTCACCCGTTCGTAATTCCACGGAATAGCCCTGCTGTTGACTATCGATAATTGGGTTACCGGCTTGATAATGACATGATCTATGCGGGCGCCCTCCACGATTACGACAGGTTTGTTCGCCACTCCTGGCACAACCACTTTCAACCTTTCTTGTTTTTCTGCCACATCACTTGAAGATCCTTTCTTAACTACCATAGATGGCTCACCGTTCCTCTCGCTCGACTTGAGCACTGATCTTTAACTTGTTGATTGTTCAATTGGCTTGACCTCACTGGACCGAATCATCATGACGGTCTGTGAAGGCTTCCTGGGCTCCCCTTCCTTATGCATTATTTCAATCATATTTGTCTCCTGGTGGTTGGCATCAGATTCCGGTTGATATTGGGCGCCTTTGGAGCTTGAACTTTAATTTTATTAGTATCAATGAGCTCCTGGATATCACTTTTTAGGTGCCAGCACTTCTCCGTGTCATGACCCGAAGTACCAGAACAATATTCACAGCTTACAAAATAATCCAGATTCTTTGGGGGAGGATTTGACAGTTTCGACTCGATCGGCCTTAACATATCCAATTGTCTTAGCCTGTGGAATAAACTGGTATATGACTCTCCCAATGGAGTAAAGGTTTTCTTTTTCTGCAACCTCTTACTCTTAAATGCTTGGTTGGGCCGGAAACCTGGTCCAGGCAGGTTTCGGTAGGCTCGTGGGGGTGGGTAAGTTTTTTGTGGAATGGGAGCATGCCATTGTGCATGGGTGGGGGGTTGGTTGTATGTTTGGGCATGGTGGACAAATAAATGATGGTCTGGTGGTGGGTAGTAGTGTTGGGGTGGATTATATGGGGTATAGGGGTAAGTTTGGTGGTGGGGTTGAGGCTGATTATAGTGGTGAGATGAGCCCCTAGGTCCGAACCAAGCTCCTGAATCAATCGTAGCCACATCCTCTCTCTTTTTCTTTTCGATTATTCCTCCGGTGCCGCCCTGAATGGACTGAGTGGTTGCCTTAATAGTAGAATAGCTCATGATCTTGTTCGACTTGAGCCCGTTTTTACCATACCGCCCATCTTTACTACTTCATTGAAGGACTTGCCTATATCTAATACTAGATGACCGTAATAAGTAGGTTCTAAGGCTTGCAGAAAATAATCTACCATTTCGCTTTCTTTCATTGGAGGGTCAACCCTCGCTGCTTGTCTCTCGATCGAAAGCCATACTCCCTGAAGCTTTCATTGTGCCTTTTCTCAATCTTTGTCAAAGACAGACGGTCTGGGACAATCTCAAGATTATACTGGAAGTGACAAGCGAATGCTTGGGCTAGATCATCCCATGTGTACCATCTTCCGTGATCTTGCTGGGTATACCATTCCAACACTGAACCACTCTGACTTTGACTGAAATATGCCATTAGCAATTCATCTTTCCCTCCAACTCCCCTCATTTTGCTACAAAACCCTCTCAAGTACACTACTGGATCACTGTGCCCATCGTACAAATCAAACTTGGGCATCTTAAACCCTACCAGCAATTACACATCTGGAAACAGACATAGGTCTTTGTAAGCCACACTTACTTGACCTCCCAACCCCCGCATGTCTCTGAATGACTGTTCTAAGCTTTTAACTTTCCTGAACATCTCCTCCTGTTGGGGATTTTGGACGGTTTCTCAGCTTCCACAGGAAGATCGAAACGAGGAGTGTAAGAATAGGGTTCTGGAGCTTTGAAAGTGGGCTCCGGGGGGGGGGGTAATACTGGTTATCATGAGCTTGGAACGAAGGCTCGCTAGAGAATCTATGAAGTGTAGCGGGAGGGGGCGCCACGAATACAGGAGTGGCTGGTAGAGAAGGGTATGGAACTGGGTTGGGTGGTGGATCTGGTAGTGTTTGGGAAGTTGTGCTCTGGTAGTGTTGGTAAATGGGAAAACTCAGGGACGAATCGGTGGCAGGATGATCCTGAGACTGATCCAGGGGCGGGATGAAGGCAGAGTTGGCAGGGTAAGCTGGTGGTGGTTGCCCTTTTGCCCAGGTCTGGTACATTTTGGCCATCTGCCGCTTCAACTTATACATCTCTTCTTTCATCGAATTAACATCCAACTCTTCCACCTCTCTTGAAGGATCGATGACACTCGCATCAAGTTCTTGGTTAGACATGATCAATTCGCTTTTGGACCTGGTGTTATATGGATGGGTTTCCAGAATGCTCAACAAACTAACCACCTACCTTAGTTCTGAAGCATCAACAACAAACTCGTTAGTGATTAGAGCTTAACATATTGGTAACCGCATATTTGTGGAATGCAATGCACCTAAGTAATTAATCATTTCTATCATGTGTTTGCTCGATTGCTTGTGTCATCCCAGCTTTTCCTTATTTCCATTTGCAGCTTCCCCTTTTCTTTTCTTTTTTTCATTCTTGCCATTCTTTGCTTGACTTCTCTTTGTTTTTATTCTCTCATTTCCCTCTCTTATTTCGCCATTGTTTCTTTCTCACGGTTTCTTATTTTCTTTCTCTTTTCTTTTGGTTATGGTCGAGTCCTATGGAGATTGCCTACGTATCATGACTCCACATGAATCAGACCGAGCGTAGTTTTGGGGTATAAGTGTAAAAATAAGTAATAAAACATTTTTAGGATTTTAAAAAAGCAAATACTTTGATTATAATGACTCAAAAACTAACAGACTTTAACAGAAAGAAAATACAGACTCAAGTTAAAACAATTATTAATACATTAATGCCTCAAATGCTCCTGAGGCCCGCGGGACATCATTCGGTCTCGCCATGGGCCTATATGCAAGATCGCTTTGAAGCCTCTCCAAGTCACTCATTATCTGTCGGACAAACGTCATCATTGCCGTGAAGAAAGTGGTGCGAGTCATATCCTCACATGCTTGGCATTTCACAACAATGTAGTCTGCGATGACTCTGACTCGCTCTCGGATTCTACCCTTTTCCTGAAGCAGACGCCCGACCTGTTGATTCCGAGCTTCTAACACCTGAGTGTCGTAGAGATGTTGATTTTGCAACTGTTGCATTTCTTCCTCTATCTGAGCCATCAAATCATAACAGTGTTCCCTATCAGCCTTGCAGTCCTTGGCTGCTTCATTCTAGAGGGTAGTCATTTTTCTCTTCAGGCTGGTGATTGTCCCTTTATACTTTCTTTTCATTTGTTGCACAAACTTTGAACACTCTTCCGCCTCCTTTGCCCATAGTGCCCGGACTTTGGCTAGGTTGGCCTCAGACTTTTCCAGGTCATATTGACACTCAAGGGATTTCTTTTTCAGACTACTTATAAGCCTTTCATCCGCTCGGCTTCTTTTCGGGTTTCTAGCAGCTGTTCTCATTTTCTGAATTTGGGCTTTGAGGGCTTCATTTTCCTGAGTTAGCTTTTTCTTCTCGCCTTCATCCGCAGCAGCTTGCAAACCATTCTCAAACTGAAGGTCCATGACTTGCTTTTCTAGCCTGCCTATGGTGGCTCTGTACTCATTTTCTTTGGCCAGCCAATCCCATTGCTCTTGTGATGCTCCGACAAATTCTTGAAGATGAGGTCTTTTGGACGACCTTCTAAACTCAACTTCCCTTTTATACCACGCAAGATATCCTGGTGCAACTTCACCTCTAGACAGATCACGCACTCGAGTGTTCGCCGTCAAGTACTGACATTCGCTCCAAATTTGGCGGACTGTTACTTCATGAAACTGACCATCGGGACTAATCTCGACCATATGGAGACTAATGTTTTCATCCCTAGGAACCATTTTATATCTCCCTAATTGTCTCAAAACCCGGTATGGGGCATAAGGCTGGATACTCCTGAGACCCATCAAAAGGAAATGAGGCCCGGTAGCTGGCATGTATATGATCTCATCTACGGGAAGCCACCCAAACGTCCACTCTATTTGACTTGCACTGATGGAACGAAGATGTGATACCCATTCTATAACCCCTTTTGGCAATTTGATCCCATCAACCCTCGTATAAAATTCCTCTATGCAGGTTTTCTCTATCGATCCATGACTCAGGAATTGAGTACGATGGCATAGATGTTCAATCATCCACATCTGCAGCAACAAGTTGCAACAACAACAACAACGACCCAGTATAATCCCACAAGTGGGGTCTGGGGAGGGTAATATGTACGCAGCAACAAGTTGCACCTCTCAAAAAAGTCTCCTTCGGCTTTGCAGGCTGTGAGAGTGCAGAAGATTTCAGCTACTATCATGGGTGCGAGGGTGCTTTTGGCCTGAGTAAGCGAAGTGCTGACAACCCCAGCTATTCGTATGTCGATATTTCCATCTTTCCTAGGAAATACTAAAAGTCCCAAGAAGACCACCATAAAAGCAAAACACCCGTGTTCTTCCCATTTGAGGCGGTTCCCTTTGCTACAAATTTTATTTTCTGGATTGTTAAACCCTCCTATGTAACCGTATCTTTGGTATATAAACTGCGGAGTGGAAAATCCTGTGGCCAAATCTGGGTTATGGACCCCCCTGCTTATCTTTAAGGAATCTAGGAATTTGTGCACAACAACGACTCTTAGAGCAACCAGATACTTGTGTCTCAGAGGAACTTCAGTGCTCCCAATATATCCGGCTATTTCTTCCAGAGTTGGGGTGAGTTCAAAATCTAAGAAATGAAAAACGTTGTGGGTCGGGTCCCAGAATGTAACCAATGCCTTTATGATGTCCCCTTTAGGCCTGATCTTCAATAACCCGGTGAGTCCTCCCAAGTATAGATTGACCTTATCTTGCCCTGATTTACCTAGATCTTCTCACCACATACACAACTCCAAAGGGATCTTGTTCATGACTGTTATTGACAAATTTTGACTCGTGCACATTCTACACATTTATTAGGGTGATTAAGCAAAATCATGACTCATTTGACTCAAGAAAAGTTAATTTTTGAAATTGTCATTTCAAAAATAAAACCCGGCTTTGCAAATACGGCCTTTCAGCACTTTCGGGGAGAAGATTTTAAGGTTGTGCTTGCTAACTGGCCAAAAATTCGAAAAAGAGACCAAAGGTGGTTGTTCTTGCTAAAACAGCCTTCCGGCGTCCTTTTGGGGACATTCGGCTATTTTAGACAAAAATGGCATCACCCTGCTTATTTAAAATAAAATAAATTTTTTTGTTCTTTTGGGCTATTTTTGCAAAAGGGAAGTTGGATCCGATGGGGGTTGCATACGTATCCCACATCCGGAAAAAATCAAACTGACGTAGTTCGGGCAATTCTGACAAAACAAAAAACCAACTCTTTTTTTCTTGTTTTTCACAAAAAAAATCTCTTTTTTTTTTCAAAATTTTGGCAGAGTTTCGGTATGTTTTGGACATTGGTTTTCAAAAACAGGCAATTATCTCTCTCAGTCCCCACATTTTCCTTTTCAACTTTTTATCTATGAACCGGTCAACATGCAAATCCGAAGAAAATGAATGCACAAGTAGCAAGTAAGATGCATCAGGATGGTCTTTTCATTTCGGGTACACCTGTCCTAGACGGACCCAACCCCTATGTTGAGTCTCCAAAGTCAAATGCACATGATGCAAACAAACGTTCCTACTAGGGATCCGGTATGAGGCTGAGTTATTCTAGGTTCAAAACTTGGGTATGTGTTCTAGACCGTGTACCCGAGCGGACAACTCGAGTCGAGGAGGAGGCTACGTACCGGGAACCAAAAGGTCATCCGGCTTAGTAACTTGTCCGAGCCTCTTTCTTATTTCAAGGTATGACACTAACAGAATGAGGAGTCTCGACCAGCGAGCACATCCCCAAAGATGAGAAGAGAAGGGTTTCATAGCAGTTTATATACAGCTCAAATAGTATCAAAGCGATAAAAATAATATTTAGCACATTAGGCCCAAACATGTAATCAAATAATAAATAAAGCTAAATATAACAATTCATCTAAGCTCGAATTATGAACCCTGAACCAGAAGTTCTGGGTTCCATTCCCCAGCAGAATCGCCAGAGCTGTCACACCTCCTTTTTACTACACCCTCGTAAGGGTATAAGGAAGTTTTTTTTTAATTTAAGTGACAATCGAAACGAGATTCATTTATTATTAAAAATTCAGAGTCGCCATTTGGGATAATTTATGGTGTCCCAAGTCACCGGTTCAAATCCCAAATCGAGGAAAAGATTGACTCTGTATTACAGTCCGCAAACATAGAAATCCGGGTAAGAAATTCTGTTAACCCGGAAAAAGGTGTTAGGCATTCCGGGGTTCCGTGATTCTAGCACGGTCGCTCAACTATTATTTTTGGCTCAATTATTTGATTTTAAAACACTTTTAAACCTATGTGCATTTTTAACTTTAAATCGCTTTTAATTATTTTTAAGGAAGATTTCAACGTCATCTAAAACAAGTCTTTGGACCACGGCACATGAAACGCACCTGCAGTCCGAGACACATTTTATTTAACGTTGTTAAGATTTGGATTTGGGTCACATGAAATGCACACCCGAGTTTAGGAAGTTAATTTTAAATTACGCGCCTAAAACAACTACGCATTTTTAACTTTGCGAGGGCCGTAGAAAATTCGCTAAATGGCATGCCTCGAATTCTAAGGATTTAAAATTAATTAAATGAGGGCCATGAGTTTTGAGGTTTATTGTGGATGGAGTGGTATAAATTGATAAGTACAAAAGGCATAAAGAAATTGGTTAGCTACATGTATATCACTGAAGCCTTTTGTTATAGCATACTACAATTCAGAAAGGTGGAGTTGACATTTATGTGAAAATAACAAAAGACAGGTGCCAGCTTTGGGTTCCTCTCCATATCATCTTCAAAAGACCGACTTTTGTTTTCAAATTCTAGAAAGAAACCAACAAAATTTTATAACAACATAATGAATCTTAAATGACCATATGAGCACAAAAAGAAAAGGAAACCATGCTGAGAACTATTCGGATGAACCAGAAGGAACAAAACAAACGTGGGCATACAAAAATGCATTTTAAACTTGATTATAACAAAGAACACTTAAAGTAATTAATTTATTTAACACTATGCTAAGGAGAAAGTTGTAGTATCACCACTATAACTTCTACAGTACCATTTTGAAACAGAGGAAGTTGAATCTTCACATGGTTAATCTAAGAACATATGCAACCAAATAGCATAAATTGAAGATAAGATCCTTCCACTAATGCAATCTATTTTTTTTTAGTGTTGACAAATTGTTCAACTTCACACATTTCTTTAAATTTCAAAATATGAACATGGTGCTACATGGGCTTGAAATCTAAATGTAAACAAAACAATACGTGTTGATTACAAGTCATGAGCCAAGAAAAATAAAAAAAAGTAAAAAAATAAAGAAAAAAAAACAAAAACGAAACAGATTCATGAACATACTAAAATAACGTTAACATTTGCAAATCTCAATTTACTCAATCAAAGAAACATCATTCATGCGAATAGATCCAATACGAAAGAAACTTTATCAAAAGAACCAAATCAATTTGCTTCTGCTTCAATAAAGGTGCTCCGACATTTTTTAACTCAAGAGCTTGAATTACATACCTACAAGAGAGTGAATTCAAATGAATAAAATCTGAAAGTTGTAGAGTCAATACAACAGCAACAACAAAATCTCTATCAACTCTTCTTCAAACCCAAGATTCAAGGCCCGAAATGTTGAAAGAAAAATTTAATGAAAATTTTCAACCTAAATTTCTCTCCTCCCCGTCACTTCTTTTTTTTATTCTTCTCAAATTTTCTATTCTATTTATAGCAAAATTTTCGAGATTTTTCAGATTTTTTTTAAAAAATATTTTATTATTTTTTAATTAAAAGAAATCTCACTTACAAATTGCTTTTATTTTTTTATAAAAAGAAATCCCACCTTTCTTTACTTTTATTTTTTAAATTCTAACTTTAATTACTTTTATTTTATTTAAAATCTCACTTTTTTTAATTTTTAAAAGAGAATTCCACTTATTTAACTTTTCTTAAAAAAACAATCCACTTTATTTTGCTTTTCTTTTAAAAATGCTACTTTCTTTTACTTTAATTTTTTTTAATTTTCAGATACCTTTATATTTATTTTTTAATTCCAACTTTCTTTTACTTTTTATTTTTTTAATATTTCCACAAAACTTTACTTTTATTTTTTTTAATTTTATACTTTCTTTTACTTTTTAAAAGAAAATTCCACCTACTTTTACTTTTATTTTTTTATTCGATATTTTCCTTTTTCTTATTTTTTAAATCACTCCTGAAAATTAAAAAAAAAAAATATTTTTCGGAATATTTTTTATTATTTTAAAATAAAAATTAAATAATATTAATAGTAATAATTCACCTTTTCAAAATTTGTATTTTTACCCTATAATAAAAAGTGTAACAAAGCTAAAAATTGTAGGTTAAAACCCCTAAAATATTTACATAGAAGAAGTGATAAAAAATTAAATATTGTCAAAAATTAGGTGCTTACAATTACTAATAATACAGGTGACGGCGTCCTCGCCAGTATTCTGAAAAGGATGGAAGAAATAGAGAACGAAAATAAAACACTCAGAGATCAGATAAAAGAATACCGAGAACGAGTCGACAAGATACCAGGTGCCTCTAAGCTATTGCCAAAGAGGGACGCCGGTTGATTCATAGAGCATCCGTATAGCGAGGAAGCGGCCACACATATCATACCGAATACCTTTAAAATGCCACAGTATCTCAGGATATATGACGGAACGACTGACCCCGAAGATCATGTGACTCATTACATCACTTCCGTGAAGGGTAACAATCTCACCAAGGAACAAGTGGCGAGACCCTCACAGGAGAGGCATTAACATGGTATTCACAGCTATCAGCCCGCTCCATAGAAACCTTCGAAGAAATGGCAGATAAGTTCGTGACGATGCATGTCGGGGCCAAGAAAGTCGAGACAAGAGTAAACAATATATTTGCCATTAAGCAATCCTTAGGAAAGTGACTGAGGGACTTCCTTGCCCGATTCAACATGGTAAGGATGACCCTAACAAATGTGTCCGAAGGGATGGCAGTCGCAGCCTTTCAGAATGGGTTGAGTAGAGAGGGTTCAAGAGCGACCAGAAAGTTGCTGAGCCGATTGATGAAGTACCCTCCAACCACTTGGGATGAAATCCATAATGCTTATTGTGCTGAAGTCCGAGCAGATAATGACAAACTTAATGGACCAACTCGACGGCTCGACTCGGTGCAAGCTTAGCCCAAGAAAGAACGAAGAGATAACACAAGGAGATATTACCTAGTTTCACGACCAAACAGGGAATGACATCAGCCATACGTCAAGGCCCCCAGCTCATCTTCCTTCTAGCCCATCTTCTTATGACGACGACCCACTAGTCCAAGGACGGGGACTCACCAAAATGAGAGAGGTATGCCCCATTGTTATCTGCTCATAATATTTATGTGTCACTTACAAAAATAGTCTATATTGGAGAAACTCGAAATGAAAGTGAAGTGGCTGCCAAAGATGAGGCCCGATCTGAGCACCAGAAAATTCACGCCATCTTTCAATCAAGAATGCGGACACAAGAAAGAATATTGCATCGCCCTCAGGCAAGAGGTTGTGAACATGTTGCATCAATGACACCTCAAAGAGCTGCTGAGCAACAAGGGGAGGAATAACTTCGCTAGAGGTCGTGAACGCCAAGGCACTCGGATGCCGCCATCACCGTCTCGCACCATCAACATGATCATCGGCGGTGGTAGTGATGCCTCCATTAATGACGTTAAATTCATTGTCACTCATAAGATCAAAATATCTATCACCCATGAACGATATGACGGACTCGTAAAAAGTATCATCTTCGACGAGTCAGATGCCGATAATTTGACTTTTTCTCACAACGATGCTCTTTCCATTACTTTACAAATTTTATATATTGATGTCAAACGTATCATGGTAGATGATGGGAGTGGAGTGTGCATTATCCATCTCCGAGTTGTCGCCCAGATGAGATCGAGGACAAGATAGTGCCATGCCGTATCACACTAACTAGTTTTAATAATGCAGTTAAATGGAAATCGGGTGAAATTACACACCCCGTCTTGGCCGGCAGCATAACTCTAGAGACAACGTTCCACATCATGGACCAAGCCACTGTATACAACGCCTTAGTAGGACGACCAAAAATACATCCCATGAGAGCTATTCCCTCCAGCCTATACCAAATGATCAAGTTCCTAACACCTTGGGGGATATTCAGCATACAGGGAGAACAACGCATGTCCCGGGAGTGCTACTGCATCGCCTTAGATAGCACGATAACCCAATAGAAGAAAGACAAGGAAAAAGAGGCGTTAACAATCAACATGGTCGAGGTCGATACAAGGAGAGGTCGGGGACTTCATCGTGGATCCCGAACCGGTCGAAGCTGCAGACTCAACTATAAAGGACCTCGACTCCGTTCAATCAGACCCCAACGACTCCAGCAAAAAAGCCTACATTGGCTGTAAACTCCAAGAACAAGGTAAATTTAGCCATTTTTAATAACTAACATAGATTTGTTTGCCTTCAGTCATATAGATATGCCGGGCATCCCCAAGGAGATCGCCACACACAAACTGAGCGTCGATCCATTCTACCCCTTGGAAAGACTGTCAGATGAAAATTGAACCCCGCCATCAATGATGCTATCCACGAAGAGATGGAGAAACTATTAGAAAATGACTCCATCAGGGAATCGAAATACCCAAGTGGATCTCCAACGTAGTGATGGTTAAAAAGAAAAATGAGAAATGGAGGATGCGTGTAGACTTTACGGACTTGAACAAAGCATGCCTAAAGGATTCGTTCCTGTTGCCATATATCGACCAACTCATTGATGCAACAGCCAGGCACGAGTTGCTGAGTTTTTTGGATGCGTACTCGGGCTATAACCAGATACTTATGGAAGAAGAGGACAAAGAGAAAATCACATTCATCACTCACCGAGGAATATATTGTTTTAGGGTCATGCCATTCAGGTTGAAGAACACATGGGCTACCTATCAAAGATTACTCACATAAATGTTCAAGGATCAGCTTGGCAAGACCAACGAGGTATATATCGATGACATGTTTGTCAAATTCTTAAGGGAGAAAGATCCGGTGAAGTTTTCATATAAATGTTCATAACTTATATGAAGGAATCTTTTGATATACTGAGACGGTACAAAATGAAAGTAAAGCATCGGGGAAGTTTTTAGGTTTCTTAGTGTCACAATGAGGGATCAAAGTCAACCTGTACCAAATCAAAGCCATCGAAGGGATATCATAGCAATGGACTGCTAAGAAAAAAGTCCAAAGTTTGACTAGTCGAATTGCGCCCTATCGAGATTTATCTCGCGATCATCCGATATATATCATAGATTTGTTGGCGTGCTCAAAAAGGATAACAGCCTTGAGTGGATGACCGATTCATATAAGCTCTGCGAGAACTAAATGCAAACCCGTTGTCACCACCTTTGCTCTCAAAGCCTGACCCCGGGGAACACCTCCTCGTCTACCTTGCCGTCTCCAAAGTGTCAGTAAGTGTAGTCCTGATCCAAGAAAGTAAAGGTACGTAATCTCCCATTTATTACATTAGTAAAACACTCTTCGATGTCGAGACGAGGTACCCACATCTCGAAAAACTGGCCCTGGAACTTGTCATAGCTTCACGAAAGCATAGACCCTATTTCCAGTACCACCCTATCTCGGTCATTACCACATTCCCTAAGAAGCATTTTACATAGACTCGAATTGTTGGGGAGGCTGACCAAATGGGCCATCGATCTAAGCAATCACGATTTCACGTATCAATCGCAAACAACGATAAAAGTGCAAGTGCTCTCGTTGACTTCGTTGCAGACTTCAGCGCAAATATAATGCCTAAGGTCGAGAAGGAAGCTGTCCAAGCTTCTCTCCAAATACAAGACCAGTGGATCCTATACACCGACGACACATCCACTGCTTTCGGATCTGGACTAGGACTCGTACTCGTGATCCCTACCGGCGAATTAATTCGCCAGTCCATAAGATGCCCAGATATGACTAACAACAAGGTCAAGTATGGGACCGTAATTTCAGGATTAAGACTAGCACTTAAGTATGGGGTGAAGCGGTTGAAACTCCATTGTGATTCATAACTCGTTGTGAACCAATCCGCAAGGACTTTCCAAATCAAAGAACAAAGGATGGAAATATATCAGACCGTGATCTGTAAGCTGCTACCCAAGTTCGATGAATACCAGCTCAACTAGATCCCACGTGCCTAGAATGTAGAAGCAAACGGTTTTGCCAAACTAGATGCAGCCACCAAAAACATCACGACCGGGGATAAAAGTGTAGTCTACCTCCTCAACTCGTCGTTGGACAAAATCGAGGTAAGATCTGTAAGTTTAACTTGGGATTGCATTATCACTTACTTGCAGGACGGCACACTCCTAAACGACAAAAGGAAGCCCAAATACAAAAAATACAAGCAGGAATATACAACCTCCTCCATAATGACTTATACAAGAGGACATACAACGGCCCTCTGGAGAAGTGTTTGGGCCCAAACCAGACCCAACGCGTCCTCGAAGAAGTTTATGAAGGCCATTGCGGTGCTCATTCCGGTAATGGAGCACTCGTTAGGTGTCTCATACGGGCGGGTTACTACTGAGCCACCATGAAAAAGACGCCTCAGAATTTGAGAAGAAGTGCGAACAATGTCAGAAATATGTCCCAATTAATCATTATTTTTATAATGTGAGAATTTAAGTAAAAACATAATTTAAGTTATATGTATAAATACTGTGAGAATTCCTTATACCATTAGTATAATTTAACATATTATAATAATTAATTATTATTTTTATTATGTTATTAATTATATTTATTTTAAAATTTATTATTGATCTGATTGTGTCATTACTTTTTTGCACAATTGGTGCTTATAAGTTAAACTAAAAAAAAAAAAGAACAGATGAAACGGTCATACCAAGGTAAAAATAACGTTGGAACTAAGGACCACATAAATTGTTGTAAATCAAAAGTAGTAACATGATTTTTTAAAGAGGAATTTGTCCCAAAATACTTTAGTCCAACGGCTCTGTCATGATTATAATTTATCGCTAAGTTGTGGGAGAGGGCAAACGATGAAACGTGACAGCTCACCATTGCAAGACTGTACAAATCATAAACCAGCTAAGGCCTTAGTCCCATCTGTCAACTCTTCTATGGTCATTTATAAGTATGTCCAAACCAATTTATTAAGGCGACAGTTACCTTCCGCCAACTACTAAAAAAGATCTTTCATTTCTGAGACTCTGATTCTGTTCCAAATCCCAGAATTTCCCTCTAAATTCTGTTTGTAGCCATGGCAGAAGTAGAAGCTACGAAAGTGGAGACTGAGAAAGTTGTGGACCCTACTCCCCCTGCAGCTGAGGCTCCTAAAGAAGCAGAACGTGTTGTTGAAACTCCTAAAGAAGTGGCTGATGAGAAAGCTATAGTTGCACCAGCTCTGCCTCCTCCTGAAGAAGTCAAAGAAAAATCCGATGACTCTAAAGCACTAGTTGTCGTTGAAGATAGTATGATTTCTCCCTACCTTGTCTCTGTTATCATGTATTTTAGTAATTCTTACTATATGTTTGGGTATATATACTCTGTGTTATCTGCTCTTTTCAGCTGAATTTTATGTTTCTCTGAGAGAAATTCCAAACTTAATTAAAATAGATTATGAATAATATTTGTCCTTTTGTACAAAAGTTAGTTTGTTAGTGTAAAAAAGAAAAATAATTGCTTGTTGAAGCAATTGATGAATAATTGAATACGTTTTATTACCCATGTTGAAAAAAGATCCTGAAAATTTTCTCTTTCAGGCTTGATTTGTGGCTTTGTCCTCTGTATTTCCTTAGGCCTAGTCAAAATTTTGACCAATTTCACTTCTTTTTCAGTGCTTAGCTTAGACTGCTCTATCAACTTTTTTTTTTCTTTTTACCTTTTTTATGGTCTCTCTAACTTTGTGCAACTTGTGTCATTCGCAGAAGCAGCAGAACCTGCTGAGGAGAAAAAGGAGGGATCTATTGACAGAGGTAATTTGAACTTTTCTTTTGCTTTCCATTGATTTTTGGATCATTTACTGCCTAAGGGTATTTGAGTAATTTGGTTATATAATCCTCAGATGCTGTGCTTGCTCGAGTTGCAACTGAGAAGAGACTCTCACTAATCAAAGCATGGGAGGAAAGTGAGAAATCAAAAGCCGAAAACAAGTATGTACTCAATCTGCTGATTTTTAATATATGTTGATGCTTATTTACTGAGGGCTATTATACATAAATTGGTTTAGAATGTGTAGGAAGACAATATTGTATAAGTTATGCTGATTGCAAATAAAACAGTGGTTATTCCAGAGTACACAAGGAATAAGCAAAAGAGGTTTCAGCATATTAGAAGTTTTTACTTTGTTTCCCCAGAATTAAGATCTTGTTGATTACTCATGTGGAAGCAGTGACGAAACTAGAAATTTTTCTAAGGGTATTCAAATTTGAAAGAAGTGGAAAAATTTCCGGACAAAGGGTGTTCAATATATGTTATATACCTCTAAAACGTAATATTTTACCTACATACACAATATAATTTTTCGGCACCCTTGTGATCATGTGGCTTCACCACTGTGTGGAAGGGGAGCCTTGGCACAACTGGTAAAGTTGCCTCCATGTGACCAGGAGGTCACGGGTTCGAGCCGTAAAAACAGCCGCTTGCAGAAATGCAGGGTAAGGCTGCATACAATGAACACTTGTAGTCCAGCTTTTCCTGAACCCCGCGCATAGCGGGAGCTTATTGTACCGGGCTGCCCCTTGATTACTCATGTGGAAGCCTATTTGTGAGACACTTTTCTCAAGGAATTTTTTTAGTGTTTCCCAGTAGCTTCACTTGGTTATGTCATTTGCACATCTAGTATCAATCCTTTTTGTCCTGAGCTTGAGAGAGTAAAACTAGAATTTCTTCATGTGTAAACTACTAAATGACAGTGTGTTCCAATTGCTGATTATGGATTCAGCAAGGACAATGCACTAATTTGCTTCATTTACCATCTTTTTCAATTGGTTTGAGGTGATTTATCTTGTGACTCAAGAGGCCAATCTCTTTATTTGTTTGTTTTCTATTTATCTGTTGCAAAGTTTGCACGACATACGGAGTATGAGTTGCATGACACTAGTATAACTTTTGTAACAATTATCATCTATCCCCTGGATCAGTTCTTTGAGAAAGTCCTGCAGTCAATTTTAAGATCTGCATATACCTTCTCTTTAATTTTCCTTGACAAGAATGGGCAATGGTCACAATTTTTACTTAAATTATGGGGAAAAGTTGCCTTTTGCAAGTGTTATGTTTTTACTGAGTATGGTAACCTGAATCTGTTAACAGAGCTCAGAAAAAGGTATCTGCAATTGCTGCATGGGAGAATAGTAAGAAGGCAAACCTGGAGGCTGAGCTCAAAAAGATGGAGGTTAGTTGTCGTCCTTCAATTTTGCTACATAGTCAGTCAGTTGTATGAAATACAATATTTACTGCTATTTTGATGATAAAGATCAACCCTTTGTTGATTATACTATAAATCTCGATATTAGCATAAGATCCTTAACTGAGGAATATTTTCTCAAGAAGTTTCCATTATATTAACCTTTACATATCTTGTGGGGAGCAGGAGCAGCTGGAGAAAAAGAAGGCAGAATATATTGAGAAAATGAAAAACAAAATCGCTCTACTCCACAAGGAAGCAGAAGAAAAGAGAGCGATGATTGAAGCTAAACGTGGAGAAGATCTTCTTAAGGCAGAGGAATTGGCAGCAAAATACCGCGCCACTGGAACTGCTCCAAAGAAACTCCTTGGATGTTTTTGAAGCAGCAAGCATTAGACCTGCATCGATGGTGATTGAAAATGCTTTTGTAAAGTTTGTGCAATTGGAATTTTTTTTTTCTTATTAGATACATTGTGTGATTATGTATTTTAGAATCAATCATTGTTTATTATTATGTGTGCATAGTGATGTATTCCAGTGTATATATCACCTGGACAAAATTAACTTTGCGGGATTGTATGAACCAGTGTTGAAGGAAATCTTCATGTTAGTACCCATCTCCTGCGCAGAAAGCCTCTTTATTTAGAATGGCTGAGGTTATCATTATGGTACCAATTACTACAGATATTTATAACTGCAGTAAAATGTTTCGCTATGGCAACTAATTGAGTGACTTAGAGAAGTCTGAGCTATCCAGGGTTTCGACCACTTGCCTCTTGGCGTCTAATTGAATCCCACTCATTTCTCCTGTGTTGCTACTCCTCCCATTGCCTCCTGCAAATTTAAAAGAAATGACTGAGGTCTGCATGATAGGATACAGGCAAGTGTAAGGACAAGTGCGTAATATCTTATAGAGAACTTTAGTGATATATGCTTACAGGTTTGGCCGCGTTTCCTCCTCCTCGTCGATTATAATCTTTTCTGTTAACTCCACCATTATGGCTAGATTGCACAGGAACAGAGTTGTTTTGTTCATCTTATGGACTAATTTGCAATATTGTCAATGTAGCTTTGTAGGTTATGACTATCAACTGATGGGAGGGCTGGGATTACTAAAGAAGAACTGCTATGCTTCTGCCAGAACCTAAGTTTGCACAAGGCTTTTTGAAGTAGTTTATACTGTTGAACATGTCGATGTAGCCAAAATCCAATCTAGGAGATGTTTTTCTTTGCATTCACGCCTTTTGTAAAGAGCCACTAAAATTAAGTTCTAGTTTAGATGAAGTATGACCCCCTTATAAATGGTTGAAATTCAATTGGGAGATGTTTCGGCTTATATGGGACAAATGTTCTTATCCGCCTACCTATTCAATTCTGGAATCAAACATGCTATTAATATGGGTATCTCTGTTTCTAGAGTGGGGTCCGTAGCTCAAATAAAAGCTATGAAACAAGTAGGCGGTAAATTAAAATTAGAACTAGCATAATTCACATAATTAGAAGCCTTTGCACAATTTGCTTCTGATCTCGATAAAGTTTCTCAGTATCTATTGGCAAGAGGTCAATCATTACGTGAATTGCATTAACAATCCCAATTAGCTTCTCTCACGGTGGAAGAGCAGATAATGACCATTCATACCCGAAGAATCGGCTTCATTAAAAGTTGGACATGTAAGGAGATTTCTTGTTGAGCTATGTACTTACTTTAAAAACTGATAAACCTCATTTCCAAAAAATCATATCTTCTATCAAGACATTTAATGAGGAAGCATAAACCCTTTTGAAAGAAGATATATTTAGGAACAAATGGAACGTTTTATACTTCAGGAACAACCATAAAGAAATATTTGATCACTTTTGTCTTCATCATAATTAAAAAAAAAAAAGAAGAAAAAAATCAAGCGTCTTAGATTCAAACAGTCTTTCTTGCTATCGAAATCTAAAAACAAAGAGGAGATATGAAAAAGTAGTAACAGCAACCATGAAACATTAATAAATTAAAAGAGGAATGAAGTTTGTGGTTGTAATCATATAAGTATTGAAGGTAAATGAGACACAATCAGCTTCAGGTTTCTTGTAGAATTCCTGTATCAGTAGAATTCAGAGGAATCATCCAGAAATACAACTCTGATGGATCTGAATTAACAGTCATATCTGGTTGTCCTGATGGTTGAAACTAATACTTGAGAACAAGTTTCTTCGTTGCAGAAATTGTTTATCTCATTATCTGTTGTTCCTGTTAAATAGGAGGCTATAGCAGCAAACCTGAAGAATTTTAATGCTCGACCAATGAAAATGAAGAAAGAGGGCAAGGAGAACATTGCATACAGAGTTTAAAGCATTATAAAATATTCTAAGAGATGATACGGCTTAATTAAGTAGTATTATGGCCAAAGGTTGAAGTTCCAGAATATATGAGCTAGGAATTGGAAGGAAAGTAATGCATCTATCTTATGGTTTAGAGGAAATTTCTGTGGAACCTTCCACTTTTAAACTCTCTTAACTAATTTGTACTAGTACAATTTTATTCAACAGTTTCATGGAGAAAAATTCCATGACTTCCAATCATTAGACCTTCATTCTGCGAAAGCGATCAAGATATGGACATCTGATAACTTACCGAAGTCACAATTAAGTAGTACATATCAATATATATATATATATATCAACTCTTTTACAATATCGATATATAATCAAACTCTAATATATACAAAGAGGAAAAACAGAGAAAAAAGATACATAAAGAAAAATAATTTAAACATAAATATTGATATGTAGGAAACAAGCGAACAAATAGCATCTGAATAGTTAATTTATGAGGATTACTTTCACAATATATAGTGGCAGCAAGTACAGCAGACAGCAGGACATCCGTACGGCATCTCTGCAGCCCCAGCATCTATTTTATTATTAAAGATAGCGAGAGAGATAGAAGTTTCAAGTAGCATATGTGATGAACTAATAAAGAGAAATTCCACCATTCAATACTTCTTTCACAGAATCACATCATTAAATTTTTTGACAGGAGAGGGAATTACAATTTACAAGATGGGGAATCGAACTATGTGAAATTAGTTCAGGTAGCCAACCAACTGAGCTATTAAGATTCTCCAATTATATTATTAATTAATCCACAAGACTTTCTCGCAAATATGAATATTAAGAGAAATTGAATGCAATTAAGATATAATCATGTGAAAATGTTCTTCAATTTGCATGCGTAGAGAATTAAACAAAGAGGGAAATGGACACCTAACAGATGATGGAGGAGGAAGAAACATAACAAGGAATGTGGTGATTACTCATTGAGGTGTAACTTGTTGTTTTTATGTAAGTTGATAAACCGGTTGTACTTTACAGTGAGACAGCTAGGGGTATTCATGATTCAGTTTGGATCGGTTTTTTCCTAAAAAGAAATCAAATCAAGTAAGTCGTTTTTTCAAATATTAGAACCAAACCAAACCAATTAAGTCGATTTTTTCTCGATTCGGTTTATGTCGGTTTTTCGGTTTTTTCGGTTATTTGTCGATATTTTTCTTAAATGTAAGACATACTCTTCCAAACACATATTTCGGTGACCACATTTTTAACGTAACATTATCAAATCAATTGCCCTTTGAGAAATCTACTATTTACCAAGATATATTGATGATAATTGAATCAAATAGTGATGAATAATTTAAGGACTCAATTAAAAATATATTATTTTTAACATGAAATATATTCTTACACTTAACAAAAGAAAACTACCAATCAAACTAGAATGTAAAGGTAAAGAACTGCACTAAAAGTGCAAACGATTAACATTTACTATAAAATTTTTGAAACTTTGTATAAAAGTTATACATATATATAGGTGTAATTCTAAATTTAAAATAGCTACTCTTATATTCGATTTGGTTCATTTTTTTTTATTAAAACCAAAACTAAACCAAACCAAAAAGTATCGATCTTTTTGGTCGGTTTGATTTGATTTTCGGTTTGGTTCGATTTTTCGAATTTTGCATAAAAGAGAGATTGTTGACCCCGAAGTACTACAATCCTATGTATCATTGTTTTTATAGTCATAGCAATGTCGGAACATGTCTAAAATTACAAGCTTTAATGATACTTTTTGCTTTGTGTCAAATTAGAATTTTTTCTTTCTTTCTTAAATTTTGTGCACAATCATACAATGCACTTGTAGCCACCATAGCAATGTCATGGCATATGCTCATATGTAAAAACACAAATTTTAAGGATACTTTTGATTATGTCAAAATCTTTTTTTCCTTCTTCAATTTTACGGTAGTCAAATATTACCAAAAAAATAAAGCAGGATGAGTAATTTGTATACTTTAATTTTAAGTAACAATCAAAATAAGTGTGATTATTAACCTGAATATTAAGGCATGAAACTGCTAGGACAAGTTAGATTATACTGATAGTGCAACAATTCGTTACATTATCGAAGTGTATAAATTAATCCAAATCAAAGAAGTTTATGGGTCCAAGTTTGTATGAAACGAGTCGCAATGCAAAGTTCTGGAGAAAATAAGGAACTTTTTGGTCATGGTGGGCCTGATATGAGTATTCTTGGGGGCCAAGCATTACAATTACAGAGTATTATCAAGTCAAATATACTTTTTTTTTTCATGTAAAATTAAAAATGGTAAAGAGATCGAGACTAGAAATGAGTCATCTCTCAAATTCCTTCATACTATTCCTTTGGCTTCTTTCTGACGAGGGTGAGGTTTTTTCTTTTCACATTTTA
The DNA here is from genome assembly GCF_000393655.2 of Nicotiana sylvestris. Classification (NCBI taxonomy): domain Eukaryota; kingdom Viridiplantae; phylum Streptophyta; class Magnoliopsida; order Solanales; family Solanaceae; genus Nicotiana; species Nicotiana sylvestris. Next base: position 133,534,178 of record NC_091059.1, on the reverse strand, counting down.
GTATTAACACTTTTGTAGTTTTGTGTAAGTTGAAGGAAGAAAAAGAAAGGGAAAAAAAGAAGAGAAAGAAGGATAATGCCTCGTTTGGATTTGTTCTACAAATAAAAATTATTAAAGGGAGCTGAATAAGGGATTGTTAAATACACGATAATTTAGCGCCTTTATTCTTTTTTTCTCTCTTTTAGAGTACTAGTCTTTATGTTCGTGCGATGCACGAATATTTTATGTCAAATGTTATCAAACACTTTTTAAAAGTAATAAACATTCTAAAATGATATAAATATGCAATTGAAGTTGTAAATCGCTTAAAGAATACAACAATACTTAATATTATTTTTTTGATTGAATGATTCGCTTTAATTTAGTTAAGCCTTAATGATTCAGGTACGTAAAAATCATATTATTTTAAATTAAGATACATTAATAACGAATAATAAAAGATAAAAAGTTATTAGGAAATAATTCAATTTCAAGATTTAACTCTAACCGTGATTAATTAAACTCCAATCATGTGTCTCTTCCATAAGCGTAAATGCTCGTGCATGAAATAGTTTAGTATATCCAAATATCGATTATCACTCGTGTATCTATATATACGTGTTCTTATTTTTTCCCCTTAAAATAATCAATGTGGTTGTTCATTATTTGCATTATATTTGAACAATTATTTTATATTGGTAAATTATTTTATTATATCAGTATTGAGTTGTGATTTTTTGGTTCAACTCCGTAGTGGCTAAAGCTTTATATATTATGATCCATCCAACAAAAGGCATTATTTTCTGGAAGAATATATAATTTACCTTTTAAAAGGCATAAAAATAAATTTACATAACATATGACATAAAGTGCAACTTTTTTTTCATCTACCATTTTCTATTCATTTTCGGGCCTAAATAATTCAGTTTTTTTCCTCTTCATTATTTGGAATTAATATTGAGCATATATTTTTCTTTGCCATGTAAATTTAGAGGAGATCACTTAACGAAAAATCGCAAAAAAAAGAAAAAGAAAAAGAAAGAGTGATTAGACGAAAATTTATTAATTGTTAAATTTCCTTAATTTTAAGAAAGTAAAAAAAAAATCATAAAGTTAGTTAGTTGTATACTTTAGCAAGTTGTATGAACAAAGATTTTTTAAGTTTTTTCCATGCAATATAAAAAATATAGAAAGTAGAGGCAAACATGTAAAAAAGTAAAATCGAAAATAATCATATTCATGATTGAGAAATGTCTAAAAAAGATGTTTTAAACATTTATTTTAAATATATAACTAAATAAAAACTTAAAAAATTAAAGTCTAATATATTAATATTCAAAAGACTGCGTACTATCTAAATAAAGCTAACTATTTAAAATATTGTACAATACTCTCGAAGTCGGAATCAAGTTACTCAATAAAAAAAAAAAGGAAAAAGATTTTAAAAGCTATTACTACATTATTTTTGAAATACCAGAAACAATCACAAGTCTTATTTTGTAGTCCTACTTCAAAAGTTATAGAAAACTTAGAGCCTCTTTGGACATAATAAATTTTTTTCTTTTTTTCAAATATTTTTTACTTTTTTTTTCGAAATCAGCGTTTGTTCATAAAATCTTCAATTTTCACTTGAATATGCATTATGAAAATTTTCGAAAATTTGAAAAACTTCAAAAAGCTATTTTTCAAAATTTTCACTCAAATCACTCACAAAACTTTAAAAACAACCCAAAATTATATTCATGTCCAAACACAACTCTAAATTTCAAATACCATTTTTCACTTGAATTTTTTTTCCACCATATTTTGGAATTTTACAATTCTTATGTCCAAACGCCCACTTATTCTTTTTTTTCCCTTACATAATAAACTCAATTCTTTTACTGTTGCAATTGATTAATAATAATATACTTTTTTACCTCCTATAGTAAAGGTTAACACCTTATTTATTTTAAATAAATATCATTTAAAAAAAATTATATTTTATAGATACCTTTTAAGGTTTATAGCAAAATATTTAATTTTCGTTACCTCCTAGCCCTAAGCCACTAAATACGCTAATCAGTTATAATATTTTCTTTCTCTCTCTACTTTGATACATCCCCTTCTCTTCCCCATCCCACTAAAACTTCCGATACTCTTACTCTTCTCTGTCTACTTTGAGAGGAGTTTTCTCTCTCTTTTATATCGATTCCATTTCAGAATCCTTATAAAGTTTGGCCATACACGCACACACACAGTTGAATCAATTTCCTCAAAGAAAACAATTATGTCGTTAGCAATCCTTCAAAAGATTCTAGACCTACTTATTGTCGTAAATAGCAGTCTCTCTGTCACGACCCAAACCGAAGGGCCGCGATAGGCATCCGGTGCCTTACTCAATCGAGTACCAACGTAACATATCTTTCTTAACATGTTATCATGAGTAAATGAGCCAGAAAACCCGTCATGAGATAACAAGAATAAAACATAAGGGAATACTCAACATATGAAGACCCAACATGATATACAAACTAATATATGTGACATACGGGCCTATAAGGCCGACATGACCATTAGTAAACTCGAAACATAGGCCGACAAGGCCATACAAGTATCCATACACCTGACATCTGTCTACAAGCCTCTAAGAGTACATAAAATCATAAAGGTCGGGACAGGGCCCCGCCATACCAATCAATACATATCCAAAGCATACTGACCAAATAGGCAACTCCGGAGCAAGTGGAGTGCACCAACACCTTCGCTGAGCTGATAGCCTACTAGGAGGACTGTCAACCTATCAATCGGGACCTGCGGGCATGAAATGCAGCGTCCCCAGGCAAAAGGGACGTCAGTACGAATAAAGTACCGAGTATGTTAGGCAGGAAAGCATAAACAAGAACAGTAATGTAAAGAGAGAGATAGAGGAGATACAACCTGTAACATCAGAGTGCCTCTGGGGGTTACTGATATGAAATGCATAATACATATATATACATAAACTTTTTAAAACATTCGCCTCTGTGGGCATCATCATCATCATATCGTACCCGGCCTCAAAGAGGACTCGGTAAAAGCGTACCCGACCATCATAAGGTTCGGTAGAATCGTACCCGGCCACGTGGAGCTCGGTAAACCCAACTGATCAGTGGTTGCACAATAGGTGCCGTACCCGGCCGACTATAGCGCGGCTCGGTAGAGTAAAATAGATACTATATATAATGCATGCTAGACTCATGGAATCATCTTCTAAACCTTTTGGAGTGACTTAAGAACATTATGGACATCCCTACCATCAATATGAACCTTAGTAGGATTTAAGGATCATACACACTTGTTTAGAATAATTTTATAAGGAAAGAACAACATGGACAACCTTAGTTGCTAGGAGTAGATCCGTTATGAAGTAGCGTATTCATTTCACTTTAGATCATGCCAAAAGAAAGAAGAAAGTGCCTTAACATACCTTAAACCCGTTGAGTCCTTAATCACTTCCAAGCAACTCTTCAAACAAGTCAACTCAATCTATCATAGTATAAGGAGATTCAAAATCAGTGCTGAGCAAAGGCTAAGTCTATAACTTAAGCTAGTAGCTCGTTTACGTAAATTTTGGCAGCATCTCCCTTGTAACAAGGGCCTCCTCCAATACCATATACAAACAACAATGACCAGAGCAATCCATCAATACATAATTATCAATATCAAGACACCATATAACAACAACAAGTCACAACTACATTACGACGAGCGGCAAGCTCCGATTGGAATCCGTATACCCCTTATCAATCCTTATAGACTTCTTACTTCAACATAAAAGTATCATTAACTTGATAATGAAGTCATTAATCAATGATTCCAGCCTTATACCATATATTTATAACAACGAAAATAATCCACAACTTCAACTATCCCCAACTAGCAACTTTATTCACTAGTTCATGTCTAGCCCATCCATTTAACTTAATCAATATCAAGATAACCTTAGGCACAAGCAAGAACACAATATACATACCTCCTACAGTAACTTCAAGTCAAAATCCAAGTTATATTCATTTTACAACAACCCTTAATAGCAATACAACACCATAGAAGTGACTTAAGCTAGTCCAAGTATTATCTTATAGTTTATCATCCTAACAACTTAACCAACATACAAGCAAGCTTAAGCACAATTAGTAGGTTGTTATACTCACCTTAGACAGCAGCAACAACTTGGAATTTCATCCAAATACAGCCCACAACAATCCTCAATGACAACACAACCTCAAAGAGGTGTTGTTCTTCACTAGAACTAAGTTTTGATGTTGAAATATGGTGTAATCACTTTGGAATCACTTCAAACCCTTGTGGTATATGTTTAGGAGGGTTAGGAGAAGTTTGGAGACGAATATTAGTTGAAAAATGAGCAAAAATAGGCGTCCAAATCGTTTATAAATTGAAGTAGGTCAACCACCGCCTAAGTGGGTCCCATTGGGAGCTGCTTGCGCGGTCTCGCGAAAACACGAATATCTCTCTACTACGATGTCGTATTGACAAACGGTTTAATGAGTTAGAAACTAGACTCGTAGACCTTCAATTTGGTAGGTAGAACACCCCATTATTCCAAGTATATTTGGAGAAATTCTCAGATACATTTGACCTAAATTTCAGCAAATTTATGAATGTAACTTGTGATGACCTTTGCCAACTCTTGTTCCACAACTTGCTTGCCTTCAAAATGTAGAAAATGAATATCATACGACTAAAATAACTCATAGAATAACCTCCTTATCATGTTAATAACCCTAGTCTCACCCCAAAGTACATGTTATAACATTCGAAACTTGTCGACTTTCGACGAAACTTATTTTCTTCAATTGGTTTAGCTTCTAAGATTTCCAACCCTCTTGGTAATCGTTATTCATGATCTTAAATATTTGTAACCTCCAAGGTAACATTATTAACTTACTTTATTTGCTTCCAAATAGAATCTCATTTCCGAGCTTACATCAATGACTTACGATGTACTCTCACGTATGAAAACTTGGGGTGTAACATCATTCCCCCCTTTGGAACATTCGTCCTCGAATGTTGACTGATGCACTTATCAATTTCATAAACTATGGCTCTTACGAATACTTTAATGTTCATCTTGCCATCTAAGCAACAGTTTTGTGAATAAATCCAAACGCTTGGGCATTCCCCCCTTTTAGGCCTCTTTGTCACGCCATGACATGTGGTCGGAATTTTTCCAACATCGTAACATTTGCTACCTTATGTAATGCAGTATGTACGACTGTGTCCTTGTATGAGTGCCTAGCGACTCATATTCTCTTTTTCCTCCATCTTTTAGCCAATCTCTAAACCTCACTTTATGAACATATATAGAATTATGACAAGCTGTCCCTCTAGGCATCTATAGGTGTACTGATGTCTTTCGCTTGGTACTTTATCGAACTTAAGATTATTTCTATCTCTTGTTTCATAGCCTTGTATATCTATCCTTATGGATTTACTACATCTAGTTAGGTTATACTATACCATAAAACTTACTTCGGTTTATTATTACCGAGGTTTGCTACCCAACTCCAGGTTACTCTTTCGCTGCTTATCCTATATGTATAAATCTAAGTCCTTTAGTGCTTCCTCATTATTATTCATCTAAGAATAACAAACAAATCTCATCTAGAACTTTGGAACTTGTACCCATCTATTGTTTATTCACCTTAATGTTGATCTGTAATCTATCACTGATAACTTGCAACCTCTTACGTAATACACTGTCACTAGGGCTCACATCTTATCGGGGAACATATGAAGTGATTTTCCTGATCCACCTAGGGATAATACTATACTTCAATAACCGTATTTCATTGCATCCCAACGCGATTCATCTTATGGGGGTATTCTAATCCCGTGCAATTAATGAAATCCCTTTCTCGTTAAATCATTACTCAATCAAAGGCCTAAGAATCATCCTCTTATCTATCACAATTACACCCTTATTCTACCGCCAGGGCAGCATTCCATCTCTTCTAAATGCACCTAGTCTCAGACTCCTCTGTGTTCATTCAGGCTGTACCGAGCTTTTTATTACATATGGAAATCATCAGCTCCCTTGTTTTGATGGGTTTAATCCCGAGGACATACATATTCTCGTCACCTTCTCACTCACCTTTTCATATCCTTACTCCTATCTACCTAAAACCTTGTTGCTCTACAATACTTTACCTTAGGACCTACACCGATCTATTTATACTACTCGCAACCTTCCTTTAACTTGCTAGCACCATAAATTTCCTTTCGTGCCTTCTCAGTTGTCCTTAAATGTAAGCAATTACTTTTGCTGGTCGTTCTATCACTTGTTGCATGAATACTTGGCTTGTCTTTTTGCCCACGAATACTATAATTTCCTGTACCTCATATGATCTCAAACATCACCTTTGATGGCTTTTTTTTTACCATTCATTAGCCATGATAGGTGCCACTTTCTTATGGAGTGTATACAATATTGTAGTGAGACTGTTGTTACAGGATAATTTACTCTTTAGCTCACTATGCTTAGGTGGAAACCTTCTTCCTTATTTCCTCAGCTAGTCTTTCATTGTAGTACTTAGGGAGACCTTCTGGCTCTTGTAAAGTTGCGAGCTTGATATATCGTACACCCGAAGGTAATTTTCGTTATTCTTACTCGCCTATAATAATCCTTAGTTACATAAATTTATGCCTTTGTGCTCGTAGGGTTACTTCTAAGCTCAAATTTTTATTGTCTCCTTAGTGGCACTCTCTCTTATTTTCATAAACCTTAAAAATGGTACCTTTAATTGCCTCAACTCCTATCTAAATTTTTTTTCAAATGATTGCAATCTCGTATCTGCGAGACTGAATTCACTATGCTGCGGTTCACTACATTTATCTTGCATGATCTATTGATTTATCCGTGACCTCTTGTCTTGCCATAACTGGGCTCTTCCTAAATCAACTACTAATTACTCGTTGGTCCATTCTCATATATATATATATATATATATATATATATATATATATATATATATATATATTCTGCATAATCCCTCTTGGGATATATCCTTTGTCTTAACTTATCTCTCACCACTAGCTCCTGATGTATCAAGTGTCTATTCACACTTATTTATCAATAACATCCTGGCCGAAAACTTTTACTGCCTCTCCCCGGTGTCGTGCTTGTATAATGTTCTGGAATCGCAACATATCTGCAGGAACTGAATAAATGCAACATCATCCCTTTATCCTTTTTACCACATTCTTCCTTTACCATTCCATAGTTAACTGAACCGCTTAACTCCGACTTAATATCATATCACACCATATACCCCCCTTCAGGGGAGTACTAAGATTTAGTACTACGACGATCTACCTATAGTTGTTTTACCTCTTCATCTTTGGTGTCTTTTCACATTATCAATGAACCTTAATCACCTTATGGTAACCTTATGTACCAGGGATAACTAAATTTCTTACGCACGAAGGTGACACCTCCTGTAACTGGCACACTTAGTCCCTTAAGATTAACTTTGCTCAGAGTGCTTGCTTTAGGTAAGCGACTTCCTAAATAACCTTTAAAGGTTATTCGTCTGTTGTCTATTCTATTATTGTTGGAGCACGATCTTTGAAATTCTCACGATGTCGACCATTATCAAATCCTCCGGTCCCTAATTCATGTTCGGTTTTATCTTGTTCACCAGCCCATACTGATTTTTATTACTCTGGGGTCTAACCTTTCCTCCTGGTAATCACGTTGAAGTCACCAACTCATTTCTCGAAATAAAAATATGATTTTATGGCTTATACTCTTTTATTGCCTTAAGGCTTGTCACCTCTTGTATTTTCCTTCACTTTGACTATAGACTCTGTCATCGTGTCATATTTTGATTTACTGTTATCACCCCTATATCACATCTTACTCATGATGCTTCATTTATTTTCTTCTTATTCTCCGGATAATATTCTTTTTGTCTATCACTTTATTCTGAAAACTTCAACAAAAAGTTCTTTCCCTATAAGCTCCCCTAGCTTCATCTCATTAGAATGCCTAACATTCTTTTTTTTTACTCGGGGCTAGAGTCATACTAAGGTAAATATTTGTCCCTTCTAGGATCCCACTGCCTATATTCTGAAATTTTTGAATATTCCAGTATTCGTATCTGATTGTACTACTCTAGAGTTCACCATCTGGGTGTCTTAGAAGGATATCTTTTACCACATTTGTACCATCTTTCGGAAACATTGGTTAATGATAACAACCTATCCACAATTTTTGGGTTACTCTAACTCCAACTGGATCTTGATATCCCATATTTCTCTTAAATAATATCTGTTAGCTCCCATAGAACATAACTGAGATGGGTGTGGCCAATTGTACTTACTTCTGTCATTGATGAAAGTACCAAAATGCTTATATTTCTCTGCCTGATTTGAAAATATTGATTATCTTCATTATCTGGGTGCCTCGTACCCCTCTTCACCTTACTTCTTTTACTTGTTAAAACTTGTATCTAGCTTCTGAATTCCTCATAGATTTTCACCATATTCGTGAATTGATATCCTTGCCTTAAGGCTCCTTATTAAGAAGCATACACATCTTAGTATACACATGATCTGTTGAAGACCTCATATTTACTCATCATAAGCATGATGTGAAATCGAGTTCCTCTGACTCAACTCTTCCACATCCACATGCAATCTCTTACCAACTGTCTTTGTGGATGTAGGTATCGTTGTATTACGACTAAAGTCGAATTTAGGAGTTTGAATTCTTACAACTGAGCTCTACTGCACGATCTAGAGTAAGAAGAAAGAGTGACAGACCTAAATGCCATGTAGCCTCCTGCTTATAAGTGTGGTGCACAACACACCCATAAACAAGACTCTACTAGACATGGCTTGTAGACTCCCTAGGATAGAACAGCTCTGATACCACTTCTGTCACGACCCAAACCGAAGGGCCGCGATGGGTACCTGGTGCCTTACTCAACCGAGTACCAACTTAACATATCTTTCTTAACATGTTATCATGAGTAAATGAGCCAAAAAACCCGTCATGAGATAACAAGAGTAAAACATAAGGGAATACTCAACATATGAAGACCCAACATGATATACAAACTAATATATGTGACATACGGGCCTATAAGGCCGACATGACCATTAGTAAACTCAAAACATAGGCCGACAAGGCCATACAAGTATCCATACACCTGACATCTATCTACAAGCCTCTAAGAGTACATTAAATCATAAAGGTTGGGACAGGGCCCCGCCATACCAATCAATACATATCCAAAGCATACTGACCAAATAGGCAACTCCGGAGCAAGTGGAGTGCACCAACACCTTCGCTGAGCTGATAGCCTACTGGAGGACTGTCAACCTATCAATCAAGACCTGCGGGCATGAAATGCAGCGTCCCCAAGCAAAAGGGACGTCAGTACGAATAAAGTACCGAGTATGTTAGGCAGGAAAGCATAAACAAGAACAGTAATGTAAAGAGAGAGATAGAGGAGATACAACATGTAACAACAAAGTGCCTCTGGGGGTTACTAATATGAAATACATAATACATATATATACATAAACTTATTAAAACATTCGCCTCTGTGGGCATCATCATCATCATATCGTACCCGGCCTCATAGAGGACTCGGTAAAAGCGTACCCGACCATCATAAGGTTCGGTAGAATCGTACTCGGCCACGTGGAGCTCGGTAAATCCAACTGATCAGTGGTTGCACAATAGGTGCCGTACCCGGCCGACTATAGCGCGGCTCGGTAGAGTAAAATAGATACTATATATAATGCATGCTAGACTCATAGAATCACCTTCTAAACCTTTTGGAGTGACTAAAGAACATTATGGATATCCCTACCATCAATATGAACCTTAGTAGGATTTAAGGATCATACACACTTGTTTAGAATAATTTTATAAGGAAAGAACAACGTGGACAACCTTAGTTGCTAGGAGTAGAGTCATTATGAAATAGCGTATCATTTATGTTCATTTCATTTTAGATCATGCCAAAAGAAAGAAGAAAGTGCCTTAACATACCTTAAACCCGTTGAGTCCTTAATCACTTCCAAGCAACTCTTCAAACAAGTCAACTCAATCTATCATAGTATAAGGAGATTCAAAATCAGTGCTGAGCAAAGGCTAAGTCTATAACTTAAGCTAGTAGCTCGTTTACGTAAATTTTGGCAGCATATCCCTTGTAACAAGGGCCTCCTCCAATACCATATACAAACAACAATGACCAGAGCACATCAATACATAATTATCAATATCAAGACACCATATAACCACAACAAGTCACAACTACATTACGATGGGCGGCAAGCTCTGATTGGAATCTGTATACCCCTTATCAATCCTTATAGACTTCTTACTTCAACATAAAAGTATCATTAACTTGATAATGAAGTCATTAATCAATGATTCCAGCCTTATACCATATATTTATAACAACGAAAATAATCCACAACTTCAACTATCCCCAACTAGCAACTTTATTCACTAGTTCATGTCTAGCCCATCCATTTAACTTAATCAATATCAAGATAACCTTAGGCACAAGCAAGAACACAATATACATACCTCCTACAGTAACTTCAAGTCAAAATCCAAGTTATATTCATTTTACAACAACCCTTAATAGCAATACAACACCATAGAAGTGACTTAAGCTAGTCCAAGTATTATCTTATAGTTTATCATCCTAACAACTTAACCAACATACAAGCAAGCTTAAGCACAATTAGTAGGCTGTTATACTCACCTTAGACAGCAGCAAAAACTTGGAATTTCATCCAAATACAGCCCACAACAATCCTCAATGACAACACAACCTCAAAGAGGTGTTGTTCTTCACTAGAACTAAGTTTTGATGTTGAAATATGGTGTAATCACTTTGGAATCACTTCAAACCCTTGTGGTATATGTTTAGGAGGGTTAGGAGAAGTTTGGAGACGAATATTAGTTGAAAAATGAGCAAAAATAGGCGTCCAAATCGTTTATAAATTGAAGTAGGTCAACCATCGCCTAAGTGGGTCCTATTGGGAGCTGCTTGCGCGGTCTCGTGAAAACACGAATATCTCTCTACTCCGATATCGTATTGACAAACGGTTTAATGCGTTAGAAACTAGACTCGTAGATCTTCAATTTGGTAGGTAGAACACCCCATGATTCTAAGTATATTTGGAGAAATTCTCAGATACATTTGACCTAAATTTCAGCAAATTTATGAATGTAACTTGTGATGACCTTTGCCAACTCTTGTTCCACAACTTGCTTGCCTTCAAAATGTAGAAAATGAATATCATACGACTAAAATAACTCATAGAATAACCTCCTTATCATGTTAATAACCCTAGTCTCACCCCAAAGTACATGTTATAACATTCGAAACTTGTCGACTTTCGACGAAACTTATTTTCTTCAATTGGTTTAGCTTCTAAGATTTCCAACCCTCTTGGTACTCGTTATTCATGATCTTAAATATTTGTAACCTCCAAGGTAACATGATTAACTTACTTTATTTTCTTCCAAATATAATCTCATTTCCGAGCTTACATCAATGACTTACGACGTACTCTCACGTATGAAAACTTGGGGTGTAACACTCTCGGTCTTCTATGTTCCAATTTTTTGAGCTTATACAACCGGGAAGGTATTGAAACCATAGGGCTTGATGATGCTGCGTGGAGATTAGGGGTGGAAAGACGGCGGATCTATGATATCGTGAATACCGTCCATGGCAATTAAAAAAATTGAGATATGAATGTCATAGGATGATTTTCTGTTAATATATGTCAATGTATTTTCATGTATTTCATTGTATTTATTATCTTTTTTTTCATTGTAATTTAATGTATCTCGTTGTATTTTCATGTATTTCATTGTATTCAGTGTCTTTTTTTCTCATTTTATTTCAATGTATCCCGTTGTATTCTATGTATTTCATTGTATTCACTGTCTCGCTATATGCCATGAACGTATTCATAAGTTTTTTTTTAATTAATATAATTTATGTATTTAGATGTATTATATAATTTCTCTGAAGATTTCTATGTTTTTGGGGTATTTTTCGGTTGACAATCTTTTTTATAACTAAAAATACAAAATTTGTGTGTTATAATTGAGTTAGTTGAGTTATATTAGGAGTCTATTATGTTTATTGATTCACTTTCCCTTTTAAAAATAGTGTCATCCCCTATTTCACGTTGTGAATACAGTCGAATATAATAATCTGTCCAGCCGTAATCCCATGTTTCACTCCATGAATACAGTCGAATACACTCGAATACAACAACTAATTAGCTGGACTTCCCTGATTCACGCCTATTTTGCTAATGTATTCATGAATACAATAGCTTAAATACATCAAATACATCTTATAACCACATAAAAGGTATCTATAATCCGTAATATAGCAAATGGTATCTATAAATAGCTAATTACTACTAAAAGATAATGCTTTATGAAAATTTCCCTTAATAATAAAACATGTGGGCTGTCATTTGTATAATTGAACGCAACTTTTTTGTTGAAATTAATTGCCTTGTATATATTCTATAATTAATTGTATTAGACAGTCCGAAAGTAGTTATAATAATAGGATTCTAGGATTCCTAAAGCTATATCATGTAGGATTCTTAATATGTAGTATTATATCCTAAAACTAATAGGATTATAAGGCTAATATCTAGAATTTCGGTTATATCCTTTTATTATGAGTTATTTTGCTTAATATTATAAGGTTATTTTTATAAACCAACATTATATTCATACTTTTATAATAATATAGATTAATATTAACTATTAAGGCATATGCCACAGGCATTTTTTGAAAATGTTATACAAAGTTCTTAGGTGTTTGGCCATAGAACGTCCTCAAAAGAAACTTTTGCCGAAATGAGCTAAGATGCTCGTTTGGTATTCTTTTCCCAAAAAGCTGTTTTGGATAAGATTAAAGTGCCTTTGAACACCTTAACAATTTTGTTTGGAACCTTCATTCAAACACATAAAAAAAATGGGAGATGTTAAACGACCACATTGGTGTGACTCAACTTTAGCCACACGAGTGAAAAGATATAAATGACCCTCTAACTAATTAGCCTACATTTTTTCCTCCAAAATACAAAATTAAATTCCAAGTCTTGAAGTATGTGAAAATTAAATGTTGGGAGATGAAGAGTCTTGTGTATTATATTTGTATTTATGTGTATTTTATACAAATTATATGTTTTTTAATTTTTAACAAATTATTATATTTTCTTCTTTTTCTTAAAAATAAATACGGTATACGATTTTGTATACTTCCTCCTTACCAAACCCTAAACCAGTGGACACTTTCCTCCTTGCCAATCCCTAAACCAGCGGACACTTTCTCCTTCTCTAAAAATAGATTAAAAAAAAATAATTTGGCGGTGCAACAAAATATGAATCCAATGAACATAACACAAATACAACAACCATGAATATCAACCAAGATAATAGGTTTGATCGAGTTAGGGACGAGTTGTACAGATCTTTAGGGATGACATGGGGCGATAGTTTATTGAATAATACGAACGGGTCGATGTTGATTCTTATGGCAGTTTCAACAATGCTGTGCACTTAGATGATGATGATGATGAAGAAGCCGATGGAAAATATCACGGAGAAGTTAACGATGATGAGGAGCAGGTTTTAGGAAACGAGTTAGAGTTATGTGATGTTGATCGGAAAATGGAGAATGAATTCACTGAAGAGGATGTGGTTGTAGGTCCAATCTCTGGAATGCGATTTAGAGATAAAGATACTTTGTTTGCATTCTACAAAGAACATGCACGACTGAGAGGATTCTCCGTCATAAAAAAAAATTCCAACAAGAAGGATGGTGGCACTGCCAGGTATATAACCTACTGTTGTGATAGGACTAGGATTCGCAAAATCAAGTTTACCACCAAGAGTAACAATTGTAAAGCTAGGCTAGTTGCTGTTTTAGATGATTCTGGTTGTTAGCGCATCTCTAAGGTCGTTCACGATCACAATCATGATTTTTCTCCCATCCGTATCGCACCTGATGGATGGACATAGGTTTGTTTGTGATTCTTTAAAGAGGGATCTTGTAGCTCACGATCGATCTGACATTAGAGCCTCCAAGAATATTAGACTTGCTGAGATTCAACGTGGTGGGCCGCAAAATTTGGGTTGCACTCCAAAGGATTGTAGAAATTATATTTTGAAGAGTAGGAATTTTGAAATGCAAGAAGGGGACGCACAGTCGCTGCTCAACTTTTTTCGTGAAATCCAGGTAAAGGATATGGAGTTTTTCTATTCAATCGACGTTGATAATATTGGTAGGCTGCGAAATGTGGTATTGGTGCATCACACTATAAGGCAGCATATGAGCAATTCCATTATGTGATATGCTTTGATACGACACACCTTGTGAATCGATATAATATGCCATGTGCTTCATTTGTTGGCATCAATTACCATAGACAATCCATCTTACTAGGATGTGCTCTTATGTCCCATGAAGATATCGATAGTTACAAATTAGTTTTTAGAACATCGCTTGATGCCATGGAAATGTTCATCCAGATGCGATCATAACTGATCAGTGTCAGAGCATTAAGGTAGCCATTGCTGAAGTGATGCCAAATACAATACATAAGTGGTATTGTATTTGGCATACATTCTCAAAGTTGCCTCTTTACTTAAGTGGTGTTCGTCCTTCTAAAATTGCATGTGGAGAATTCAAATCCATGGTCCTTGATAGCATTACTGTTGAAGTTTTTGAGAGAAAATGAATAGAATATATTGCAAGATATAATTTGCATACAAGGAATTTGTTCAACAAGCTTTACTCTGAGAAGTAAAAACGGGTTCCCACTACTACAAAAAAAGTCTTTTAGCGGCAATTAATATGCTCTTTAGCGGCAATAGAATTTGCTGCTAAAATATTTACCGGCTTTTAATTTTTGGCCGGTGTAGCCAGCGTCGCTAAAGGCTTTAACGACCATTGCACGAAGTGCTGGTATAGATCCCTTTTATTGCCGCTAAAAATACTTAAGTTTTAGCAGTAATCACTTACCGACAATTAAAATGGCCACTACATATCCCTTAAGATATCCAATATTATACATTTTGTGGCTTTTGTTATTGCCGATAAAGATCCATTCAATTTTCGGTAAAAATATCCCTTTTAGCAGCAAATGTTATGGGCACTAACACTATATATGAGTTGACCTAAAGTGTCAACAACATAACTAAAAAGGTAACATATTTGAATCTAATAACTAGCGTAATTTGACGTCTAATAACTGGCATTAACAAATAACTATAATGAAATTAGTTGCTGATACGTATGACCGTAATGAATGAAATTATGTATCAGTTACTAAATTATATATATATAGACGTTCAATATAACTATAAAGAGCAACAAAATGAAATTAACCTTAAAGCAATTGAATTATATAGTTACTACGAATAATTAGTAGCCGATACGTATGACCGTAATGCATGAAATTATATATCGGCTACTAAATTATATATATATATAGACGTATATAGACGTTCAATATAACTATAAAGATATATATAATGAAATTAACCTTAAAGCAATTGAATTATATAGTTGCTACGAATAATTAGTGGCCGATACATATGACCGTAATGAATGAAATTATGTATCGACTACTAAATTAAATATATACTTCACATTAGAAAAAAAATATAATTTAATTATTTTCTAATATTTAGTACTTTGAAATTGATTAAAACTTTAGTATGGTAAGATTTATATTACCTTAAAAAATATTTCCTTACTTGAAGTTTTAACTATGTATTGCTTTAAGATCTAACGTGAGAGTTGGATTTCACAATTAAATTGGATAGATCTAGTTTTCTATGTTACTTTAAGTTTTTATATTTTTTTACTAATTATTTTATTAGCAACAATAAAAGGAATTTAGATGAACGAAAATGATTTTCTCTTTTATCCCCCCAAAAAAGGGAAAAATTGGTTCAAGTTTACTCTTAATATCTATGACTTACCTTTTTATTTGGTAATTATATGTAATATTTACCTTAAATAAATTATTTTATTTATATATTTAAATAATGCACACAACTGTAATACCGTCCATATTGTAAGATATTAACTAAACATTATTCATTTTTAAATTTAACATGTCACAAATCTAAATGTGTGTATATATATAGTTATACCCATACACACACACACAAAACTTTTAATACCCTAATTCTTACACAAATCCTAGAACCCAACCATGGACCCCTCTCCCAGCGCTACCAAACGATCCCCATCCGACTACTCCTCTGATGAAAACGACGAAGATAAAAATTCTTCATTTGAAGTGCTCACGAAGGATTCATACATTAAACAAGATTATATGGTAAATGAGATTTTTTTTTAAATTCTGTTTTTCTAAATGCTTGTGTTTTTCGAATTGGTTTTGCAAAAGAATCGAAACGAAATAGATGATGTTTCGATTTGGTTTTTGAAGAGGGGCAGAAACGAAATAGGCTATGTTTCGATTTGGTTTTGGAAAAGAAGTAGAAAGGAATTAGGGTTATTGTTCGATTTTATTTTGGAAAAAATTCAGTTTCAAACAAACAGATCTGGTTATAATAAAATTTCAAACAAACAGATTTTTTATTTTTTTTATTTCTAAAATTTCTCATAGACTAGGAGTGTTGTATTACTTCAAAAAGATAGTTCTCAATATTACAAATTGAGGGTAAAGGCTATCCTTCTATCACGACCCGGATTTCCCACCTTTGGGAGTCGTGATGGCGCCTACTCATGAAAGCTAGGCAAGCCGCGTAATATAGAATCACTAACTCTTTTATTTAGCCTTTTCTAACAATTTAAATTAACATGCGATCAACAATGAAATATTAATGATAAATAAATACATGCGGAAGACTTAATCTGATAACATAGCCAAAATCAGTACGACAATACCAACATACACCTCTACCCGGAATCCGGTGTCACAATATCACGAAACAACTACGAATACTACATACAAATGTCTGGAAAGAAAGGTACAATCTGTCTCTGAAGTAAATGAAAACAGAATACATATAAATATAGAAGAGAACGCCGGGCCTACGGACGCCTGCAGGACTACCTCGGGATCTCTAACTGGACTGAAGGCAGCCACCCAATGCTACGGTCCAATAGCTGCCGCTTCGGAATCTGCACATAGTGCAGAGTGTAATATCAACACAACCGACCCCATATGCTGGTAAGTGCCTGGCCTAACTCCGGCGAAGTAGTGACAAGGCTAAGACCAGATTACCAAATAAACCTGTGCAGTTATATAATATGCAGTAAAAAAATAGAACAAAAATAAACAAGTAAGGATGGGAGGGGAAACATACTGCGGGGGAATATCATTACCAGCAGTAATTTAAGAGAAAGGTATAAGGATAATTTAGAATTTACAGCAAAACGATAAAGGGCTCGTAACCAATACACAAACACTTTGTATTATCAATTGTTGCGGCGCGCAACCCGATCCTAAAATATAATAACATTGTTGCGGCATGCAACCCGATCCATATCATTTATCACTATTACGGCGTGCAACCCGATCCAATTATATTATTGTTGCGGCGTGCAACCCAATCCAAATATAATATTGTTGCGGCGCGCAACCCGATCCAAATATACAGTTCACACCAATCACAACAAGAGTCCCGACAAGGGATCGATAAAGAAACAACACTATCCCGGCAAGGTAATCGATAGTATAAGTAAATACGTCCAGGCAAGGGAAATTCAGCTATAACCAAACTTGTTCCAACATCTATCTACATCAACTAACACCAATACTCAATCATAAGTAATTTCCACGAGAATAATCATAATCCTTGCTCAACGCCGAGAATCAACAACTTAGGCATTCGTAGTATTTATTAAGAACAAAACAATTTCAATTTAAGACTCACGGTCATGCTTGACACCAACGTATAGATACTCGTCACCATGTCTATACGTCGTACTCAACAAGTAACATGTAACAAATAGGACACAACTCCTAATCCCTCAAGCTAAGGTGAGACCAAACACTTACCTCGAACTTCCACGGCCAACTCAAGCCTCAAACACCGCTTTTCCTTTAGAATTCGCCTCGAAATAACTCGTATCTAGTCCAAATTGATTTAACAACATCAATAAATGCTAAAAAATTCGGACCCAATGCTCAATTATAGGGTTTCTATCATTTTCCCCAAAAAGTCAAAAATTGACCCCGGGTCCGCTTGGTCAAAACACGAGGTTCGTACCAAAACTTGATCACACATTCACCCACGAGGCCGAATATGTAATTAGTTCAAAAATCTGACCCCAAAATGATATTTAAATCCCAATTATTCAAAACCCCTACTCTACCTAAATCCCTAATTTTCTACCCTTAAGAACATGATTTAGGCCTAGAAATCTAATGGGTGTTAATGAAAATTGCAGAAATGAGTCTAAGATTACATACCTATGAATTTGTGGTGAAGTTCTCTTTCAAAAATCACCCAATTTGGAGTTTGGAAGAAGAAGTTATGAAATTTTGGTTTAATCCTAAGTGTGCTGTTTACTGTTTAAAAATCGCTGGGTAGACCTTCATCGCGTTCGCGATGGGTCTGCCGCGTTCACGAAGCGCAGCCTTCCTCAGGCTTACGTGATCACGAGTCCTCTTACGCGTTCACGAAGGGTTAGCCCCCCTGACCTTCGCGTTTACGGGCCTGTGCACGCGTTTTCATAGAGGAACGATTACTTCCCAGACTAGCCCCTATTTACGCTACGCGTTCGCGGGACATGGGTCGCGTTCGCGTAGAGCAACCCCCTAGTGCTCCGCATTTGTGATCCTTACCTCGCGTTCGCGTTGAATAAAAACCACCCCTGCCCATTTTCCTTTTCGCGATCGCGTGAAGGGCTTCGCAATCACGAAGCACAGAAGGATTGTGCAACAGAACAACAGTTTCTGCCATTTTTCACAAGTTCAAAACCTTCCGAAACTCATTCGAGCCCTCGGGGCTCCAAACCAAACATGCATACTAACTCAAAAACATCATATGAACTTATCCGTGCGATCAAATCACCAAAATAACCTCTTAAACAACGAATTTAGCATAAAAATCTAAGAAAAATCTCAAAACTTTCAAAGTATCAATTTCCATAACTACGGGTCTGAATTACCTCAAACGACTTTCGTTTCTTACCAAATTTCACAGACTTATCTTAAATCACATATAAAACCTGTACTAGGCTTTGGAACTAAAATATGAGCCCGATACCATCAAGTTCTAAACGCATTTTATTTTCAAAACTCATAAATAATTCCAGAAAAGAATTTTCTTTACAAATTCATTTCTCGGGCTTGGGACCTCGGAATTCGATTCCGGGCATACACCCAAGTCCCATATTTTCCACGGACCCTCCGGACTGTCAAATCATGGGTCCAGGTCCGTTTACCCAAAATGTTGACCGAAGTCAACTTAAATCCATTTTAAAGTCAAAATTCATCATTTTTCATAGATTTTCACATAATGGTTTTCCGGCTACGCGTCCGGACTGAGCATGCAAATCGAGGTGATACTGAAAGAGGTTTTTAAGGCCTCAAAACACAGAATTCATTTCTAAAACAAGTGATGAACACATTCTCCACCTCTAAAATAACCGTTCATCCTCGAAACGACATAAAAAGGAAGTACCTGAGTCGGGGAAAAGATGGGGATAACAGCTTCGCATATCGGACTCGGACTCCCAGGTTGATGCCTCAGCAGGCTGACCTCCCTACTGAACACGAACAAAAGGAAAGCTCTTCGATCTCAACTAACGAACCTGCCGGTCTAGAATAGCTATTGGCTCTTCCTCGTAAGACAAGTCTTTGTCCAACTAGATAGTGCTGAAATCTAACATGTGGGATGGATCGCCGTGATATTTCCGAAGCATAGACACATGAAACACTGGATGCATGGCTGATAAGCACGGCGGCAATGCAAGTCTGTAAGCCACCTCTCCCACTCGATCAAGAATTCGGGCTAAGCTTGCCTTTCTTCCCAAATCTCATCACGCCCTTCAAAGGCGACACTCGAAGCAATACCCGCTCACCGACCATGAAAGCCAAATCACGAACCTTACGGTCGACATAACATTTTTCTTGGACTGAGCTGTACGAAGCCTGTCCTGAATAATCCTGACCTTGTCCAAGGCATCCTGCACTAGATTTGTACCCAACAATTGAGCCTCCCCCGACTCGAACCATCCAACCGGTGACCGACACCACCTACCATACAAAGCCTCATAAGGAGCCATTTAGATACTCGACTAGCAGCTGTTGTTGCAGGCAAACTCTGTTAGAGGCAAAAACTGATCCAAAGTCAATGACACAATCTCGGATATGCAAAATCTGAATAGTCTACTCGGACTGCCCATCAGTCTGAGGATGAAATGATGTGCTCAACTCAACCCGTGTGCCTAACTCTCGCTGAATTGTTCTCCAAAAATGATAGGTAAACTGCGCCTCGATCCGAAATGATAGAAACGAGCACACCATGAAGACGAACAATCTCCCGGATATAGATCTCAGCTAACCTCTCGGAAGAATAGGAGACTGCCACAGGAATGAAATGTGCTGACTTGGTCGGCCTATCAACAATAACCCACACAGCGTCGAACTTCCTTTGTGTCCGTGGGAGTCCAACAACCGAAGTCCATAATGATACGCTTCCACTTCCACTCAGGAATCTCAATCTTCTAGAACAAACTACCGGGCCTCTGATGCTCGTACTTAACCTGCTGACAGTTCAAATACCGAGCCACATGTGCAATAATGTCCTTCTTCATTCTCTGCCACTAATAATGCTGCCGCAAATCCTGATACATCTTAGCGGCGCTAGGATGAATAGAGTACCGGGAACTATGGGCCTCCTCTGAAATCAACTCTCGGAGTCCATCCACATTAGGCACACAAACTCGACCCTGCAATCTCAAAACTCCATCATCTCTTAAGGTAACCTGCTTGGAACCTCCATGCTGCACCGTGTCTCTAAGGACACACAAATGGGGATCATCATATTTCCGATCACGGATACACTCCAATAAAGAAGAACGAGCGACCGTGCAAGCTAACATACGGCTTGGCTCAGAAACATCCAACCTCACGAACTGATTGGCTAAAGCCTGAACATCCAAAGCAAGCGATCTCTCACCGACCGGAATATAAGCAAGATTGCCCATACTGGCTGACTTCCTACTCAAAGCATCGGCCACCACATTGGCTTTTCCCGGATGATATAAGATGGTGATATCATAGTCTTTTAACAGCCCTAACCACCTTCTCTACCTCGAATTCAACTCCTTCTGCTTGAACAAGTACTGCAGACTCTTGTGATCCATGAACACCTCACATGCCACACCATAGAGATAATGCCTCCAAATCTTCAACGCGTGAACAATGGCTGCCAACTCCAAATCATGAACTGGATAGTTCTTCTCATGAATCTTCAACTGCCCCGAAGCATAGGCAATGACCTTGCCATCCTGCATCAACACCGCACTAAGTCTAATATGAGATGCATCACAATAAACTGTACAAGGCCCTGAACTTGTGGGCAAAACCAACACTGGTGTCATAGTCAAAACTATTTTGAGCTTCTGAAAGCTCGCCTCACACTTATCCGACCATCTGAACTGGGCACCCTTCTGGGTCAACCAGGTCATCGGGGCTGCAATAGACGAAAACCTCTCCACAAACCGATGATAGTAGCCTGCCAAACCCAAGAAACTCCAGATCTCTATAGCTGATGCTAGTCTAGGCCAGTTCTTGACTACCTCAATCTTCTTCGGATCAACTTGAATACCCTCTGCAGATACAACATGACCCAGGAATGCAACTGAACTCAACCAGAACTCACACTTCGAAAACCTGGCATACAATTGACTATCCCTCAGAGTCTGAAGAACCACTCTAAGTTGTTGCTCGTGCTCCTCCCGGCTGCGGGAATAGATCAAAATATTATCAATGAAGACTATCACAAATGAATCCAAGTAAGGCTTGAACACTTGTTTCATCAGATCCATAAAAGTTGTTGGGGCATTTGTCAACCCGAATGATATCACCAAGAACTAATAATGCCCGTACCGAGTGCGGAAGGCTATTTTTGGGACATCGGATGCCCTAATCCTCAATTGATGGTAGCCAGATCTCAAGTCGATCTTCGAAAATACCTTGGCACCCTGAAGCTGATCAAACAAATCATCAATCCTCGACAACGGATACTTATTCTTGATTGTAACCTTGTTCAACTGCCGATAATCAATACACATTCTCATCGATCCGTCCTTCTTCTTAACAAACAAAATCGGCGCACCCCAAGGCAAAACACTAGGTCTACTGAACCCTTTTTCAAGCAAGTCCTGCAACTGCTCCTTCAACTCTTTCAACTCAGGTGAGGCCATACGATACGGCGGGATAGAAATGGGCTGAGTGCTCGGAGCCAAATCAATGCAAAAGTCAATATCCCTATCGGGTGACATACCCGGCAGGTCTGAAGGAAATACCTCAGGGAACTCACAAACAACCGGCACAGAATCAATAGAAGGAACCTCGGCACTAGAATCAAGAAAATATGCCAAATAGGCCAAACACCCATTCTCGACCATACACCGAGCCTTCACATAAGAAATGACATTACGGGTAGAATGACCATGAGTCCCTCTCCATTCCAAATGAGGTAAACCCGACAAGGCTAAGGTCACAGTCTTGACATGACAGTCTAAGATAGCGTGGTAAGGTGATAACCAGTCCATCCCCAGTATGACATCAAAATTAACCATGTCCAGAAGTAACAAATCTACACGAGTCTCGAGACCCCCAATCACAACTATACACGAATGATAGACTCGATCTACCATAATAGAATCACCCACCAGTGTAGACACATATATAGGAGCACTCAACGAACCACTAGGCATGACCAAATACGGTGCAAAATAAGATGACACATAGGAGTATGTAGACCTTGGATCAAATAAAACTGAAGCACCTCTGCCACAAACCAGAACAACACCTATGATAACTGCATCGGAAGTCTCAGCCTCAGGCCTGGCTGGAAGGGTATAACATCGGGGCTGGGCCCCACCACCCTTGACTACATCTTTGGGACGGCCTGCAGCTGGTTGGACTCCACCTCTAGCGGTCTGAGCTCCACCTCTAACACCTCTACCTCCACCTCTAGCACCTCTACCCCACCCCTAGCTGGCGGAGCGGGCGACGAAACACCTGGTGCCTGAACCATAGCACAAGAACCCTGCTGCTACGACTGAGTACCCACCAATCTCGGACAAGTCCTCCAGATATGACCATACTCACCATACTTAAAGCATCCACCTGAGTGCTGCGACTGAGGAAACTAAGACTGACATTGGCGACCTGAATGACCATCCCGAAAACTCTGGGGCGGCGGCGCACTGATAGGAGCTGGTGGTGCACTGTAGGGCTGCTGATCAGAATACTGCGTATGAGAACCATGACCACCTGAAGCACCGTGAAAAACTTGAAGGGCTGATTGGAAAGGCCTAGGAGGATGGCCTTTACCATACGAATCTCTACCTCCAGACGAGGTACCACTGAATCGGCCTAAATGACGAGGCCTCTTGTCAGACCCCTGACCTCCTCCCTACGATAGAACCATCCCAACTCTCCTGGCCATATTGGTCGCCTCCTAGAAAGAAATCTCACTCCTAGTCTCCTTGGCCATCTGAAGTCGAATAGGCTGGATAAGTCCTTCAATGAACCTCATCACCCTCTCTCTATCTCTCTCTCGGTGGGAAGTATGATAAGAGCATGACGGGCCAAGTCGATAAATCTGGTCTCATACTGAGTAACAGTCATAAAACCCTGCTGGAGACGCTCAAACTGCCTTCGATAGATCTCTCTCTGAGTAATAGGGAAAAACTTCTCCAGAAATAGCTGAGTAAACTGCTCCCAAGTCAAGGCTAGAGATCCAGCTGGTCTAGCCAAACAATAATCTTTCCACCAAGTCTTGGCGGATCCAGATAAGCAAAAAGTAGCAAAATCGACCACATTGGTCTCCACTATCCCCATGTTCCTGAGAATCTCATGACAGCTGTCTAGAAAATCCTGGGGATCCTCAAAAGATGCACCGCCGGAAGTAGTAGGGAAGAGCTTGGTAAAACTGTCCAATCTCCACAAAGCATCGGCAGACATAACTGTTCCCTCATCGGTCTGAGCTACCACACCCGGCTGAACTGCTCCAACTGGCTGAGCTGCTGGAGTCTGAAACTAGGGAGTCGTCTTCTCTAGAGTGCGAGTAGCAGGAGTCTGGGCTCCTCCTCCAGCCTGAGAGATGGCTGGTGCTACAGGAAGAAAGCCTACCCGGATGACACTCTCCATAAGGCCCACTAGACAGACCAAAGCATTTTGGAGTACTAGGGTAGCAATAAACCCCTATGGGACCTGAGCTGGGCCCACCGAAACTGTCTAGGCAGGAACCTCATCATCAAAGTCAACCTGAGGCTCCGCCGCTGGTGCTGCTGCTCTAGGCTGAGCTCTGTCCCTATCTCGGCCTCTAGCACGGCCTCGCCCTCGCCCTCTGCCCCTCGTGGGAAATGCTGCTGGGGGATCGGGCTGCTGATCGGTAGATGAGGAAGTGCGTGTTCTCGCCATCTGCGAAAGAACAAAGTAGAAATTCAATTAGCATTGAGAAACCAAACCGCACGATAGGAAAGAATAAATGTGAAATTTTTCCTAACTCTGTAGCCTCTAGGGGATACATACAGAGGTTTCCGTACCGATCCCTTAGACTCTACTACGCTTGTCCGTGAAATATGAGACCTATGTAATCTATAGCTCTGATACCAACTTGTCATGACCTGGATTTCCCACCCCCGGGATTCGTGATGGCTCCTACTCGTGAATTCTAGGCAAGCCGCGCAATATAGAATCACCAACTCTTTTATTTAGCCTTTTTTAACAATTTAAATTAACATGCTATCAACAATGAAATATTAATGATAAATAAATGTATGTGGAATACTTAATCTGATAACTTAGCCAAAACCGGTACGACAATACCAATATACTCCTCTAACCAAAATCCGGTGTCATAATATCACGAACCAACTACGAATATTACATACAAATATCTGGAAAAAAGGTACAATCTGTCTCTGAAGTAAATAAAAATAGAATACCTATAAAGATAGAAGAGAACGCTGGGCCTGCGGACGCCTGCCGAACTACCTCGGGATCTCTAACTGAACTAAAGGCAGCCACCCAATGCTATGGTCCAAAATCTGCCGCTCCGGGATCTGCTCATAGTACAAAGTGTAGTATCAGCACAACCGACCCCATGTGCTGGTAAATGCCTGGCCTAACCCCGACGAAGTAGTGATGAGGCTATGACTAGACTACCAAATAAACCTGTGCAGTTATATAATATGCAGCAGAAAAATAGAACGGAAATAAACAAGTTAGGATGGGAGGGGGAACATGTTGCGGGGGAATATCATTACCAGCCGTAATTTAAGAGAAAGGTATAAGGAAAATTCAGAATTTACAGCACAACGATAAAGGGCTCGTAACCAATCCACAAACACTTTGTATTATCAATTGTTGTGGCGCACAACCCGATCCCAAAACATAATAACACTGTTGCGGCGTGCAACCCGATCCATATCATTTGTCACTGTTGTGGCGTGCAACCCGATCCAATTATATTATTGTTGCGGCATGCAACCCGATCCAAATATAATATTGTTGCAGCGCGCAACCCGATCCAAATATACAGTTCACACCAATCACAACAAGAGTCCTGACAAGGGATTGATAAAGAAACAACACTATCCCGACAAGGGAATCGACAGTATAAGTAAATACGTCCTGGCAAGGGAAATTCAATTTAAGACTCACGGTCATGCTTGACACCAACGTGTAGATACCCGTCACCATGCCTATACGTCGTACTCAGCAAGTAACATGTAGAGAATAGGACACAACTCCTAATCCCTCAAGCTAAGGTTAGACCAAACACTTACCTCGAACTTCCATGACCAACTCAAGCCTCAAGCACCGCTTTTCCTTTAGAATTCACCTTCAAACAACTCGTATCTAGTCCAAATTGATTTAACAACATCAATAAATTCTAAAGAATTCATACCCAATGCTCAATTATAGGTTTTCTATCATTTTTCCCAAAAAGTCAAAAATTGACCTCGAGCCCACTTGGTCAAAATATGAGGTTCGGACCAAAACCCGATCACCTATTCACCCACGAGCCCGAATATGTAATTAGTTCCAAAATCTGAACCCATAACGAGGTCTAAATCCCAATTATCCCTACTCTACTTAAATCCCTAATTTTCTACCCTTAAGAACATGATTTAGGCCTAGAAACCTAATGGGTGTTAATGGAAATTGCAGAAAATGAGTCTAATATTACATACCTATGAATTTGTGGTGAAGTTCTCTTTCAAAAATCGCCCAATTTGGAGTTTGGAAGAAGAAGTTATGAAATTTTGGTTTAATCCCGAGTATGCTGTTTATGTTTAAAAATCGCTGGGCAGACCTTCATCACATTCGCGATGGGTCCGCCGCATTCGCGAAGAGCAGCCTTCATCAGGGTTATGCAATTGCGAGTCCTCTTACGCGTTCACGAAGGGTTGGCCCCCCTGACCTTCGCGTTCGCGGGCCTGTGCACGTGTTCGCGTATAGGAACGATTATTTCCCAGACCAGCCCCCCATTTACGCTACGCGTTTGCGGGACATGGGTCGCGTTCGTGTAGAGCAACCCCCCAGTGCTCCGCGTTCTCGATCCTTACCTCACATTCTCTTTGAACAAAAACCACCCCTTCCCTTTCCCTTTCGCAATCGTGTGAAGGGCTTCGCGATCACGAAACATAGAAGGACTGTGCATCAGAACAACAGTTTTTGCAATTTTTCACAAGTTCAAAACCTTCCGAAACTCACCCGAGCCCTCGGGGTTCCAAACCAAACTTGCATACTAACTCAAAAGCATC